>NC_135236.1:564176826-564479856 GCF_051348905.1 Ranitomeya variabilis | reverse complement strand
AGTTACAGGGAGCTGAATACTTTCGCAAGGCCCTGTATTTAGCATCCACCTGATGTTCCCTAAGTTCTCCATGGGATAGTTACCTTGCATCTGATTCATCAATTGCTGTTGTGTAGAACCCTTTGAAGAGCTATATCTAACAATGCTAAAATACAAAGTTTGCAGAATTGGAGAATAGGTCCTATAACAAAGCCCAATTTTATACTTGACGGTTCTTAGCCTTTTGTAAGAGTCTTTTTTTTATGGTCTATTGGATCATATATACAGTTTTGCAGCTATCTTTGTTGAGGTTTTTTATGTTGCAGATTTTCTGCAGCATTTCTGAATGTAGTAGCTAAATTAGGTGACTTTTTTAGGTGGCGTTTGTTTTCTTTTTTTTTCTAAGCTATGAAACCTATGTGCAGTAACTGTCATGTATCAGCTCAAAGAGCAGAGATTTTCCCTATAAATCCGTCTCTGACGTTTTAAGTACCGGTACTTTGTTATACAAACTAAACTTTGAATATACTTCATGTACCACTGGTGTCTAACACTTAGAGTGCTAAAGCTACAGTAACAGCCTTGGAAATTGGCTTGGCTGACAGTTTTGCAGCATATGCTGAACTCATTTGGTTCAATAACTGTCAGAACTTGGCATATTCCTGATAAAGACTGGGAATGAATGAAAATGAAATCTAGTTCAGTCATAGATAAAACAGTATTGAAACATTATACTCTCCTAATTAAATACCTGTGAGTCATTTGCACAACTGTTAGATTTCGTTCCGCTCTCTCAAATATTTTTCTCAGTTGTTTAGCTTTACAAATCATTAGAAGGGCAGAGATTATAGGCCAGGTAAGGCAATGGCTTTTGGTATTGTTGTTTGGTATGGTATATTATACATATATTTATGACACATTTACAAAATAAGCCATACATATCAGAAAGGTGTTTGTCAAACTTCTGGGACCCATTAACTTTCTTAATTTACCTGTAAAATAATAAATGATGTGAGTGTGGGTATGGATGTTCACTCCTCTCTCCATTATTGTCTCTGGGTACTGCAAGCTGTTGAGGATATAAAAAGGGGAACAAGATAAAACCAAAAGCACGAAAAAATAAAATGAAAAATAACAAGATCAACAACAAACTCCTTCTTAACCAATTCTGGGCAAACATTGGATCTAAAATAATGAAATTCACAAATCTCAATACAATGTAGGCCTGAGACCCCCTCCCACGGTCTTCACTGGATCTCCGATGTAGAATGAATATTGGGTGAATCAAGCACACACAGTGGTGTATAATCTTTGTACACTGATGATCTACAGAAAGTAACTTTCAGCATGAGAAAGCATCAGACCACACACTGCAGGAATGGTAGCAGGCAGAGCTAACTGGACATCACATTCTTGTTGTTTGTTTTCAACTAATCAATCCAAAACTCTATTCTGTTCCCTATAGCTAGGAGGGTAGAAAGGATCTGCATTGTTACTATATATACAAAAATGCAGGAAAACTAACAGGAGAAGAAAACAAAAAAAAAAATGGCCAATAGATAATTTAATGAAAAAGTATAAATCAAGCAGTTGGTGTTCAGTAATCATGCAACAAGATGGACCCTTGTTTCGGCATAGCCTTCGTCAGGGTATGTATACATGCATGCAGTCATGTATACATTCATGCAGTCTCTATATTTGTAGAAAAGGCATTGATGAATTGATCATGGCTTTGTGTACAGAATTTTACACTTTATGCAGCATGAAAAATAGACATTCACATACTAACTTCCACCTTTGTGATGCAGGATACCTTGAGAACTAAATGCAGTAATGAGAAGGAAAATAGGAGAGCACTACTGTATATATAAATATTTATATGCAAAGGTGCACCCATTCCAAATCCCCTAAAAAAACAGAGATCCCAAAATATCAAAAAAGCAGAGGTATAACGTGTGGGGAAAACTCTTTTATATAAGTGTAAGGTGACAGACGGACACATAGTGGATAGGAAATATGTGTAACAGAAGAGCATGTCATCTGTGATATAAGCATGGAGTAATGCTCTAGTACACATCTATAATATAACGCTGGGAGCGTCACTCTGTCCGAAGCCTCTATAGACTGCGCAAGCGCAAGCGCCGGCGCAGTCTGGACCGCACAGAGCGACGCTCCCAGGAGATCGCGGTATGCGTAAGCGCTGAACGCACACCGCGATCTCCACCGGACAAGCAGGGACGAGCCAGGAGGCGGAGGGTGAGTATACTTACCTGACCCGTTCCACCGACGCGCTTCCGGGCCGTGACTGTCCCCCTGCTCCCGGAATCGGCGCCTGCGCAGTCCGCGCTTTCCGGCGCCATTTTCTTGAAGACACATTGCAGTGTCTTCAAGAAAATGGCGCCGGAAAGCGCGGACTGCGCAGGCGCCGACTCCGGGAGCAGGACCAAGAAAATGGCCGCACCCAGCACAGCCGCCGCGCCCAGCACAGCCACGCACAGCCGCCGCACCCAGCACAGCCGACCATAGCCGCCCACAGCCACGCACAGCCGCCGCACCCAGCACAGCTGCCCACAGCCACGCACAGCCACCCATAGCCACGCACAGCCGCCGCACCCAGCACAGCCGACCACAGCCACGCACAGCCGCCGCACCCAGCACAGCCGCCCACAGCCACGCACAGCCGCCGCACCCAGCACAGCCGACCACAGCCGCCGCACCCAGCACAGCCGCCCACAGCCACGCACAGCCGCCCACAGCCACGCACAGCCGCACCCAGCACAGCCACGCACAGCCGCCGCACCCAGCACAGCCGCCCACAGCCACGTACAGCCACCCATAGCCACACACAGCCGCCGCACCCAGCACAGCCGCCCACAGCCACGCACAGCCCACAGCCACGCACAGCCGCCGCACCCAGCACAGCCACCCACAGCCGCCGCACCCAGCACAGCCGCCGCACCCAGCACATCCGCCGCACCCAGCACAGCCATGCACAGCCGCCACAGCCACGCACAGCCGCCTACAGCCACGCACAGCCTCCCACAGCCACGCACAGCCGCCCACAGCCACGGACAGCCGCCGCACCCAGCACAGCCGCCGCACCCAGCACAGCCGCCCACAGCCACGCACAGCCGCCGCACCCAGCACAGCCGACCACAGCCACGCACAGCCGCCGCACCCAGCACAGCCGCCCACAGCCACGCACAGCCGCCGCACCCAGCACAGCCACGCACAGCCCACAGCCACGCACAGCTGCCGCACCCAGCACAGCCACCCACAGCCGCCGCACCCAGCACAGCCGCCGCACCCAGCACATCCGCCGCACCCAGCACAGCCATGCACAGCCGCCTACAGCCACGCACAGCCGCCTACAGCCACGCACAGCCTCGCACAGCCGCCCACAGCCACGGACAGCCGCCGCACCCAGCACAGCCGCCCACAGCCACGCACAGCCACCCATAGCCACGCACAGCCGCCGCACCCAGCACAGCCGACCACAGCCACGCACAGCCGCCGCACCCAGCACAGCCGCCCACAGCCACGCACAGCCGCCGCACCCAGCACAGCCGACCACAGCCGCCGCACCCAGCACAGCCACCCACAGCCACGCACAGCCGCACCCAGCACAGCCGACCACAGCCACGCACAGCCGCCGCACCCAGCACAGCCGCCCACAGCCACGTACAGCCACCCATAGCCACGCACAGCCGCCGCACCCAGCACAGCCGCCGCACCCAGCACAGCCGCCCACAGCCACGCACAGCCGCCGCACCCAGCACAGCCACCCACAGCCGCCGCACCCAGCACAGCCGCCGCACCCAGCACATCCGCCGCACCCAGCACAGCCATGCACAGCCGCCACAGCCACGCACAGCCGCCTACAGCCACGCACAGCCTCCCACAGCCACGCACAGCCGCCCACAGCCACGGACAGCCGCCGCACCCAGCACAGCCGCCACACCCAGCACAGCCGCCACACCCAGCACAGCCGCCCACAGCCACGCACAGCCGCCCAACCCAGCACAGCCACGCACAGCCGCCCACAGCCGCCGCACCCAGCACAGCCGCCCACAGCCACGCACAACCGCTGCACCCAGCACAGCCACCCACAGCCGCCGCACCCAGCACAGCCGCCGCACCCAGCACATCCGCCGCACCCAGCACAGCCGCCGCACCCAGCACAGCCACGCACAGCCGCCACAGCCATGCACAGCCTCCGCACCCAGCACAGCCACGCACAGCCGCCTACAGCCACGGACAGCCGCTGCACCCAGCACAGCCACCGCACCCAGCACAGCCGCCGCACCCAGCACAGCCGCCCACAGCCACGCACAGCCGCCGCACCCAGCACAGCCTCCCACAGCCACGCACAGCCGCCTACAGCCACGCACAGCCGCTGCACCCAGCACAGCCGCTGCACCCAGCACAGCCACCGCACCCAGCACAGCCGTCCACAGCTGCCGCACCCAGCACAGCCGCCCGCACCCAGCACAGCCACGTCACATACAGCCGCCCGCACTCAGCACAGCCACATACAGCCGCCCGCACTCAGCACAGCCGTCCGCACTCAGCACAGCCGCCCGCACTGATGGGGGCGCAGGATGGAGCAGCACGTGATAGGATGGGGGCGCAGGATGGGAGCACATGACAGGATGGGGATGAGGATGGAGCAGCACATGACACGGTGGAGCAGCACATGACAGGATGGGGGCGCAGGATGGAGCAGCACATGACACGGTGGAGCAGCACATGACAGGATGGGGATGCAGGATGGAGCAGCACATGACACGGTGGAGCAGCACATGACAGGATGGGGGCGCAGGATGGAGCAGCACATGACACGGTGGAGCAGCACATGACAGGATGGGGGCGCAGGATGGAGCAGCATATGACAGGATAGGAGCAGCACATACCAGGATGGAGACCATATTCCAATATAAATGCTCGCCACCCGGGCGTAGAACGGGTTCAATAGCTAGTAGTACTATGAGGGGTTAATCAGCCATGTTAGGGCCATCCTTAATTATGAGCAGCTGAGGAGTCAGCTGTTGGGCTGCTCACCAAATCTCCACCTGTGTGTGGTTCACATTGTAAACTGGAACCTGGTTATCTGACACTTGGTGCTGTGTATGGAGGTGTGTAGACCTCATGGATTGTGTGGCTTTGCAAAAAGATCTAGGGAGCTGGACTCAAAGCCAAGCGGGGGAATCCACACTATTGTATGGACTGTTAAATTTATGTTTCACTTTGTTCCAGACACAGGCTGTATTTAAATTTTCCAGTAATGTGGTTTATGAAGCCTGAAATAAACCAGCGAGACTTTTAAACAGAAATGGTTCTTGTGATACTTCATATCGCTCCCAAGTGAGTAGCATGGTTACATTTGGTGTTAGAAATGTGGACAGCATTCCCCAGGAATATGTGTGACTGCTACAGAAGTAATACATGTCTTGGGTGAAGGTGATTATAAGCCAGGGAGCATCAGACGGCATGGAGGACCCGATTTAACACCTGGTGCAAGACTAGCAGCAGCAACACCTGCAGCAACAACATCTTCCACAACAGCAGACAAATAAGCTGTTTATGCAACAGCTCCAGCAGCACCAGTAACAGATGTAGCAACAGCACCGACAACAGCAGCATCAGATTGAACCACAGAGGTGGTTGTTGGCACAAGTGGCAGCACCGACTTCAAGTTCAGCTGATGATTTCTCTGTTTGTGAGATGCTGTGGAGCCTTGCAGAAAATGACCCAAGGTGATGACATAAAGGCCTTTTTAACTGTTTTTGAAAGAACTGCCGATAGAGAGAAACTCCCGCCAGAGCAGTGGACGGAAGTCTTTTTGCTATACCTAATGGGGGAGAGGCATCCAAATTCCAAGGAGGTGACCATTCGGAAATGTAATTTGTTGGAAATGTATCAGCCCATTTCATATAGCCATCTGGTGTCTCCTGACCACCGAGCAAATGGACAATAGCATCGGACACTAGTGTTCATTCTATGCATATCTCGACTGCAGTGTGGATTGTCCACTTGGCAAGGGGCCACAAGCTTTCCCATAAAAATGAATGGTCTGAAAATAAATGGACTACTGGATTCAGGGAGTTTGGTGACATTCATCAAGGCCACACACCCTCTCCAACTGATCCATGGGAAGAAGGTGGGCATGCACTGCTAAAAACTATCCAGTGGCCAGAGTGGTAATTCAGACGGTCCTAGGTACTGAGTCCCATGAGAACGGTGTGGTCCAGGATTTATTGCACCCAATTATTATAGGCCGGGACTTTGTGTTGTTTTGGGGAGAGGGAAAGACCTCTACTGCTCGGATAAGACATGGGTTGCCACAAAAGAATTCCTACCACATCCAGAATCTGATAGGTTTCCCTTCTGTGTAATGGTGGGAGAAGAGGAGGTAGTATCCTCTGAGACAAACATCCCTGATATTGGGGTGACCCGAGAAAATTTTGAGTCTTCCCAAAATAGGGACCTAACTCTAAAAGAGGTGTTTAATAATGTAACCATTATTAGCAGCATAGCGCAGGAGCTGGAGGCTGACACCAGGCTTCCCTGATTAATGGAGACTTATTGTACCCGGTTACTAAAGTCAGAGAGAAAATAGTTGAGCATAGGGTGCTGAACATGACCCATTTACATGTCTTGGGTGGCCATCTGGGTGTTGACAAAACCCAAGAATGGGCCATGCAAAGGTTTTATTGGCCAGGATGTCACAGAGAAATCCTGTCCCATTGCAAGTTGTATTGCAAGTAATATCCCACCTGCCAGTTAACTGCTCCCACCTCACACTTCCGAAATCCCCTTGCGCCGCTACCCATCATAGAGGTACCATTTGAGCGAATTTCTGGGGACATGGTCGGCCCCCTTGTTAAGTTTCTTCGTGGGCATCAATATATATCGGTTGTCATCGACTATGCTACACGGTACCCATATGCAAATTGCCTCTTCTGAGAAAAAGAGGACTTAAACTCTACAGCGCCACCTATTGGAAGTAGCGATCCTACAAGTCACAATCAACCCTTTAAAGAGTCGTGCAATATGACTTAGGATAAAAGCCAAATCAGTATCTCAATTCACAGACACGGTGTTCCCCTGAGAAACTCCTCCACGAAAAGCATGTGTTGGTCCACATCTTTGCCAGGAAAGAACTACCTACGGAGATCCTGGCCAACAAAAGGAATACCTTATATGAGTAAGGTGATAAGGGATCTGTGTAAGGCGTTGCAAATTGCAGAACCAAAGAAGTCAATTTACCATCTCTAGACAGATGGCCTTGTGGAAAGGTTTAATAAAACCATAAATATGCTTAAGAAGGCCATAGAAAAGGCCGAGTGAGACTGGGACGGTCTCCTCCCATGTCTATTATTCTCAATTCGGGATGTTCAACAAGCTTCTACCAGATTCTTTCCTTTTCAACGCCTGTGTGGATGACATCAAGGGGTCTCCTTGATATAACTAGGGAAACCTTGGATACCAAGGTCACGCCCCATCAGAGCATCATCGAGCACATCACCCAGATGCAGGAGAGGGTTCCTAAGGTAATTTCCACCATAAAGAAACATCTCCAGGCCCAAGAGGCTCAATCCCGGGTCTACAACTGGTCAGCCAGAGTAAGGCAGTTAAGTCCCAGAGACCGAGTCCTCATGCTTATTTCCACGGTAGTGGGTACGTTTTTGGCCAAATGGCAATGCCCCTATGAGATGGTAGAAAAGCTGGGGGAAGTAAACTACAAGGTTCATCAACCGGAAAGACGTAAACAGTACTAGATCTACCACATCAATTTATCAAGCCATTGTACAACAGGACCCCATTGAAACTTCATGTTTGCTGGTCAAGCCAGATGGGGATATTGGAGGTGTCACAAAAGCAGAGACACTGTTGAAGGCCCAAAAACAGCAGTGTTGGGAATTGCTGTAGTAGAACCAGGACCTGTTATAAGATTTGCCAGGGTGTACAGATGTCATAAAACATGAGGTGCTGATGGAACTCCATGTGCTGGTGAACTTGAAGCAATACTGAATTCCTGAGGCCCACCGAGGACTGATCTCCAAGGAAGTGAAGCGTTTGTTGAATTGAAGGGTGAGTGGTCTAGCCCAATTGTCCATTTTTCAAAATCCAATGGAGAATGAATATACTATAATGATTATTGGAAGCTGAACGATGTTTCCAAGTTTGATGCATATCTGATGCCATGTGTCAATCAGGTGATTGAGAGACTTAGGCCGGCAAGATAACCACCTTGGATCTAACAAATGGATATTGGTAAACCCATGTCCCAAGAAGCCAAGGAGAAGACTGCTTTCTCTACACCCAACAGATGCTTCCTGATGCCGCAGAATATGTTGGTGCTATAGAAATAAAATTATTATTATTATTATTATTATTATTAAATAGGTGTATGGGGTTTTTTTGTTGATGTTTTTGCTTTTTTTTATTTTGCCAGAAGCATTAATAAACTTTGAGAATGCATTCTCCCATACATGCTATCCATCTTCCTTTTTAATATATTGGGGAAAATATGTAGAATGTGATCTATTCACAGAAAAAAATGTACATTACAGAAATAGAAACTAAACATTTAAAAAAATCTGTAAAATGGGTAAAAAAGGAGAAGACATATGCTGAAAGATTAGATTTGCTGGCCTCTCAAAATTAATGGGCATGTAGAGCTATAATGAAAGGCATGCTTGACATCAATAAATATTTCGCGACAGGGTGACCTATCTTATAATCTTATAAATTAATAATTTGATAGGACCTGCTCACCCTGTTAAGTTGAATATAGTTATTTTGGCAGTTAAGCAAAATTGTCCTTCTTTCTATCAAATCTTTCTTTAAGTCAGAAATGACTGACTGGATTGTACGTAATTCATCATATACTATGCTTTGCTAGGCAGTTTTGCAATATTTGTTTTACATTCATCTAGTGACTTGAAGACAAAGCAGTTCATGGACTATTTATTCATCGCTATCCACATACTGATCTAGATGCCTAAGACCTAATTAAATAATAAAAAATAATTCAATTACCTTATACGTAACTAGCTACAGTATGCCCTTCGCATAGATTTTGAATAGAGCAGTAGGGCACATGTGATACCACAATTTTATTTACACTCCCATGGAACAGGTGAGTCATACTGAGACCCCCATTCTAGTGATCAGTGGGGGTCCAAGGGCATGCCTTTAGGATGTCAGTGGTAAGCACTGGACTATAATGCTGCTTATGGTACTGTTATTTCACCAAAGTTCCCATCAAATTGTTTTATTCTCTCTGAATTGTACATCTACAAAGCCACTACATAGAAAATACTTACATAAGGCCTCCTTCACACGTTTTGATATTCCTGGTACTGGAAAATCCAGTACCAATGTTATCTGTATCCGTGTGCGTATGTGTCATCCGTGTGCTGTTCAAGTGCACCATCCATGTGACACATACTGGAATAGAATGCAGAAGACAAATGTTTAGGTGTTAGTTGTGCAAAGATATAAATAGATAGTTAAATAGATAGATAACAATTTATTGGCAGAAATGTTCCCACGAAGCTCTAATGTAGTCCACATTTCCCGAATCCTGCTCTTCTGTCTGTGAATAGCAGTAAAGTTACAGCTATTTAAAGTCCTCAGTTAATCACGACAATGCTCGTTAGAGTACCCAGTGCCTGTGAATAGGAGGAACTTTGCTGATATTCACAGATGCGTAGGAGTAGGATTCAGGGAATGTGGAATACATTGGAGCTCGTGAAAAAAACGGACATGTGAAGGTCTCCCAGAACTGTATTGAACCCCTTTTGAGCTCTTTAACACAAACACAGATCTAATACTAGACTATTACAACAAGAAAGTGTGCAAAGAAAAATCAGTTGTGTTTACATTTCTGGATTATGGAGTTTTTTCTTTCGTCTTAAAAAAAAATATGGCTTGTCTGTTTCATAAAGCAGGAAGCACACGTTCTGTGACACACAAGCCTTGTATTCAGGATTTTTCTTTAATAGCAAAATTAGGACAGATGGGTATTAATACGGTCCTTGTTCGAAGTGTGAGAAAAATAATCAAAAAAGGTTGTTATTAAGGTGCTGTTACTTGATACTTAAGTATATTACATTTCACTTAATACACGGTCATACTGAGTGACAATATAGGTACAGCACCTACATTTAAATCCGACTGAGACTACCACTCCCATTTTCAATGTGTTTCAGCATTGATGTAGTACACAATACTCAGATGAAGCCTTTTTGTATTCCTTTGTATGTCGAAAGAGCTGTGTAATCTCCATCCCTACGCTGTTAAATCCAAAAATGGCTGCTCCTTGGATGGCCCAAGTCATTTATAGTCTCTGCCATAGTCTCCCTGAGTTGCTGCAGTAGACCATGTAATGTTATAGCTGGAAGGCATTATGGGGAGGACAAAGCTGACAAGCCTGGTGTTATTAGCTGGTACTCTGAGTCTTCAGCGGTCTGTGAAATGACTAAAAGCATTTATTTATGTTTTTTTGGCAATTCTCTCTAATCGAATTGCAAACTGTGGATTTTCAAATTTGAGGCAATTCAACCTTTCCTTCATTCTCCTTACATTTGTTCTTACGTACATATCGATCCGCTTATCTCTGGTGGAGCACTGCCTGTGTAAGTTTATATATGGATGTATGCTGTATATTGGTTTTCATTTTATTTTATTTTTTTCAGCAAAATCCATAGAAAGGGGAGACGAACTTTCAGATTCTGGACTTGATATCCTGAGACAAGCTGCTGCTTATTCAAAGGTATGGTTTAAAAGTATAAACATAAATTATTATATACTGTACACTAGCTATATGAATATATAATTTTAGAAGCTGTTGACGGTCCTACACAAATTCTGTGTAGTGTCTCGGTATGTATTAGTGGTTAATATAACCACACAATAAGTACTGTCTCACTGAATATAGTAAGAGAATGTAGATAAACAAGATGTTCACCTTAGTGACTGTATGTAGAGGATCATACTTCCTGTGCCAGTGATAGCCCATCCTGTATAGTCAAGGGAATCGATTTAGTTTGGATAAAGTGATACAATACTGATGAGCTAAGGTAAAATACAAAGTCCCATGTGTGGTATTGTGGTGCCCGGGAATATCCTGGGGGCAGCGTTAATGGTTACTGTCAAGGAGCTCTAACCTTTAGTGTTCCCTTTGGCTGTAAACTTGATTCATAGCCAGACAGCAGTTTACCGCATAGCCAAACACCATTTTGCTTATGGCAATGACATGATTGTACAGTTTGAAGCATAGTTTTCCAATTTAAAGCTAAAGAAACACTGGCTACCTCTCCCCGATTTGGCAAAAAATGAAGCCATCACCAGCTGCCTTCCGATTCTGAAGATTCAAGTGGTCCAGAACCACTGAATGAGTGCAAAAGAGTTGCAGCAAAAATTGGTGGCAGCAGGCACTGATGTACAGTTTACACAATAAGGTACATTCAAAATGCTGAAAATCTCCATTCCTGAGATCCAAGATGCAGACCTCTACTGCCTAACAAACACAAGAAAAGTTCTCTCTGACTCTGATTTGTATGGTTTTGAGTAAGTTTTGGGATTCTTTTCTGTGGACTGATGAAACAAAAGGGGACCTTTTCCAACCTATGAATTAGTAGTAATCATGGGGAGTATATAGTAAAGCATGGTGGTAGCTCAGTGATGCTTCTTTGCTTCCTCTGGCAATGAAAACCTACAATGTGTAGAGAGAAAAATTAATTCAATCCAATATTCGGAAATCCTAGGCGACAAACATCATGTCTTCTGTGAGGATGCTGAAGCTTGGGTGTCATTGGATCTTCCAAAAGGACAATGATCCCAATCATACCTCAAAGTCCACCAAACTTTCTTTAGAAGTTCTAAGTATTCTCGAGTGGCCATTAGTTGTGTTAAACTATTTTTAATTGATTGATTTATTGCAAACAGCAGAAATTTTGCAAATTCTGCCAATAAACCGAATATACAATGGCAGTTAAATACTGATTACATTGGTAGTACCACTCAAGTTTTTTTTCAATTGCTCATGGCTCCTCTAGCCTCCAGATGCTCTATTTAGTTATTTAGACAATAATAGCAAGTGTATAGAAAGGTTTGTTTTGTTCCTTTGAAAAAAAGATCAATCAAGTCTGTCAATGTTTGCTTAGCAAACTTTAGTCACCGTGTGGGGTTGCATACACATTGCAGTAGGGTGCATTATATACTAAAAATTCCAGCTGAAAAATGTGCAAATAAGCTACTGTTTCTCAACTGCAAACATCTTCATGGCAATCCACCCAAGGCATTGTTGCGGTGTTTAAACTTCAGCATCACACTATCCGCAAAGGGTTCTAGCATGAAACTAAGCTATTATTGATCTTACACATTCTTTCCCAGACTAGAGCAAAAAACAATATGGAGTCATCATCATCAATCATGTGACAGAATACCATTGTTTAGTGCAAATAATCCCAATCACAAATATATCTTTTTTTCTCTCTAGGTGTCTCAAAGACATGCCCGGCTAGGTAAATATGTTGTTCAATTCTTCTAATATGAGCAGCGTGTGATGATGATTTGAAATGTGACATATGGTGCTAGATAAAGTACTGTCATGGATCTATGCATATTCTTGTGGGAATGCACATCAATCTGAGAACTAGTCAGCCTGAAAAAAAAATCCATGGAAAAAAAAAAGAATTGGAGACTTGCTATCTGTGCATACTGTGTCTGAAGCAATGAACTCTTTGAGCATACACTGCTTCACATCAGAGGCAACTGTTGGCATTAGTTGGCAGAATAAATATGATTGCAACTGTAAATCAGACGTGTCACTTGTAGCTCCAGGACCACAATTCCATTCCCATCCCATCGCGCTACTTTCAATACCTTTGTCATCTAACATGTCAGAAAGACTTTTGTGCCAACATAGGCATGGGGGCAACATGAGATTATTACTAACTGCATACCAAATATACAAAATCTATTAGGATATCTTATCAGGGAAATCTGCATCTTTTTCCACTTAGGCTACTTTCACACTAGCGTCGGGCCGACGTTCCCGACGCTAGCGTTGTCTCCGCCGCACAACGGGGGCAGCGGATGCATTTTTCCAGCGCATCCGCTGCCCCATTGTGAGGTGCGGGGAGGTGGGGGCGGAGTTCCGGCCGCGCATGCGCGGTCGGAAAGAACCTTTACGACGGAGCAAAAAACGTTGCAAGCAACGTTTTTTGCTCCCGACGGTCCGCCACTGCACGACGCATCCGTCGCACGACGGGTGCGACGTGTGGCAATCCGTCACAATGCGTCGCTTAATGTTAATCAATGGTGAAAAAACGCATCCTGCAAACACTTTTGCAGGATGCGTTTTTTCAGCAAAACGACGCATTGTGACGGAATGCAGTTAACGCTAGTGTGAAAGTAGCCTTATGAGCTACTTCTTCCCCTCCACCTGCCTCGAACTCACCATCCACTCTGAATAACAGCTGAAATCTGTCTTTATCAAAGTAAGATGGACTGATTTCACGGTGAGGTGTTAGGTTACACAGCCATTTAACTCTATGGAGAGAGAAGTAAAGGTACCTTCACACTAAGCGACTTTGCAGCGAGAACGACGACGATCCGTGACGTTGCAGCGTCCTGGATAGCGATCTCGTTGTGTTTGACACGCAGCAGCGATCTGGATCCCGCTGTGATATCGTTGGTCGGAGCTAGAAGTCCAGAACTTTATTTCGTCGCTGATCACCCGCTGTCATCGCTGGATCGGTGTGTGTGACACCGATCCAGCAATGTGTTCACTTGTAACCAGGGTAAACATCGGGTTACTAAGCGCAGGGCCGCGCTTAGTAACCCGATATTTACCCTGGTTACCATTGTAAAAGTAAAAAAAAAACACTACATACTCACCTTCTGATGTCTTTTACAATGGTAACCAGGGTAAATATCGGGTTACTAAGCGCGGCCCTGCGCTTGGTAACCCGATGTTTACCCTGGTTACCCAGGTGCTGCAGGAGGACTTCGGCATCGTTGAAGACAGATTCAACGATGCCGAAGTCGTTCCCCTGATCGTTGGTCGCTGGAGAGAGCTGTCTGTGTGACAGCTCCCCAGCGACCTAAACAGCGACGCTGCAGCGATCGGATCGTTGTCTATATCGCTGCAGCGTCGCTAAATGTGACGGTACCTTAAGAAGAGGAGTCAGCAGCGTTCAGCAAAGGTAGACACAGGCAGATCGTGCTGCAGCACTCAGCAAATGCATTTCACTTCAGTTCTGGATTCACAGGCACATGGCTCAGTACTGCTGTACAATATCGCTTCTGTTTGTGTGTTACAGAGAGAGCAAAAGCAGGAATTAATCTCTCAGTGAACTGTGTATGGCAGAAACTAGTCCCCATCCACTAGCTCAGAGAGAACTGAAATTTAGAGAGGACCTTGATTCATAATTTGCATATTTTTAATTTACTAGTTTTTTCATTCATCACTATTTTTTGCCAAATTCTTCAAAAAGGCACTCACAAGTTGATGAAATTTATGCAAAATCAAATATGCGCTCTTTTTCTTTCATTTTTTTTTGTGATTTTTATAGAGCAAAAAGTTGCATGATCCCGTAACCCCTTCATCCCCAAGTCTGTTAACACCTTCCTGACCAGGCCATTACTTTATGTGGTTACAACTCTGGAAGGCTTCAATGCATCCCAGTGATTCTAAGAATGTTTTTTCATGACACTTGTACTTTATGATAGTGGTAAATTTAGGCTGATATTTTTTGCATTTATTTGTGAAATTATTGGAATTTCGGTGAAAATGTTGAAAATTTTGCAATTTTAAAACTTTTAATTTTTATGCCCTTAAAACAGATAGTTATAGCATACAAAATAGTTATTAACCCCTTTCTGATGTTGGGCATAAATTTACGCCAATGTCGGACTCCGTCCCTTTGATGTGGGCTCAGGCCCTGAGCCCACATCTTTCCCAGGACATGTCAGCTGTTTTGAACAGCTGACATATGCCCGGAATAGCTGCTGGTGGAATGGTGATCCACCCACAGCTATTAACCCATTAAATGCCACATACAAACGCTGACAGCGGCATTTAACTCACACTTCCGGCCATTGGGCCAGGAATCTGCCCACTGGTAACCCCTTCACGTGATCACAGGTCACCGGTTTGTTGGCATGACAACCAGAGGTCTCCTGGAGACCTCTGGCTGTCAGTGCCACCTTTCTGTGAGCCCCACCCGGTGGTCGGCGCTCATAGCTAGTGAGTAATTCTGCTATATAGAGGCGATCTGAACATAGCTGATCAGGCTATGGCAGCTTCTAGCCTCCTATGGAGAGTATTGAAGCATGCCAAAAGTAAAAAAAAAAATGTTTTTAAAACTATAAAAAAATAAAAAATATATAAAACTTTAAATCACCCCCCTTTCGCCCCATTCAAAATAAAATACAAAAAATCAAACCTGCACATATTTGGTATCGCCGCATTCAGAATCACCCAATCTATCAAAAAAAAAGAGGATTAACTGGATCGCTAAACGGCATAGCGAGAAAAAAGTCAAAACGCCAGAATTACATATTTTTGGTCGCCATGACATTGTATTAAAATGCAATAACGGGCGATAAAAAGAACGTATCTGCACCAAAATGGTATAATTAAAAACATCAGCGGGGCACGCAAAAAATAAGCCCTCACCCAACCCGAGATCACGAAAAATGGAGACGCTAGGGGTATTGGAATATGGCACAGTTTTTTTTTTAACAAAGTTTTGAATTTTTTCACCACTTGAATAAAAAAGAACTTAGAAATGTTTGGAGTCTATGAACTCGTAATGACCTGGAGAATCATAATGGCAGGTTAGTTTTATCATTCAGTGAACCTAGCAAAATAGCCAAACAAAAAACCACTGTGGGATTGCACTTTTTTTTGCAATTTCACCGCTCTTGGAATTTCTTTCCTGTTTCTAGCACACAACATGGTAAAACCAATGGTGTCGTTCAAAAACACAACTCGCCCCGCAAAAAAAAAGCCCTCACATGGCCATTTTGACTAAAATATAAAAATGTTATGGCTCTGGGAAGAAGGGGAGCAAAAAATGAAATTGCCAAACCCAAAATAGCTCTGGTCTTTAAGGGGTTAAATAACATTTACCACATAAGGCCGGCGTCACACTCAGCGTAGGGAAATACGGTCCATATTTTACGGCCGTAATACGCAGTATTTTTCCCAAAAAGTTCCCACGGTCGAGTTCATATGAGTTCATCCATCAGAGGGTTAATCACCGCGACTCGAGGTAACTATAGGACTTTCCCCTGCATTCCATTCATTCACCAAATTTTACAGACAGGAGCACAGCTGCATTAGCAGAGCTCCTGGGTGTAAAATGATTTAACCCCTTCAGATGGATTTACAGCGTGTGACAAGACTGTAACGACGGAAGGTATGGAATATTGTTGTTTGTTTTGTTTAACTTCATTTCAGGTGACAAGGGTCTTCAGGTGGATTGAGAGTATAATAAAATATTAAAACACCCTTTTATTAAAATACTTTTTAATAATGTGTGTGTTTTATTAACCATTTCATACTATTGGATTAATAATGGATAGGTGTCATAATTGACGCCTCTCCATTATTAATCTGGCTTAATGTCACCTTACAATAGCAAGGTGACATTAACCCTTCATTACCCCATATCCCACCGCTACACGGGAGTGGGAAGAGAGAGGCTAAGTGCCAGAATAGGTGCATCTTACAGATGTGCCTTTTCTGGGGTGGCTGGGGGCAGATGTTTTTAGCCCGGGGGGGTCCTATAACCATGGTTCCTCCCTAGGCTATTAATATCTGCCCTCATTCACTGGCTTTCCCACTCTGGTGGAGAAAATTGCGCTGGAGCCCATGCCAATTTTTTCCGGGATTTAACCCTTTAATTTAATAGCTAGAGCTTCAAAATTTAACACACAGACACTTGTTACATTAGTACAGAGGAATATGTAATAAAAAAAGGGATATGATATGGTTTACTGTATGTAAACCATGTCTCATATCCTGTCGGGTTTGTGAAGGAGAGAGCAAAAGCCGTCAATTGAATTACCGGCTTTTCTGCTATCTAGCGCTGAATTAAATATAAATATATATATATATATATATATATATATATATATATATATATATAGGTGTCTCACTGACATATATATATATATATATATATATATATATGTATGTGTGTGTGTATCATAGTCAGTACAGATAAAACTACAACAGCAGAGATAATACTAATACTGCGTTAAAAAACAGGTAATTGTTAGAAATAGTCTCTCTCCATTGATGAAATTAAAGGAAAAAAGTTTGTGCTGCTTCAAGTAATTTACATAGCAGACTTGGGGTTCCAGCTATAGATCTTGCATGTGTATGATTACAAAATGGTATTAAACCAGCCTAGTTTGCCAAAGTTGCTTTCTTGTTGTAGTGTCCATAAAATCAGTACAGGATAAGGGTTATCCTTCTGCCTATGTGCATTCCTGTGTGCACAGATATCCGCTGTAGGGATCCTATACCCTGGAGGGGATACATGTGGGCACAGTGCAGCGAGACTCTGAAAATCTTGTGACAAGTCTATGCAGCCCGGGCCCTTCAGCCGGGAGCATCCCTGGGAGGGTGATTTCTGGAGTAGCGTGTGATGTCACTGTGAGAAGCTATGAGGTCCTATGGTGTCCTCAAACCTATGTGTTTCAGGAAAACTTTGGTCCCTTGGAAAAAATGAAAATTTTACTTTTTCCCACAAAAATTTGAATAAGCGCCAAGTTTTTCATTTTCACAACAGTAACAGCATAAGTGACCCTGTGGCCATGTTACATTGACAGAGCACCTGAGATGCCAGAACAGCAGAACCCCCCCCATAAGTGATCCCATTTTACAAACTACATTTTTAATTTTTAAAAGGGCTAGTAGGAAAAATTGGATCTCACAATTTGTTAATGCAATTTTTCCTGAGTGCGCTATAGCTTTTTTATTCCTCCGCTGACGAAACTGTATGGTGGCTTCTCTTTTTGCTGGACAAAATGAAAGTTTCAGTGATACCGTTTTTATTTACATTCAACTTTTTGTATCGCATTTTATTCCACTTTTTTGCTGGAATGATGAAATGCATAGTTTTATTGCCTTTTTTTTTTTCTTTTTTTTCTTTAAAGAGTTAACTGAAGAGATTATAGTGTGACCGTTTTAGAAGTTGGGTCATTTTGGATGTGGCAAAACCAAATATGTGCACTTTAATTTTTTTACATAAATATACCTATTTATTGGGTTAATATTTTTTCCTTTTTTTTTTTTCTACTTTTTTACGTAGTCTCTTTATGGGACATTATAACTTTTATGTCTCTGCTGATATAATGAATTGAAATGCACAAGCATTATACCTGTCAGTGCTGCACTAACAGAAGCTTCTTATGTCATGCTCTGAGCATGGTCTGACAGGCTTACCATAGCTGGGTGCCTTGGAAGTCTTCATGACGACCTCCGGTTGCCATGGCAATGAAAAAGCCCTCGCGATGACGTTGTGGGCTCACTGATCTAATGGGAGAGGCAGCCCCCTCTCTCTTCCTGCCTTCTAAATGCTCCGATCACTTGCATGATCGAGCTTGGCATTTATGTTGCTAAATGGCCCAGAGTGGTGCGGGCACCACTGCTGGCACTGACTGTGGAGGCTCAGCTTTCATTTAAGCCGAGCAGCTGGCAGCGATCACGCAGGCACAGCTCCTGTGCCCGCATGATTGCCATGATGTAAATTTATGTCATTTTGCCAGAACGCCTTCCCGACCATGATGTAAACTTACCTCAAATGTCGTGAAGGCAATAAATCTATCTTTAGCCTTAAAAATTATGAAGCTGAATCCATGAAACATTGGGGTTTATGTGTGAGCCAGAAGTAACTTTTACAATGTAAAGGCCCCGTCTCACTTAAGGCCCCGTCTCACATAGCGAGATCGCTAGCGAGATCGCTGCTGAGTCACTAGTTTTGTGACGCAACAGCGACCTCCATAGCGATCTCGCTATGTGTGACACGTACCAGCGATCAGGCCCCTGCTGCGAGATCGCTGGTCGTGTCAGAATGGCCTGGACCTTTTTTTGGTCGTTGAGGCCCCGCTGACATCGCTGAATCGGTGTGTGTGACACCGATCCAGCGATGTCTTCACTGGTAACCAGGGTAAACATCGGGTTACTAAGCGCAGGGCCGCGCTTAGTAACCCGATGTTTACCCTGGTTACCAGCGTAAATGTACAAAAAAACAAACAGTACATACTCGCCTTTCGGTGTCCAGGTCCCTTGCCGTCTGCTTCCTGCTCTCACTGACTGCCGCCGTACAGCGAGAGCGCAGCGGTGACGTCACCGCTGCGCTCTGCTCTCACTGTACGGCCGGATCTCAGTCAGAGCAGGAAGCAGACGGCAAGGGACCTGGACACCGAAAGGCGAGTATGTAGTGTTTGTTTTTTTTGGTAACCAGGGTAAACATCGGGTTACTAAGCGCGGCCCTGCGCTTAGTAACCCGATGTTTACCCTGGTTACCCGGGTGCTGCAGGGGGACTTCGGCATCGTTGAAGACAGTTTCAACGATGCCGAAGTCGTTCCCCTGATCATTGGTCGCTGGAGAGAGCTGTCTGTGTGACAGCTCCCCAGCGACCACACAGCGACTTACCAACGATCACGGCCAGGTCGTATCGCTGGTCGTGATCGTTGGTAAATCGCTTAAGGCCCCGTCTCACTAAGCGATTTACCAACGATCACGACCAGCGATACGACCTGGCCGTGATCGTTGGTAAGTCGCTGTGTGGTCGCTGGGGAGCTGTCACACAGACAGCTCTCTCCAGCGACCAACGATCAGGGGAACGACTTCGGCATCGTTGAAACTGTCTTCAACGATGCCGAAGTCCCCCTGCAGCACCCGGGTAACCAGGGTAAACATCGGGTTACTAAGCGCAGGGCCGCGCTTAGTAACCCGATGTTTACCCTGGTTACCAAAAAAAACAAACACTACATACTCGCCTTTCGGTGTCCAGGTCCCTTGCCGTCTGCTTCCTGCTCTGACTGAGATCCGGCCGTACAGTGAGAGCAGAGCGCAGCGGTGACGTCACCGCTGCGCTCTCGCTGTACGGCGGCAGTCAGTGAGAGCAGGAAGCAGACGGCAAGGGACCTGGACACCGAAAGGCGAGTATGTACTGTTTGTTTTTTTGTACATTTACGCTGGTAACCAGGGTAAACATCGGGTTACTAAGCGCGGCCCTGCGCTTAGTAACCCGATGTTTACCCTGGTTACCAGTGAAGACATCGCTGGATCGGTGTCACACACACCGATTCAGCGATGTCAGCGGGGCCTCAACGACCAAAAAAAGGTCCAGGCCATTCTGACACGACCAGCGATCTCGCAGCAGGGGCCTGATCGCTGGTACGTGTCACACATAGCGAGATCGCTATGGAGGTCGCTGTTGCGTCACAAAACTAGTGACTCAGCAGCGATCTCGCTAGCGATCTCGCTATGTAAGACGGGGCCTTAAGCCTATGAAGCCTCTTTCAATAGATTTACATTATAAGAGCGCTTTCTGTTCACACATAAACCCCAGATTATTCCAGGGAGAATACGACCAGAGTGGTGCTGGAAACTGGAGAATTCTCCGATCAGTGAGAATATTACATTCTTCTTTAAAAAAAATAGTTTGTCATAGAACATTTTGCCAAATATGCATGTGTTCACTTGTACTTTACTAGTATTTGAATTACACCTATGCACTTACGCAGGTGCTTGCTACAGGCTGTATTTATTACAAAATTAGTGGGGAGTTGGATCTTTTCTGGAGTTGTTATTGCGCCCCCTTCCTACCTCCCCATGATAACTGAATCATACAAAAAGAGCATACAGAGCTTTGTCCAGCAATGGCGGATAAACTATACTTTTAATTTCCCATAGTTAAACTCAATAACTTTGGGCATTAGGGCATATTTGGATGCATGATAATGTTGATACTTTCCTTTCCACCTTTTTCAGCCCCTGGATATTCCATGCTAATGTCGAAAATGAAACAAAGAACTTCTGAGTGAAAATAATGCAGCAGTAATTCACCACTGGTGCCTCTTTATTTTTTTTATAACATGATTCACATTTTGTAACTTGTTTTTGTAAATTGATTTTATGTTTCCTGTTTGAAGTGTAGAAAATTTTGTCTACATGTCTAAACCGTTCTCGTTGCTTGAGGCACTTGTTCTTGCTAGACATATGATAACATAAGAACAAGTGCCTGCTGTCAATAAATGGGTTAGACATTTGGTCTATGCATTATAACCCATGAACTCTTAAAATTACAGCAGCTCTTAAATTGTTAATTTAATTATTGTAGGAAAATTAACTCTGATAAAGAATTGTGAACCATGCCGTCTCCATAGAAAGCAAAGTGGAGCCATCAATTTTCACCAACATCATTGCCACATTGTTCTATGATAGCTGAGATTACGCTGGCCGACCCCCGGTGACTGAGCATTGATAAGATTTTCTAGAGAGGTCACATACCGAGACAAATGTAGTGTATCAGTATTCTACTAAATTTGCTGATTTAGTAACCAATTCAAATTGAGACTTTGCAAGTGTGTGGTACAAATTAACTAAATAAAATATTTTTAAAATTTGCCATAATATCACCCAAAATAATTTTGGGGGTGATAAAACAAGCATGTCAATTTTAGTATAGTAGCAAAAATATGTTATATTAAAATTTTTAGCAAAAAATGGAAAAGAGGGCTTCAAGATTAGTCCAAATTATCAGACTTTTGACTTTAACATTCTCCACGACAATGGCAACATTAGCTCAGATGGATTTTTGTTTTATGTATTTTGTAGCTGTGTTTTTGCTTAAGTCATGTCTGTTTTATGGTGCAATGTTGGGTTGTTAAGGATAAACACGTTTCTGTTCCAATTCTAATTTCTCAGATGATTGTTTATTGATCATTTTCCATTAAGTCATTTTGAATTAAAGTTCTGTACCTTCACACTCTAACCCAACAGTGCATCCATCACAGTGAGCACCCACCATTCACAAAATGTACAAAATAAACAACACCTTTTACTAAGTGATTTCTTTGTTTTATTTTTTGTGTCTTTATTTGTTTGCCTAAAATATTTTCTTAGACATTGTATTTGAAAATTAGATTTTTGAAAACCTCTATCAACAAATATGAGTAACGGGTATGATTTCTGAACCAGAGCTGAACAAAATGAAAAACCTGGAAATATTTGTGGCATGGATCTTAATGAATTTTATCTTATTTCAATATTAAGATAAGGATCGGGGAATAAAATCTTATATCTAGCACCAACAAATCTTTTGAACTCCAATTGCTGTTGAGAGAATTCATAAATTGAGATGGGCGGAAACCTGGATGTTCGGGTCCAGTGGGTTCGGCCGAACAGTTACAAAGAGTAGGGGTTCAAACCTGAACTTGGACCGGGGCCCGAACATCCAGTCTTTGCCACGCTGTCATGTGCATGACAGCGCAGTTAACACTGTGTCTGACTGGTGGTGAAATCACCCCCAACAGTCAGAGAGCTGCGGTTCACACTCTGTCAAAAGACAGCGTGAGCACTCAGCTGTGATTGGAGGTATGAAGTTTACCTCCAGTCACTGGTGTAATGCTCCCATCATGTGACATCTGCTACAACTAATAACAGTGAGAGCAGGAGAGGCTGATGGGAGTATTCATCAGCTGGCTCCTGCACTGTAAATAAATACCTTATATACTCGAGTAAAAGCCGACCCCCAAATTTTGCCACAAAAAACTGGGAAAACTTAATGACTCGAGTATAAGCCTAGGGTGGAAAATGCAGCAGCTACTGGTAAATTTCAAAAGTAAAAATAGATACCAATAAAAGTAAAATGAATTGAGACATCAGTAGTTTAAGTGTTTTTGAATATCTATATTGAATCAGGAGCCCCATATAATGCTCCATACAGTTCATGATGGCCCCATAAGATGCTCTACACAAAATATGCCCCATATAATGCTCCATACAGTTTATTATGGGCTCCATAAGATGCTCCATATTAAAATATGCCACATATAAAGCTGCACAAGTGCTGATTATGGCCCCATAAGATGCTCCATAGACACATTTGCCCCGTATAATGCTCCACAAATGTGGATTATGGCCCCATAAGATGCTCCAGAGATATTTGCCCCATATAATGCTGCAAATGGCCCCATACAGATATTTGCCCCATATATAATGCTGCACATGGCCCCATAAGATGCTCCATACAGATATTTGCCCCATATATAATGCTGCACATGGCCCCATAAGATGCTCCATAAAGATATTTGCCCCATATAATGCTGCACATGGCCCCATACAGATATTTGCCCCATATAATGCTGCACATAGCCCCATAAGATGCCCCACACAGATATTTGCCCCATATAATGCTGCACATGGCCCCATAAGAAGCTCCATAAAGATATTTGCCCCATATAATGCTGCACATGGCCCCATACAAATATTTGCCCCATATAATGCTGCACAAATGCTGATTATGGCCCCATAAGATGCTTCATACAGTTATTTGCCCCATATAACGCTGCACATGGCCTCATAAGATGCTCCATACAGATAATTGCCCCATATAATGCTGCACATGGTCCCATAAGATGCTCCATACAGATAATTATTATTATTATTATTATTATTCATTTTTATAGCGCCATTTATTCCATGGCGCTTTACATGTGAAATACGGGGCAAATATAGACAAATACATTAAACATGAGCAAAAAACAAGTCACACGGGTACATAAGGAGGGAGGACCCTGCCCGCGAGGGCTCACAATCTGCAGGGGATGGGTGATGATACACTAGGAGAGGGCAGAGCTGGTTGTGCGGCGGTTCAGTAGGTTCAGGATCACTGCAGGCTGTAGGCTTGTCGGAAGAGGTGAGTCTTCAGGTTCTTTTTGAAAGTTTCTATGGTAGGCGAGAGTCTGATGTGCTGGGGTAGAGAGTTCCAGAGTATGGGGGAAGCACGGGAGAAGTCTTGGATGCGGTTGTGGGAAGAAGAGATGAGAGGGGAGTAGTAATTGCCCCATATAATGCTGCACATGGCCCCATAAGATGTTCCATACAGATATGTGCCCCATATAATGATTCACATGGCCCATAAGATGCTCCATACAGATAATTGCCCCATATAATTCTGCACATGGCCCCATAAGATGCTCCATACAGATAATTGCCCCATATAATGCTGCACATGGCCCCATAAGATGCTCCATACAGATATGTGCCCTATATAATGCTGCACATGGCCCCATAAGATGCTCCACACAGATATTTGCCCCATATGCTGTTGCTGCGATTAAAAAAATAAAAAATCACATACTCACCTCTCAGGCCCCCGGCACTTTCTATATTCACCTGCTCCTTGTTCCACCGCCGACCGCCTCTGTTCCTTCCCGTCCTCTACACTGGTGCTCAGGCAGAGGGCGGCGCGCACTAATCGCGTCATCGTGCCCTCTGACCTGAGCGTCACTGCAGAGGACATGGAAGATGCAGCAGCGCCGACGGTGGAACGGGGAGCAGGTGAATATCGCATACTCCCCTATGGGAGTGGAGTGGGGTCCATATTCATTACTGTAATGAGCAGGGCCATGTGACTGCTCACTACAGGAAGAAGCTGATGGCTCCAGGGAAAAGACGTGCAGGGACCACACCAGGAGCAGGTGAGCATTATTACACAGCTCCGCCCCCCTTCCCCTGCCAACCCCTGCGTATGACTCGAGTATAAGCCGAGAAGGATACTTTCAGCCCAAAAAAGTGGGCTGAAAATCTCGTCTTGAGATATACGGTAATTAAAGAAAAACTGGCGTGGGTTCCCCTGTATTTTTGATAACCAGCCAGACAAAACTCACAGCTGAAGTCTGAAACCCTCAGCTGTCAGCTTCAACAAGGCTGGTTATCAAGAATAGAGGGGTTCTCATGCCGTATTTTTTAATTATTTAAATAAATAATTTTAAAAAACGGTGTGTGGTCACCACCACTTTTGATAATAAGCCTTGCTAAAGAAGACAGCTGGGTACTGGTATTCTCAGGCTTGTATTGGGTATTGCCCCCCAGCCTAAAAATAGCAGTTTGCAGCTGCCCAGAAAAGGCACATCTATTAAATGCGCCAATTCTGGCACTTTGTCTGGCTTTTCCCACTTGCTCTGTAATGGTTGCAAGTGGAGTTCATAATTGTGAGGTTGATGTCACCTTTGTATTGTCCGGTGACATCAAGCCCATGGATTAGTAATATAGAGACATCTATAAGACACCTATTGATTACTAATCCTATAGTTGAAATAAATAAAATAATAAAGTTGGTAAATAAATACAACACCAGAATAAAGCTCTTTATTTGAAATAAAACAAAACACTTTTAGTTTTTTTATCTAAAATTAAAAATAACAAACACAGTTATACTTACCTAACGTCTATACCCTCGTCTTCTGTAATAAAACAAAAATAAAAAACAGCACTATCCCTCACCTATCCGACCTTCTGGCCCTTGCCGTAATTCATGTCTGGCGGATAAACCATTTTCAACCTGGACTGTGCCAAGATGCGACCATCCAGGCTGAGAACGGCTGGTGACTGAGCTAGCTGCTGCGAGTGAAGCCTCAGTGACCGGTGCTAACCTAATTAAGGTTACCTCCAGTCACTGAGGCTGCGTTTTCAGCCTGGCTGAACTGCGGTGACCTCAATGAGATCTCTCCTAGCACAGTGAAAAAGAAAAACAAATAGGAGAGGATGAGGATTTGCACAGTGAAAAATCACCAAGCAAGAGTCTTTAGAACAACACTTCAAATGCCTCCTAACAACCAACATCTCCAACTCCAGAACCAGGCAGTATTAAACTAACACCAGCAATCCCTGCTTGCCAGTGGCAAATATATATATAGCAGGTGGGAGTGGCCAACACTGAACAGCTGAGATTATCAAAGCAGGAAAACTTCCAGGAGCTCTTAACTGAACAGATTAACCCCTGAACTGCTTTCAGAAACTGTTTAATATGAAGGTAAAGTGCAGAAGTAAGAGAAATCAGACACCATGGTCCTGTGGCCCCTTTCTGTCCCAGTACACTCGTGACAAGTGGCATAATTGTGAACATTGTCATCATGATTTCTATTTAAAAGAGCAGACTTGATGCTGTAATTTTGCTTCAAATGACAGACCTAAATACTTAACAAAGGCCTATTATGGCTTATATGGTGTCTGTCTGGGCTCTCATTTTGAGGGCTAGAATGAAAAATAGTGATGGAACCCTGGAAGCTCTGAAAGCATGTGAACAGTCATACAAGCTATTCATGTCAACAAACTTGGCTTTAGGGAAAAGTATTCTGAAGGTATTTCTTCTATAATGCTCTAGAAAAATCAAGTTTATTTTCTTTCCTTATGATTAGAGGTGTGCAAAATAAAATGTTGAGGTCTGAACTATGAAACGTATTGTATTCAGTCATCTATGGGCACATAGAAATACCTATGATAGACTATAATATAGTTGTCTCTCCTAAATCATGTATTAAACCTACAAAGAAACAGGAGTACAAAGTCCAAAGTAAAATCTGAATCTTTTATTTAGTACACTATTATTAAAAAAAAAAAATATATATATATATATATATATATATATATATATATATATATATATATATATATATATATATACACTCACCGGCCACTTTATTAGGTACACCATGCTAGTAACGGGTTGGACCCCCTTTTGCCTTCAGAACTGCCTCAATTCTTCGTGGCATAGATTCAACAAGGTGCTGGAAGCATTCCTCAGAGATTTTGGTCCATATTGACATGATGGCATCACACAGTTGCCGCAGATTTGTCGGCTGCACATCCCAAAGATGCTCCATACAAGGCAGGATGGATCCATGCTTTCATGTTGTTTACGCCAAATTCTGACCCTACCATCCGAATGTCGCAGCAGAAATCGAGACTCATCAGACCAAGCAACGTTTTTCCAATCTTCTACTGTCCAATTTCGATGAGCTTGTACAAATTGTAGCCTCAGTTTCCTGTTCTTAGCTGAAAGGAGTGGTACCCGGTGTGGTCTTCTGCTGCTGTAGCCCATCTGCCTCAAAGTTCGACGCACTGTGCGTTCAGAGATGCTCTTAGGCCTACCTTGGTTGTAACGGGTGGCGATTTGAGTCACTGTTGCCTTTCTATCAGCTCGAACCAGTCTGCCCATTCTCCTCTGACCTCTGGCATCAACAAGGCATTTCCGCCCACAGAACTGCCGCTCACTGGATTTTTTTTCTTTTTCGGACCATTCTCTGTAAACCCTAGAGATGGTTGTGCGTGAAAATCCCAGTAGATCAGCAGTTTCTGAAATACTCAGACCAGCCCTTCTGGCACCAACAACCATGCCACGTTCAAAGGCACTCAAATCACCTTTCTTCCCCATACTGATGCTCGGTTTGAACTGCAGGAGATTGTCTTGACTAGGGTTGAGCGAAACGGGTCGATCATTTTCAAAAGTCGCCGACTTTTGGCTAAGTCGGCGTCTCATGAAACCCGATCCGACCCCTGTGCTTGTCGGCCATGCGGTACGCGACTTTCGCGCCAAAGTCGCGTTTCAATGACGCGAAAAGCGCCATTTCTCAGCCAATGAAGGTGAACGCAGAGTGTGGGCAGCGTGATGACATAGGTCCTGGTCCCCACCATCTTAGAGAAGGGCATTGCAGTGATTGGCTTGCTGTCTGCGGCGTCACAGGGGCTATAAAGGGGCGTTCCCGCCGACCGCCATCTTACTGCTGCTGATCTGAGCTTAGGGAGAGGTTGCTGCCGCTTCGTCAGAATCAGGGAGAGCGTTAGGCAGGGTCCACTAACCACCAAACCGCTTGTGCTGCAGCGATTTCCACTGTCCAACACCACCTTCGGTGTGCAGGGACAGTGGAAGCTATTTTTTTTTTTTTTTCCCCTCAGCGCTGTAGCTCATTGGGCTGCCCTAGAAGGCTCCCTGATAGCTGTATTCCTGTGTGTACGCCACTGTGGAAACCAACTGCTTTTATCAAAGCACATATCCTCTTGTTCCTTCCTTTCTGCACAGCTATCTTTTTTGTTTGTCCACACTTTTTATTTAATTTGTGCATCAGTCCACTCCTATTGCTGCCTGCCATACCTGGCTGAGATTACTGCAGGGGAGATAGTAATTGTAGGACAGTCCCTGTTTTTTTTTTTTTTTTTTTTTTTTGTGGGAGATTAAGATTGGCATTTCTGCTACAGTGCCATCCCTGTGTGTGCCATCTCTCACTGAGTGGGCCATAGAAAGCCTATTTATTTTTTCCTTCATTTGTGTTCTAAAATCTACCTCAACACAAAAACACTACATCAATCAGTGGGAGAAAAATATTGGCCTCAGTCAGGGCTTGTGTGCCACTGCTGTGTGTGCTATCTCTCATTCAGTGGGCTATAGAAAGCCTATTTTTTTTTTTTTTTTTTTTAAATATTATTTGGTTTCTAAAGTCTCCCTGAAACAAAAAAAATACCTAAAAAAACAGTGGGAGAGTAATATTGCCCTTTCAGCTTGTGTGCCAGTCTTGACTCCTGGGTGTGCCACCTCTGTCCCTCTCATTCAGTGGGCCATAGAAAGCCTTTTTTTTTTTTTTTTTTTAATATTATTTGGTTTCTAAAGTCTCCCTGAAAATAAAAAAAAAAATACCTAAAAAAACAGTGGGAGAGTAATATTGCCCTTTCAGCTTGTGTGCCAGTCTTCACTCCTGGGTGTGCCACCTCTGTCCCTCTCATTCAGTGGGCCATAGAAAGCCTTGTTTTTTTTTTTTTTTAATATTATTTGGTTTCTAAAGTCTCCCTGAAAATAAAAAAAAAAATACATAAAAAAACAGTGGGAGAGTAATATTGCCATTTCAGCTTGTGTGCCAGTCTTGACTCCTGGGTGTGCCACCTCTGTCCCTCTCATTCAGTGGGCCATAGAAAGCCTTGTTTTTTTTTTTTTTTTAATATTATTTGGTTTCTAAAGTCTCCCTGAAAATAAAAAAAAAAAAAACATAAAAAAACAGTGGGAGAGTAATATTGCCCTTTCAGCTTGTGTGCCAGTCTTGACTCCTGGGTGTGCCACCTCTGTCCCTCTCATTCAGTGGGCCATAGAAAGCCTTGTTTTTTTGTTTTTTTTTTAATATTATTTGGTTTCTAAAGTCTCCCTGAAAATAAAAAAAAAATACATAAAAAAACAGTGGGAGAGTAATATTGCCATTTCAGCTTGTGTGCCAGTCTTGACTCCTGGGTGTGCCACCTCTCTCTCTAATTGTGGGCCATAGAAAGCCTTTTTATTTTTTTCCTTCATTTGTGTTTTAAAATCAACCTCAACACAAAAACACTACATCAATCAGTGGGAGAAAAATATTGGCCTCAGTCAGGGCTTGTGTGCCACTCCTGTGCGTGCCATCTCTCATTCAGTGGGCCATAGAAAGCCTTGTTTTTTTGTTTTTTTTTTAATATTATTTGGTTTCTAAAGTCTCCCTGAAAATAAAAAAAAAAATACCTAAAAAAACAGTGGGAGAGTAATATTGCCCTTTCAGCTTGTGTGCCAGTCTTCACTCCTGGGTGTGCCACCTCTGTCCCTCTCATTCAGTGGGCCATAGAAAGCCTTGTTTTTTTTTTTTTTAATATTATTTGGTTTCTAAAGTCTCCCTGAAAATAAAAAAAAAAAAAACATAAAAAAACAGTGGGAGAGTAATATTGCCCTTTCAGCTTGTGTGCCAGTCTTGACTCCTGGGTGTGCCACCTCTGTCCCTCTCATTCAGTGGGCCATAGAAAGCCTTGTTTTTTTGTTTTTTTTTTAATATTATTTGGTTTCTAAAGTCTCCCTGAAAATAAAAAAAAATACATAAAAAAACAGTGGGAGAGTAATATTGCCATTTCAGCTTGTGTGCCAGTCTTGACTCCTGGGTGTGCCACCTCTGTCCCTCTCATTCAGTGGGCCATAGAAAGCCTTGTTTTTTTGTTTTTTTTTTAATATTATTTGGTTTCTAAAGTCTCCCTGAAAATAAAAAAAAAATACATAAAAAAACAGTGGGAGAGTAATATTGCCATTTCAGCTTGTGTGCCAGTCTTGACTCCTGGGTGTGCCACCTCTCTCTCTAATTGTGGGCCATAGAAAGCCTTTTTATTTTTTTCCTTCATTTGTGTTTTAAAATCAACCTCAACACAAAAACACTACATCAATCAGTGGGAGAAAAATATTGGCCTCAGTCAGGGCTTGTGTGCCACTCCTGTGCGTGCCATCTCTCATTCAGTGGGCCATAGAAAGCCTTGTTTTTTTTTTTTTTTTTTTTAATATTATTTGGTTTCTAAAGTCTCCCTGAAAATAAAAAAAAAATACCTAAAAAAACAGTGGGAGAGTAATATTGCCCTTTCAGCTTGTGTGCCAGTCTTCACTCCTGGGTGTGCCACCTCTGTCCCTCTCATTCAGTGGGCCATAGAAAGCCTTGTTTTTTTTTTTTTTAATATTATTTGGTTTCTAAAGTCTCCCTGAAAATAAAAAAAAAAAAAACATAAAAAAACAGTGGGAGAGTAATATTGCCCTTTCAGCTTGTGTGCCAGTCTTGACTCCTGGGTGTGCCACCTCTGTCCCTCTCATTCAGTGGGCCATAGAAAGCCTTGTTTTTTTGTTTTTTTTTTAATATTATTTGGTTTCTAAAGTCTCCCTGAAAATAAAAAAAAAATACATAAAAAAACAGTGGGAGAGTAATATTGCCATTTCAGCTTGTGTGCCAGTCTTGACTCCTGGGTGTGCCACCTCTGTCCCTCTCATTCAGTGGGCCATAGAAAGCCTTGTTTTTTTGTTTTTTTTTTAATATTATTTGGTTTCTAAAGTCTCCCTGAAAATAAAAAAAAATACATAAAAAAACAGTGGGAGAGTAATATTGCCATTTCAGCTTGTGTGCCAGTCTTGACTCCTGGGTGTGCCACCTCTCTCTCTAATTGTGGGCCATAGAAAGCCTTTTTATTTTTTTCCTTCATTTGTGTTTTAAAATCAACCTCAACACAAAAACACTACATCAATCAGTGGGAGAAAAATATTGGCCTCAGTCAGGGCTTGTGTGCCACTCCTGTGCGTGCCATCTCTCATTCAGTGGGCCATAGAAAGCCTTGTTTTTTTTTTTTTTTTTTTAATATTATTTGGTTTCTAAAGTCTCCCTGAAAATAAAAAAAAAAATACCTAAAAAAACAGTGGGAGAGTAATATTGCCCTTTCAGCTTGTGTGCCAGTCTTCACTCCTGGGTGTGCCACCTCTGTCCCTCTCATTCAGTGGGCCATAGAAAGCCTTGTTTTTTTTTTTTTTTTTAATATTATTTGGTTTCTAAAGTCTCCCTGAAAATAAAAAAAAAAATACATAAAAAAACAGTGGGAGAGTAATATTGCCATTTCAGCTTGTGTGCCAGTCTTGACTCCTGGGTGTGCCACCTCTGTCCCTCTCATTCAGTGGGCCATAGAAAGCCTTGTTTTTTTTTTTTTTTTAATATTATTTGGTTTCTAAAGTCTCCCTGAAAATAAAAAAAAAAAAAACATAAAAAAACAGTGGGAGAGTAATATTGCCCTTTCAGCTTGTGTGCCAGTCTTGACTCCTGGGTGTGCCACCTCTGTCCCTCTCATTCAGTGGGCCATAGAAAGCCTTGTTTTTTTGTTTTTTTTTTAATATTATTTGGTTTCTAAAGTCTCCCTGAAAATAAAAAAAAAATACATAAAAAAACAGTGGGAGAGTAATATTGCCATTTCAGCTTGTGTGCCAGTCTTGACTCCTGGGTGTGCCACCTCTGTCCCTCTCATTCAGTGGGCCATAGAAAGCCTTGTTTTTTTGTTTTTTTTTTAATATTATTTGGTTTCTAAAGTCTCCCTGAAAATAAAAAAAAAATACATAAAAAAACAGTGGGAGAGTAATATTGCCATTTCAGCTTGTGTGCCAGTCTTGACTCCTGGGTGTGCCACCTCTCTCTCTAATTGTGGGCCATAGAAAGCCTTTTTATTTTTTTCCTTCATTTGTGTTTTAAAATCAACCTCAACACAAAAACACTACATCAATCAGTGGGAGAAAAATATTGGCCTCAGTCAGGGCTTGTGTGCCACTCCTGTGCGTGCCATCTCTCATTCAGTGGGCCATAGAAAGCCTTGTTTTTTTTTTTTTTTTTTAATATTATTTGGTTTCTAAAGTCTCACAGAGAAAAAAAAATAAATAAATTAGGTGGGAGATTAATATTGACATTAGTGCTTGAGTGACAGTCCTGCGTGTGTGTCATCTCTGTGATTTGGTGTCACAGAAAACAGAGTGTGTAACATTGTGCCTGATTTTCCTTGTGGTCTCACCAACCTGTTAAGGGATATTGAAATCATACTGAAGTTATAGCTCACCGTGTAAGTTGTTTGACAGCAACAAATAAAGTTAGTTTGGTTACGATTTTTAAACAATGAGGAAGTCTGGTGCAAGAGGTCGTCGTGGGCGTTCATTGTCAGCTGGTAATGATGGTAGTGGTAGTGGAGCATCAGGTGGTCGTGGGGATAAAAATATTCCACCTAAGTCTGGAGCTGTGGAGCCAGTTTCGTCGTCAGGCTACACAAGGCCTCGAACGCTCTCTTTTCTGGGAGTAGGAAAACCGCTTTTAAAGGCGGAGCAGCAACAGCAAGTTTTGGCTTACATTGCAGACTCAGCCTCTAGCTCTTTTGCCTCCTCTTCCGAAACTGGTAAATGTAAAAGCAGCGCGTCGCTTGTGGATGTTCACGGTCAGGGACAAGTCGCTTCCTTGTCCTCCTCAGCAAAAACTACAACAAGAGAGAAGGATGCAGCAGGCGACACAACGGGTCACTCCATGGAGCTCTTTACACATACCGTCCCTGGCTTAGAAAGTGAAACATTTAACAGGCCATGCCCATTACAAGTAGATTCTGACATGGAGTGCACTGATGCACAGCCACAGCCAGAGTACTATGCTGCTCCTTTGACTCAGACCACCACATTGCCCTCTCAGGGTACAGATCCACAATCAGACCCTGATGAGACTATGTTGCCCCGCCACGAACGCTATACCACCGACCGACACAGTGACACAGACGAAGTTGCACACGAGCTCGAAGAGGAGGTAATAGATGACCCAGTTATTGACCCCGATTGGCAGCCATTGGGGGAACAGGGTGCAGGCGGCAGTAGTTCAGAAGCGGAGGTGGAGGAGGGGCCGCAGCAGGCATCAACATCGCAACAGGTTCCATCTGCCGGGCCCGTATCTGGCCCAAAACGCGTGTCAAAGCCAAAACCTGTTGGAGGACAGCGTGGCCATCCGGTTAAAGCTCAGTCTGCAATCCCTGAAAAGGGATCCGAGTCTAGGAAGAGTGCAGTCTGGCATTTTTTTAAACAACATCCAACTGATCAGCGCAAAGTCATCTGTCAAAAATGTTCAACTAGCTTAAGCAGAGGTCAGAATCTGAAAAGTCTAAATACTAGTTGCATGCATAGACACTTAACCACCATGCATTTTCAAGCCTGGACTAACTACCAAACGTCCCTTAAGGTTGTAGCACCCTCGGCCAATGAAGCTAGTCAGCAACGCAACATCCCTTCCGTCACTGTAAGGCCACCATTTTCCGCACCACCGGCAGTATCTGTGCAGGTTTCTTTGCCAGCCAAAAGCAGTCAGGGTCAGGGAATCACCAGTTTAGTAGGAGGAAATATTGCATCTAGGGCACCGGCGGAAACAATACCGTCTCCAACCGTCTCTCAGTCTGCCATGTACACCGGCACACCCGAAAGTTCCACGATCTCCTGCTCTCCAGTCCAGCTCACCCTACATGAGACTCTGGTTAGAAAAAGGAAGTACTTATCCTCGCATCCGCGTACACAGGGTTTTAACGCCCACATAGCTAGACTAATCTCGTTAGAGATGATGCCCTACCGTTTAGTTGAAAGCGAAGCTTTTAAAGCCCTGATGGAGTACGCTGAACCACGATACGAGCTACCTAGTCGACACTTTTTTTCCAGAAAAGCCATCCCAGCCCTGCACCAGCATGTTAAACAGCGCATCGTCCATGCACTTAGGCAATCTGTGAGTACAAAGGTGCACCTGACTACAGATGCATGGACCAGTAGGCATGGCCAGGGACGTTATGTGTCCATCACGGCACACTGGGTGAATGTGGTGGATGCAGGGTCCACAGGCGACATCAATTTAGGGACAGTTGTGCCTAGCCCACGGTCTAGGAAACAGTTGGCTGTAGGCGTTCGCACCCCCTCCTCCTCCTCCTCGTCCTCCTGCAGAAGCTACAGCTCTTCCACAGAACGCAGTCGGCCAACCACTCCATCGGCAGATGACACTGTTGCACACCAGTTGTCCCATTATGGGCCAGCTACTGCCAAGCGTCAGCAGGCTGTATTGGCTATGAAGTGTTTGGGCGACAACAGACACACCGCGGAAGTTCTGTCCGAGTTCTTGCAACAAGAAACGCAGTCGTGGCTGGGCACAGTAGATCTTGAGGCAGGCAAGGTAGTGAGTGATAACGGAAGGAATTTCATGGCTGCCATCTCCCTTTCCCAACTGAAACACATTCCTTGCCTGGCTCACACCTTAAACCTGGTGGTGCAGTGCTTATTGAAAACTTATCCTGGGTTCTCCGACCTGCTCCTCAAAGTGCGTGCACTTTGCTCACATATCCGACGTTCGCCTGTACACGCCAGCCGTATGCAGACCTATCAGCGGTCTTTGAACCTTCCCCAGCATCGCCTAATCATAGACGTTGCAACAAGGTGGAACTCAACACTGCACATGCTTCAGAGACTGTGCGAACAGAGGCGTGCTGTTATTTATTTGTGGGAGGATACACGGGCAGGCAGTAGGATGGCAGACATGGAGTTGTCAGGTGTGCAGTGGTCGAAGATACAAGACATGTGTCAAGTCCTTCAGTGTTTTGAGGAATGCACACGGCTGGTTAGTGCAGACAACGCCGTAATAAGCATGAGCATCCCCCTAATGCGTCTGCTGATGCAAAGTTTGACGCACATAAAGGAGCAGGCGTCTGCACCAGAGGAAGAGGGAAGCCTTGATGACAGTCAGCCATTGTCTGGTCAGGGCAGTGTACAGGACGAGGTAGCGGGCGAAGAGGAGGTGGAGGACGAGGAGGATGATGGGGATGAGTATATTTTTAATGCGGAAACTTTCACGGGGGCACAGGAAATTGGTTGCGTGTCACGGCCGGGTTCTGGTTTTTTGAGGGACACAAGTGACGTAGATTTGCCTGCAACTGCCCCTCAACCAATCACAACCGGAGATTTGACAACTGGAACTTTGGCCCACATGGCGGATTATGCCTTACGTATCCTAAAAAGGGACACACGCATTACGAAAATGATGAACGATGACGATTACTGGTTGGCCTGCCTCCTTGATCCACGCTATAAAGGCAAATTGCAAAATATTATGCCACATGAGAACTTGGAACTAATATTAGCAACCAAACAATCAACTCTTGTTGACCGTTTGCTTCAGGCATTCCCAGCACACAGCGCACGTGATCGTTCTCACACGAGCTCCAGGGGGCAGCAGACTAGGAGTGTTAGGGGTGCACACATCAGAAGTGGCGTTGGACAGAGGGGTTTTCTGACCAGGTTGTGGAGTGATTTTGCTATGACCGCAGACAGGACAGGTACTGCTGCATCAATTGAAAGTGACAGGAGACAACATTTGTCCAGTATGGTTACTAACTATTTTTCATCCCTTATCGATGTTCTCCCTCAACCGTCATTCCCATTTGATTACTGGGCCTCCAAATTAGACACCTGGCCAGAATTGGCAGAATATGCATTGCAGGAGCTTGCTTGCCCGGCAGCAAGTGTCCTATCAGAAAGAGTATTCAGTGCTGCAGGGTCAATATTAACCGAAAAAAGGACTCGTCTGGCTACCCAAAATGTTGACGATCTAACATTCATTAAAATGAACCACAACTGGATTTCAAAATCTTTTGCCCCACCTTGCCCGGCCGACACCTAGCTTTCCTATGAAAAGCTCTTGCCTGTGAATTACTTTTCTAATGTCTAATTTGCTGCTGCAGATTGTACAGCATACGACATGTTTACACCTCCCTAAATGGCCAAACTCCCCACACGGGGCCGTGGTATCGCGACTTGGCGCAAGCACCCGTGAGACTGCTGTTTGTCTGAAGAGGTGGGTGTGCTCGCTTTTGGTTGACGGCATTGCTACTGGGTCCCTCATAGTACAATGTAGTGTCTCTGGCGGTGGTGGTGCGCACCCAACGTCAGACACACCGTTGTAACATGAGTGGCCCTGGGGCGGTCCCGCCGGCCTCAAGAGAGTTCCCCCCTACCCCAGCTCAAACTGGGCTCTACCACGTGCAAAATTATGTCGCACAGCTCCACCAATCTTTAGTCTATTCGCTGACATCATTCAATGTCTGGCACTGACAATACAAATTTGTAGACATCTATGATGCAACTTAAAGTAGTCTGTGTCTGTGTCCTATATTGGCACCATTAAATAGTTACTGCCAAATTACTATGTCAGAAACACAGCAGATGAGCCCACCCCTGTACCTAAGTATGCCACCTTTTTTTTTGTTTTGGTTGTTTTGCGAGACATTAACATCTATTTATATTTTGGGAGTACTGGGACAGACACTCCTTGCACTACTCCTCCACTCAGCACCAAGCTGCCTGCCCGTGTATCCATGTAACCGCTGTAAAACTGCCATGAGCCTATTGTTTGTTATTTTAGGCCTTTGAAGCCTTTCTGCGCTCCCTCCTTCCACTAGTCCTCCACTGACCAGACCACTGCTGCCCGTGTACCCCTGGAACCAATTTTAAAGTGCCTACAGCCAGCCCATTTTATTGTGTTAGGCCTTCGAAGCCTGTCTGCGGTCCCTCCTTCCACTAGGCCTCCACTGACCAGACCACTGCTGCCCGTGTACCCCTGGAACCAATTTTAAAGTGCCTACAGCCAGCCCATTTTATTGTGTTAGGCCTTCGAAGCCTGTCTGCGGTCCATACTTTAAATACTCCTCCACTCACCACCAAGCTGCCTGCCCGTGTATCCATGTAACCGCTGTAAAACTGCCATGAGCCTATTGTTTGTTATTTTAGGCCTTTGATAGCCTGTCTGCGGTCCCTACTCCTCCACTCAGCACCAAGCTGCCTGCCCGTGTATCCATGTAACCGCTGTAAAACTGCCATGAGCCTATTGTTTGTTATTTTAGGCCTTCGAAGCCTTTCTGCGCTCCCTCCTTCCACTAGTCCTCCACTGACCAGACCACTGCTGCCCGTGTACCCCTGGAACCAATTTTAAAGTGCCTACAGCCAGCCCATTTTATTGTGTTAGGCCTTCGAAGCCTGTCTGCGGTCCATACTTTAAATACTCCTCCACTCACCACCAAGCTGCCTGCCCGTGTATCCATGTAACCGCTGTAAAACTGCCATGAGCCTATTGTTTGTTATTTTAGGCCTTTGATAGCCTGTCTGCGGTCCCTACTCCTCCACTGACCACCAAGCTGCCTGCCCATGTATCCATGTAACCGCTGTAAAACTGCCATGAGCCTATTGTTTGTTATTTTAGGCCTTTGAAGCCTTTCTGCGCTCCCTCCTTCCACTAGTCCTCCACTGACCAGACCACTGCTGCCCGTGTACCCCTGGAACCAATTTTAAAGTGCCTACAGCCAGCCCATTTTATTGTGTTAGGCCTTCGAAGCCTGTCTGCGGTCCATACTTTAAATACTCCTCCACTCACCACCAAGCTGCCTGCCCGTGTATCCATGTAACCGCTGTAAAACTGCCATGAGCCTATTGTTTGTTATTTTAGGCCTTTGATAGCCTGTCTGCGGTCCCTACTCCTCCACTCAGCACCAAGCTGCCTGCCCGTGTATCCATGTAACCGCTGTAAAACTGCCATGAGCCTATTGTTTGTTATTTTAGGCCTTCGAAGCCTTTCTGCGCTCCCTCCTTCCACTAGTCCTCCACTGACCAGACCACTGCTGCCCGTGTACCCCTGGAACCAATTTTAAAGTGCCTACAGCCAGCCCATTTTATTGTGTTAGGCCTTCGAAGCCTGTCTGCGGTCCATACTTTAAATACTCCTCCACTCACCACCAAGCTGCCTGCCCGTGTATCCATGTAACCGCTGTAAAACTGCCATGAGCCTATTGTTTGTTATTTTAGGCCTTTGATAGCCTGTCTGCGGTCCCTACTCCTCCACTGACCACCAAGCTGCCTGCCCGTGTATCCATGTAACCGCTGTAAAACTGCCATGAGCCTATTGTTTGTTATTTTAGGCCTTTGAAGCCTTTCTGCGCTCCCTCCTTCCACTAGTCCTCCACTGACCAGACCACTGCTGCCCGTGTACCCCTGGAACCAATTTTAAAGTGCCTACAGCCAGCCCATTTTATTGTGTTAGGCCTTCGAAGCCTGTCTGCGGTCCATACTTTAAATACTCCTCCACTCACCACCAAGCTGCCTGCCCGTGTATCCATGTAACCGCTGTAAAACTGCCATGAGCCTATTGTTTGTTATTTTAGGCCTTTGAAGCCTTTCTGCGCTCCCTCCTTCCACTAGTCCTCCACTGACCAGACCACTGCTGCCCGTGTACCCCTGGAACCAATTATAAAGTGCCTACAGCCAGCCCATTTTATTATGTTAGGCCTTTGAAGCCTGTCTGCGGTCCCTACTTTAAATACTCCTCCACTCACCACCAAGCTGCCTGCCCGTGTATCCATGTAACCGATTTCAAACTGCCATGACTGCCTACTGTTTGTTATTTTAGGCCTTTGTGAGCCTGTCTGCGGCCCCTACTTGCAATACTCCTCCACTGACCACAATGCTGCCTGGAGTGCCTGCCTGTGTATCCATGTAACCGATTTCAAACTGCCATGACTGCCTACTGTTTGTTATTTTAGGCCTTTGTGAGCCTGTCTGCGGCCCCTACTTGCAATAATCCTCCACTGACCACAATGCTGCCTGGAGTGCCTGCCTGTGTATCCATGTAACCGATTTCAAACTGCCATGACTGCCTACTGTTTGTTATTTTAGGCCTTTGTGAGCCTGTCTGCGGCCCCTACTTGCAATACTCCTCCACTGACCACACCAATGCTGCCCGTGTACCCCTGGAACCTATTTAAAAGTTCATAGAGCCTAGTTATATATTTTATTTACTATTAATAAGGCCATGATGGACTACGCTGTACCACGCTACAAGCTAACCAGTCGACACTTCTTTTGCGAGAAAAGCCATCCCAACCCTCCACCAGCTTGTAGAAGACCGCATTGTCCATGCACTCTGGCAATCTGTGAGTACAAAGGTGCACCTGACAACAGACGCATGGACCTGTAGGCATGGCCACGGAAGATTACGTGTCCATTACGGCACAATGGGTTAATGTGTTGGATGCATGGTCCACAGAGGACAGCCTACTAAGTATGTCTGCAGTCCATAATTCAAATTGTCCTCCACTGTCTAAATCGGAGCTTCCACCTTCTGGCTTTCGGCCTATAGTATCAGAAATTAAACTGCATTTGGCCTTCAACTTTGGTTACGGCCTACTAACGGCTTCTGCCCCTCCCTGGTGTTGCCCACAACTAAATAAAGCTGAGCTTCAACCTTCCGGCTCTCATTAAGTGGTTTTGAAAAAACAAAATGGTGGATAGGGCCTACTAACGGCTTCTGCCCCTCCCTGGTGTTGCCCTCAACTAAATAAAGCTGAGCTTCAACCTTCCGGCTCTCATTAAGTGGTTTTGAAAAAACAAAATGGTGGATAGGGCCTACTAACGGCTTCTGCCCCTCCCTGGTGTTGCCCTCAACTAAATAAAGCTGAGCTTCAACCTTCCGGCTCTCATTAAGTGGTTTTGAAAAAACAAAATGGTGGATAGGGCCTACTAACGGCTTCTGCCCCTCCCTGGTGTTGCCCTCAACTAAATAAAGCTGAGCTTCAACCTTCCGGCTCTCATTAAGTGGTTTTGAAAAAACAAAATGGTGGATAGGGCCTACTAACGGCTTCTGCCCCTCCCTGGTGTTGCCCTCAACTAAATAAAGCTGAGCTTCAACCTTCCGGCTCTCATTAAGTGGTTTTGAAAAAACAAAATGGTGGATAGGGCCTACTAACGGCTTCTGCCCCTCCCTGGTGTTGCCCTCAACTAAATAAAGCTGAGCTTCAACCTTCCGGCTCTCATTAAGTGGTTTTGAAAAAACAAAATGGTGGATAGGGCCTACTAACGGCTTCTGCCCCTCCCTGGTGTTGCCCTCAACTAAATAAAGCTGAGCTTCAACCTTCCGGCTCTCATTAAGTGGTTTTGAAAAAACAAAATGGTGGATAGGGCCTACTAACGGCTTCTGCCCCTCCCTGGTGTTGCCCTCAACTAAATAAAGCTGAGCTTCAACCTTCCGGCTCTCATTAAGTGGTTTTGAAAAAACAAAATGGTGGATAGGGCCTACTAACGACTTCTGCCCCTCCCTGGTGTTGCCCTCAACTAAATAAAGCTGAGCTTCAACCTTCCGGCTCTCATTAAGTGGTTTTGAAAAAACAAAATGGTGGATAGGGCCTACTAACGGCTTCTGCCCCTCCCTGGTGTTGCCCTCAACTAAATAAAGCTGAGCTTCAACCTTCCGGCTCTCATTAAGTGGTTTTGAAAAAACAAAATGGTGGATAGGGCCTACTAACGACTTCTGCCCCTCCCTGGTGTTGCCCTCAACTAAATAAAGCTGAGCTTCAACCTTCCGGCTCTCATTAAGTGGTTTTGAAAAAACAAAATGGTGGATAGGGCCTACTAACGGCTTCTGCCCCTCCCTGGTGTTGCCCTCAACTAAATAAAGCTGAGCTTCAACCTTCCGGCTCTCATTAAGTGGTTTTGAAAAAACAAAATGGTGGATAGGGCCTACTAACGGCTTCTGCCCCTCCCTGGTGTTGCCCTCAACTAAATAAAGCTGAGCTTCAACCTTCCGGCTCTCATTAAGTGGTTTTGAAAAAACAAAATGGTGGATAGGGCCTACTAACGACTTCTGCCCCTCCCTGGTGTTGCCCTCAACTAAATAAAGCTGAGCTTCAACCTTCCGGCTCTCATTAAGTGGTTTTGAAAAAACAAAATGGTGGATAGGGCCTACTAACGGCTTCTGCCCCTCCCTGGTGTTGCCCTCAACTAAATAAAGCTGAGCTTCAACCTTCCGGCTCTCATTAAGTGGTTTTGAAAAAACAAAATGGTGGATAGGGCCTACTAACGACTTCTGCCCCTCCCTGGTGTTGCCCTCAACTAAATAAAGCTGAGCTTCAACCTTCCGGCTCTCATTAAGTGGTTTTGAAAAAACAAAATGGTGGATAGGGCCTACTAACGGCTTCTGCCCCTCCCTGGTGTTGCCCACAACTAAATAAAGCTGAGCTTCAACCTTCCGGCTCTCATTAAGTGGTTTTGAAAAAACAAAATGGTGGATAGGGCCTACTAACGGCTTCTGCCCCTCCCTGGTGTTGCCCACAACTAAATAAAGCTGAGCTTCAACCTTCCGGCTCTCATTAAGTGGTTTTGAAAAAACAAAATGGTGGATAGGGCCTACTAACGGCTTCTGCCCCTCCCTGGTGTTGCCCACAACTAAATAAAGCTGAGCTTCAACCTTCCGGCTCTCATTAAGTGGTTTTGAAAAAACAAAATGGTGGATAGGGCCTACTAACGGCTTCTGCCCCTCCCTGGTGTTGCCCACAACTAAATAAAGCTGAGCTTCAACCTTCCGGCTCTCATTAAGTGGTTTTGAAAAAACAAAATGGTGGATAGGGCCTACTAACGGCTTCTGCCCCTCCCTGGTGTTGCCCACAACTAAATAAAGCTGAGCTTCAACCTTCCGGCTCTCATTAAGTGGTTTTGAAAAAACAAAATGGTGGTTAGGGCCTACTAACGGCTTCTGCCCCTCCCTGGTGTTGTCCTCAACTGAACAAAGCTGAGCTTCCACATTCTGCCTTTCGCCCTATACTATCAGATATTAAACTGCATTTGGCCTACTAGTGTGGTTAGGCCCTTGAAACAGTGTCTGCTGCTCTTGGGTTTGCTACTCCACTGAACAAAGCAATGCCGCCTGTTTAGTCCTGTTACCAATTTTGAACTGCATTTAGCCTACTTTATTCTTTGGCCCTATATCTGTTTCCTCCTCATCCTGCCCATTGCCCAGCCACTGCTAAATGAGTCTGCTGGTACATTCCCCTTGTACTCTACACAGCCAGAATCTGACCCTGCTGAAAGTAAGGTTCCCCTTCTCGCATGTTATACCACCTTACACAGGGACAAAGAGGAAGGTGCAGATGAAAGTGCAGGTTCCTTCATCAGGTGGGGGGGGCATACTCGTTGGCGACGTCACTGGCACAGGGCCCCTCAGAGTACGCAAAAGTGTCGCTGCTGGTGGGAGGCGCCCCCGCCATGCAAACACACCGCCGTACTTTGAGGGGCCCTGTGCCAGTGCCAATGCGAACGAGTGGGCCCCCCCCTGCTTGCTCAGGATCACAGCACTTGCAACGTTTAAATACTTACCTTTCCCTGCAACACCGCCGTGACGTAGTCCGCATTTCCTGGGCCCACGAAAAAATTGAGCCAGCCCTACTCCCCCCACAACTTTTGCCAAATGACCCCCAATTCCCTATGCCCAACTATTATTATAAAGTTAATTACGATTGGCAAGCTTCAGAAACAAGAATGGATGTTTTTGGCATTAAAATGGGCACTGTAGGTGTTTTCCTGGCCTCCACTCACTGCCGACTATGCTTCCCCATTGACTTGCATTGGGTTTCGTGTTTCGGTCGATCCCCGACTTTTAGCGATAATCGGCCGAATGCACTCGACTCGACTCTGGACAAAATCGGGTTTCCCAAAACCCTACTCGATCTGAAAAAAATGAAAGTCGCTCAACCCTAGTCTTGACCATGTCTACATGCCTAAATGCACTGAGTTGCCGCCATGTGATTGGCTGATTAGAAATTAAGTGTTAACAAGAAGTTGGACAGGTGTACCTAATAAAGTGGCCAGTGAGTGTATATCTTCTATATATATAATTGTCTCAAGGGTTTAATTGTCTGTCTGTCCTGGAAATCCCGCATCTCTGATTAGTCGAGGCCGCTAGGCCTCGACCAATCAGCGACGGGCACAGTCTCTGATTGGTCGAGGCCAGCCGGCCTCGACCAATCAGCGACGGGCACAGTCTGCCGCGAATTCTGGAATCATCATTGTCCTCCACTGCTGTCAAGTGCCGCCATTGTGTAGGGTGCGTGCCTGCGTCTCCCTGTATGGGCGGCATCGCCCTGTGTTTCTATCTTAGAATGGGTCATAAATGAAAATACGCTAATGAGGATGACAGAAAAGCAGCAGCAAGAAAACGACAACATCGGGAACAGGAGCCACCACAACAAACTGCTGCCAGACATGCCCAGGATGTGGAATCTCACAGACAACGTCGCCAACAGGAGACACCACAACAAACTGCTGCCAGACAAGCCCAGGATGCGGAATCTCACAGACACCGTCGCCAACCGGAGACACCAGAACAAACTGTTGTACGACAGGAACAACATGATCGCCAAATTCATAAAAAACGAATGCTCTACCAACTAAGGCACGACCAGGACAATATTCAACAACTTGCACATTACGTAACAGACAATGAAAGTACAATTCATGAACACTACTGTGGGAATATGAATGCAGTTTGCTCTAAATGCGATTCTCTGAATTTCATTGATGAAAAACCATCTCACAATCAGTTTACTCAATGCTGCCAAAAAGGAAAAGTTATGCTAGACCTCACTACTCAGATCGGTTTGAGCAATTAATGAAAGGAATGCATCAACACAGTAGAAATTTCATGGAAAATATCAGAAGCATCAACAATATTCATGCGTTTGCTTCATTCGGTGCCAACATTGCACCGCCCCCTGGATTCGGACCGTATTGTTTTAAAATTCGCGTCCAGATCTACCATCGCACTGGAACACTTCACCCAGAAATAGGACAACCACCAAAATTTGCACAATTATACATCATTGATACAAATGAGGCTACAGAACAAAGGATGAACCTAAAAGAAAATGAAAAGTGTGATGCTGAACTGATGAACCAAATTGCTGTACATTTACAAAAAATAAGCCCATTTGCTGGAGCATATCGCATGCTAAAAGACGTTCAAGCTGAGGAGGAACAGAGGGCTATACAAAATGGTACTGAAATGCCTTCTATTGTCATGGCCATTAAACAAGAACGTAAACAGAATCCTCGACTTTACAACAAACCACGTGTAAGGCTGGTTTCACACTTGCGTTTTGATGTGCAGCATTTTGCTGCATGCGTTCTTTTGCAGAAATGCAGCATGTAGTAATTTTCAGAGGCGTTTTTTTGCTGCAAAAAAACACATGTGTTCATTTCATCATGCGTTTGATTTGCGTCAAAAAATGCATTGATGTCTATGGAAACGCATGCGTTTTGCGTACATGAATTTGCTTGCGTTTTAAACGCATGCGTTTTTATAGAAAAAATCAAGAATACACCCTGATAAGCCATCCCCCACCATCAGGGTGATAAAGGGATCCTAACCCTAACCTTAACCCTACCCCTAACCCTAACCCTACTCCTAACCCTACCCCTAACCCTAACAATATGACAGTGAATACTCTCTGAGTTTATATTTTTAGTACTCTATAGCAATACCGTATATCTTGGGGTGTCCACATTGAACAAAGCTTTTAGAAGAATGTCCTGGTCTCCAGGTCAACATAATAGCCAATCCCTATGGATCCCTAGGATCCCTTGGGTTAGGGTTAGGGGTAGGGTTAGGGTTTGGATCCCTAGGGTTAGGGTTAGGGGTAGGGTTAGGGTTAGGGTTAGGGTTTGGATCCCTAGGGTTATGGTTAGGGTTAGGGGTAGGGTTAGGGTTTGGATCCCTTTATCACCTTGGTGGGGGGTGGCTTATCAGTGACCTGGTGAAAAGGACATTCTTCTAATAAAAAGCTACCCCTAACCCTAGGGACCCTAACCCTAACCCTAGCTAATTCTATTAATAGTGGGTTTTCTAGTTGATTTTGATGATTGGCAGCTGTCACACACTTCTCAGCATGCGTTTCAAAAACGCAAACGCAGGAAAAAACGCATGTTAACGCGTCAAAATGCCGCGTTTTTTTCTGCATGCAAAAACGCATGCGTCTAAAAAACGCAGCGTTTGCATGCGTTTACATGCGTTTTTTCACCGCCTGCGTTTTTTTTACAAACGCTGCAGATCAAAACGCAAGTGTGAAACCAGCCTTAGTGAGGTTGCAGTTGTTTTTCAAAACGATGATGGAGAACCTCCTTTTCAAAGGGATATATTAGTCCATCTTAAGCCAGACCAAAACAACCCTTTGGTTCCTAAGACACAACGAATTAGCATTTTGCACAGCAACCTTGATGCTCTTCTGTATCCGCTATTCTTTCCAAGAGGTGAACAAGGGTGGCATGAAAACCTAAACCAACAAGGAACTTCAAGAAGAATTATACAGCTGCAATACTACAGTTTTCGTCTGTCTGTCCGAAATTACTTCAATCCTATTTTAAACAGTGGGACACTGACACAAGAGTACTTAGTTGACGCATATGTTAAAATTGAAGCTAATCGTCTAAATTTCATAAGAATGAACCAAAAGCAACTTAAAGTTGAAGACTACTGCGTTCTATGCGTTAATACAGGCCACGCACTATATATAACACAGCCCACTTACTATATAACACAGCCCATGCAGTATATAGCAGCCACGCAGTATATAACACAGGCCACGCAGTATATAACACAGGGCACATAGTATATAGCACAGCCCACGCAGTAAATAACTGCGCCGCCCTCTGCCTGAACAGTCAGTGCGGAGAGACGGGACGCTGAGGAGCAGCGACGAGAGGTGAGTATGTGATATTTTGTTTTTATTGCCTCAGCAGCAGCATTACATGTGGCACAATGCTGTATGGAGCGTCTATGAGGCCATAAAGAACTGCATGGAGCATTACATGGGGCATCTATGGGGCCATCACTGCATGGAGCATTATATGGGCCATCTATGGGGCCATAACCGCATGGAGCATTATATGGGCCATCTATGGGGCCATAACTGCATGGAGCAATATATGGGGCATTATATGGGGCATCTATGGGGCCATAAAGAACTGCATGGAGCATTATATGGGGCATCTATGGGGCCATAACTGCATGGAGCATTATATCGGGCATCTATGGGGCCATAACTGCATGGAGCATTATATGGGGCATCTATGGGGCCATAAAGAACTGCATGGAGCATTATATTGGGCATCTATGGGGCCATAACTGCATGGAGCATTATACTACGTGACTGGGCAAAATACTACGTGACTGGGCAATATACTACGTGAACATGCAATGTACTGCATGGGCTGCGCAATGTACTGCGTGGGCTGCGCAATGTATTACGTGGGCTGCGCAATGTACTGCGTGGCTGTGCAATATGCTGTGTGGGCTGTGCAATATTATTATTATTATTATTTATTTATATAGCACCATTGATTCCATGGTGCTGTACATGAGAAGGGGTTACATACAGGTTACAGATATCACTTACAGTAAACAAACTAACAATGACAGACTGATACAGAGGGGCGAGGACCCTGCCCTTGCGGGCTTACATTCTACAGGATTATGGGGAAGGAGACAGTAGGTTGGGGGTTGCAGGAGCTCCAGTGTTGGTGAGGCGGTACGCATACATATTCTAGAATACCCGATGCGTTAGAATCGGGCCACCATCTAGTATATATATAATTGTCTAAGGGTCACTTCCGTCTGTCTGTCCTCCTGTCTTTCTGTCTGTCATGGATATTCATTGGTTGCGGCCTCTGTCTGTCATGGAATCCAAGTTGCTGATTGGTAGCTCCAGCTGCCTATTGGTTTTTTATACTTTCCAGTGTGGGCTATGGAAAATGTTATGCCTGATTCCGGCGTTTTTGCTTATACTAATGAAGATGGAGAAAGAATACTTGAAGGAGTGGAAATTGATGCCACTTTTCTAAGTACACCATCACTATATGATCTCTAAAATATGAAAATGTTATAAGAAAGTCTATAACAGCTCAACCTCAACTACATTTAGTAACTCTCAGTGAATGCTATAGAGTTAAAAAAAAATTCCTAGAGGACTTTGTTCTAATATTCGTCCTAATTTAATGTCAAATGATGCGTCCTTTTGTGCTAAATTCGGCATGCTTTCTAACAAATATGGCTTGGATATAATTCTCTTAAACATTGAATATGTACAACAGGAGACTAAAAAACTTAACTCTGAAATATCATTAGTGGAAACCGAAATAAAAAGTCTTGTGAGAGAGGAAGAATGGAATACCTTTAAAGAGTCTGTAAAAACGAAAATGGACAAATTGCTTTTTGAATTGGAAGACGTGAGGCGCAAGAAATGGAATCGAGACATGGATGATTTTAAAGATGGAAATATCTATAACTGGCAAAGAGATAATTCAGGAAATTGGAGGAAAAAAGGTTACTCAACAATGAGAAATGGGTCTAAATTATATAATAATGTAAATTTGTCACCTAACTTTGATTTTTTTAGGACTAGATCCCTTGAAAGAAAAAATGAAAACAGGAAAAAAGGAAAAAAGCATCGGAGACAGCAAAAAAGGGAAAAACAAATCACCAGTAGAAAAACAGATGGCGACAAGGAGCAAAGAACAAGTTTAATTGTAAATATTTCAAGTAAGACTCTCATGGAAAATCAAATATCAGTTTTGAATAAGGGACTGTCTTTTGGGTTAAGTACGCATGTGAATTGGTTCCAATTGAATATTGATATCCAACGGTTTTTTAGATCCATTGAATTGAAAGAATGGTTTTGTAATAAACCAAAAATAGAAAGGGTTTTGAACTGCAACCTTAATTTGCAGCAACTAAATTTGAAGAAAAAAAGTAACTTTATCCCACCTGAAAATCCCCCTGTGATAGAAGCATTTATTTCAGCTGTCAATCATGACATAGAAAAATTGCGGATAAAGGTGGTGCAGTTGTTATTATGAATAAAAAAGACTATCTTGAGGAAATCTATAGACCGTTAGCCAAACCGGAGGTGTATGAGAGACTTACTCACGACCCAAAATTTGATATTGCAAGGGATATAAAAACTATTTTGCATGATGCTCTTGAGATGCAAATCAATGATCAGGAAGTATATGATTTTTTGACAGTTGAATTTCCAATCACTCCGGTGATATATATTCTACCAAAAATACATAAGTCTCTCATACATCCTCCAGGTAGGCCTATTGTTTCAGGTTGTGACTCCATTTTATCCCATATTGGAATTTTTCGTGATAAAATCCGATTGCTAGTCACACGGAATCATTTGTGAAAGATACTACAGATTTTCTAGAAAAAATTGGTGGAATAGAAATAATGGGTGAAGTGATACTAGCTTCATTTGATGTGACATCCTTGTACACGTCTATTGAACATAGCAAAGGTTTGGATGCAGTTAATAAAAAACTACAGACTACTCAATATTCTGAAGAAACTAAAAAATTTATCTTACAATTGCTTGAATTAATATTGACTAAAAATTATTTTTTGTTTGGAGATACTTATTATTTGCATTTGCGGGGAGTCGCCATGGGCGCTAACATGGTGCCCGCATATGCAAATATTGTTATGAGTACTCTTGATGAGAGTTTCATCTATGTATCCCACCACTTCAGCTATGTAGCTGCGTGGTGGAGATACATAGATGATATTTTTTTGATTTGGACGGGTACAGAAAATTTATTGATGGAATTTTACAATTACTTGAATACAGTTGATGACACAATTAAATTTACTCTTGTATATTCAAACACAGATATTCAGTTTTTAGATGTTAATGTGAAGATTGAAAACAACAGACTTGTGACTCAACTGTATTCAAAGGTGACAAATAAAAATGACCTTCTTCTTTTCAATAGTCAACATCCTAAAAAACTAAGGAATCAGTTCCATTTAGTCAACTTATTAGAACTAAAAGAATTGAAAGTAATGAGGATTCACTGAAAAAATCTATGGAGGGTACTATAAAAAATTTTTTACATAGAGGTTACCTGAAAAATCTTTTAAAAATACAAAAAAGCAAAGTTGACACATTAAGGAGAAAAGACCGCCTTCAAAAGAAGCCCATTAAAAAATAACTTACCGTATATACTCGAGTATAAGCCGACCCGAGTATAAGCCGACCCCCCTAATTGTGCCACAAAAAACTGGGAAAACTTATTGACTCGAGTATAAGCCTAGGGTGGAAAATGCAGCAGCTACCGGTGAATTTCAAAATTAGAAATAGATACTCCATACCATTCATTATGGCCCCATAGATGCTCCACATAAAGCTGTGCCATATATAATGCTCTGCACCGTTCATTATGGCCCCATAGATGCTCCACATAAAGCTGTGCCATATATACAATGCTCTGCACCGTTGCCCCATAGCTGTGCCATATAGTGCTCTGCACCATTGCCCCATAGCTCTGCCATATAGTGCTCTGCACCGTTGCCCCATAGCTGTGCCATATAGTGCTCTGCACAGTTGCCTCATAGCTGTGCCATATAGTGCTCTGCACCGTTGCCCCATAGCTGTGCCATATAGTGCTCTGCACCGTTGCCCCATAGCTGTGCCATATAGTGCTCTGCACCGTTGCCCCATAGCTCTGCCATATAGTGCTCTGCACCATTGCCCCATAGCTGTGCCATATAGTGCTCTGCACCGTTGCCCCATAGCTGTGCCATATAGTGCTCTGCACCGTTGCCCCATAGCTCTGCCATATAGTGCTCTGCACCATTGCCCCATAGCTGTGCCATATAGTGCTCTGCACCATTATTGCCCCATAGCTGTGCCATATAGTGCTCTGCACCGTTGCCCCATAGCTGTGCCATATAGTGCTCTGCACCGTTGCCCCATAGCTCTGCCATATAGTGCTCTGCACCATTGCCCCATAGATGCTCCACATAAATCTGTGCTGCTGCTGCAATAAAAAAAGAAAAAAAAACACATACTCACCTCTCTTGCTTGCAGCTCCTCGGCGCCATCTTCCCGGCGTCTCTCTGCACTGACTGATCAGGCAGAGGGCGGCGCGCACACTATATGCGTCATCGCGCCCTCTGCCTGAACAGTCAGTGCAGAGAGACGCCGGGAAGATGGCGCGACGCCCGGCGTGTGGAACGAGGACAGGTGAATATGACATACTTACCTGCTCCCGGCGTCCCGCTCCTTCCCCCTGCCTGTCTTCGGTGCCGCAGCCTCTTTCTCTATCAGCGGTCACCGGCACCGCTTCTATGGGAGGTGGAGCAGCCTATTCATTTCTCTAATGAGCGGTCCCATGTGACCGCTCAGGGGAAGAGGCTGCAGCACCCGGAGACAGTGGGACGTGCAGGGGGGGCGACAGGAGCCCCGGAAGCAGGTGAGTATATGACAGTGCTCACCCGCCGACCCCACCACCGATCATGACTCGAGTATAAGCCAAGGGGGCACTTTCAGCCCAAAAATTTGGGCTGAAAATCTCGGCTTATACTCGAGTATATACGGTAATCGTATACCTTTTGTAACATCTTTTTGTGAGGAAAGTGGTGAAATTTCAAAAATTATACATAAACATTGGGGCATGTTGTTCAAATGTTTACCATATGTGACAGAATTTTCTAGGCCACCAGTCTTCTCATATAAACGCAATCGTACCATTGGTTCAACTTTTCCTAAAGGACCCAATGTCTGATTTTGTCAGTCTGGCCAAACTACACTCTCTGGCCAGAATAGAAAAGGATGTTTTCCATGTCTGTCATGCATCAATTGTACTTTGATGCTTAAAGAGTCCAGTTTTTGTCACCCTATTACTCAGTTCAAAATACAACACTTTCTGACTTGTGATTCGGAGTTTGTTGTTTATTTGTTCGTGTCCTTGTTCCTTATGGTATGTCGGTGAAACGACATGTGATTTTAAAACACGGATTAACCAACACCGACATACCATAAGGAAAAAAACACATGGATTTACCTGTATCCCAGCACTTTGCAGAGAAGTTGCACACTGAAAGGCAATTACGGTATCGCATCATTGACATGATACCCATTCAGAAAAGAGGGGGAGATCGAGTGCGGTTACTCAAAAAGAGGGAATTACAATGGATAATGCGACTCAATACATTAAAACCACATGGCTTAACTGTAGATTTTAAGATTAATCAAATCATGTGAAATATGGTTACTTTCTCTATTGTATAATTGTTAATATCATGGCTAAGCATATTTATGGTCTTTTGGTATTTTACAGGCGACAAGAGAGACATGGGGGATTGTCCACCCCGTAAGATCTCTGTGTCCTTGTACTGGTTCGTGATGCCCCACTTAATTGGGAAGGGTATCTCAGACCATTTATTACCTTATATTGAACTTATGTCCTGACTATTGTGCCAATATGATATTACAGATATTGAGATATATCTCTTTTTATATGTATAAATAAATATGAGTGCATCTCTATTAAAGAATATGGCATCAGAACAGCCTTGCGCAAATATGGACCGTAATAAGGGTCATTAAAATATAACTTATGCGCAATAACATTAGAAGGAAGCTAGAGGTCGTCGCTGAATAAAATATAAACACTGGTTTTATATAACTTTATTTCCGAAACGTCTTGTGGTAATCCTCTCGTTGGGGAGAGATATACCTTAACCAATATGGTGCCGGTGTTTTCAGAGTGGTTGTTCGCAGACGCTCGGTATAGATGTCATTGACATGCGCAGTAACTCCAGGAAGACGCTGGCAACTCAATGCACGCTGAGATATATTTGTAAGTGTGTTTTAGTTTTGTTTTCATCAGATTGGGACACCTGATATATTTTAATTGATTATTTAGTATATTTTGGATATATCCACACTGCACTTTATGCGATTCATATATTAATAACATTCTAGGTTATTACACTTGGGGCTATTTAGTTTGGAAAAACGAAGACTAAGGGGTGATCTTATGTTAATGTATAAATATATGAGGGGACAGTACAAAGACCTTTCTGATGATCTTTTTAATCATAGACCTGAGACAGGGACAAGGGGGCATCCTCTACGTCTGGAGGAAAGAAGGTTTAAGCATAATAACAGACGCGGATTCTTTACTGTAAGAGCAGTGAGACTATGGAACTCTCTTCCGTATGATGTTGTAATGAGTGATTCATTAATTAAATTTAAGAGGGGACTGGATACCTTTCTGGAAAAGTATAATGTTACAGGGTATATACACTAGATTCCTTGATAAGGCGTTGATCCAGGGAACTAGTCTGATTGCCGTATGTGGAGTCGGGAAGGAATTTTTTTCCCCATGGTGGAGTTACTCTTTGCCACATGGGGTTTTTTTGCCTTCCCCTGGATCAACATGTTAGGGCATGTTAGGTTAGGCTATGGGTTGAACTAGATGGACTTACAGTCTTCCTTCAACCTTAATAACTATGTAACTATGTAACTATGTAACATATTTTTGTGTGTTCATTGAAAAAGCACTCATGCACTTTATTGGATTATGGATTCTATATGCACTATACATTAATGAAGAACATGTGTATTTGCTATATAAACTCACTTCATTTGTATGTTCATTGCTTGAAAAAGGATACCATATCCGAAGCGTTGCCACGCCGTTCAGGCATTAAAAGCCCACTTTTTTCTATTTTTTGTGTGCTGTTTTCCTTTTTTTACTCTTATGATTGAAGCCATGATTGGACCATTGGTTTGGAAAGCTCTGCACCACGATTGCGGTAATTTTTAATGCTTTTCCTAATTATTTTATCTATAAATGATATAAATATGTAAAAATGTCTGTATATAGAAAATCTCTATGTGTATACTTGACATAGAGGTGCCTAATGCAGACAAATTCTCCAAAAATATGTAATTAAATCAGAAAATTTGAAACACCATGGCATACATTCAATGAATAGAGGAGGTAACAACTTGCTACTCTATTTAAAAGAAGAAAAAATAGAAATAGAGATGAGTTTCCAGTGGGTAGAACTTTAAATAATGATAGCACGAAATCCGGGTAAGTGTCAATGGATGCGCTGCTGATGAATATTGATAGTCGATATACTTTTGATAGCTTTATTGAACAGGTTTCAGGTCAATGCATTTCAAAGTCAGCACAGGACCTCTTAATCAAGAAAAAACCTATAGGAACTGTCAGAACTGGTTTTCTTATATACGGTCTTTGAAAAAAAAAAAATCCTGCCAAACAGGGCAATTGATGGTGTCAAAGTTCATCACCCAGTAAAAACAAGACATGAACGATAAACAGCAGGATATAAGGTTGAGAGCGGAGATTCCTACTGGCCGATAAAAGCAGAAATTGCCTGCAACTCTGAAACACTAAAAATAATATTAAAAATGACCATAAAATACATTTACAGCAGAAAAAATTGAATTATACGTCTAAAAGTATTTTTAGCCCATGGGATCCGATCATGTCACAATTTAATCCTTGGAAATACCCAAGTCAGACATATATGGCCGTGAGCCAGTAGGGAAGAGCTAGCCAAAACGGCAAAATTCCTTACTGTAGCTCTTATCCATTCTCATCTGGACTACTTCAACGCTCTTCTGATCAGTTTGCCTCTAACCAAACTTTCTCCTCTACAATCCATCCTCAATGCGGCAACCAGGGTCATAATTTTGTCCATCACCGATGGCTCTACCCTGTGCAAGTCAGTGCACTGGTTGCCCATTTGCTGCAGAGTCGGATATAAACTCATCTCTCTCACCCGAAAGGCTCTCCGCAGTTCTGCACCGCCCTTTATCTCCTCCCTCATGTCTATTGCCCTACCTGTGCCCTCCGTTCTGCAACTGATCTAAGACTAACATTCTGTCATGGTAAGCTGCAGCCACTGATGCGGCCCACCCCATAGACATCCCCATGCCAACCGTCCACGACGGCGTGGGGCACGCAATACGAACCCTTTATACCGCAGAGGGGAACCCGGGCCTACCCGAACTAGGGGAGGGCAGAGACCGGGTTCTGTGGCAGCTGAGCCTGTGGACAAGGAAAGAGACACGTAGGACTTGATTACACCTCACAACTTCAGGTATAGAGAAAGTAAAGTTTAGTAAAGTAAAGTCACAGTACATAAACCAAACATGACTATGCCAGGCTCCCGATTCCACACCTCACAGTGTGACCCAAGGGCACCAACGGATCACCGAGGCACACATAGGCAGGACATCAGGACACAGGTTTGACATCAGGACACAGGCTGGACATAGGCTGGACACCTTGGACAGATGTCAGACGATGGCAGAAGTCATCACAGGTTGATGCAGTCCAGGGTCATCTGGCACGGGCATACTAGGACGGCCTCACTCTCAGGTGTAGCACAGGCTCAGCAAGGGAACATCAGACCCCAATCCAGGATAGACGCCATCACAGGGTGGAGCCCTGGGGAACTGGTGGACCATCGGGTCACAGGCTAGAACATGGATGGCACAGGACCAGGCAGCAGCGGTCATCAGGTTCCTAGCTATGGCCGTCAGGCTCCGGGCATCAGACCTAGAAAGGAACTCAAGCGTGATGGTGCAAGCACCGCCGGACTGGACCTGGGCCGGACGGGGTTAGAATTGCATGGTAGTCAGAGCACAGAGCACAATAGTAGTAGTAGGGACAGGTACAGGATCAAGGGTTCAGGCCTGGATATACCGCCTCCAGGACAGGCGCCAGAACAGGACATATCAGGAATCAAGGCAAGGACTTTGGTACCAAAACATAGACAGGAAAGGTGCAGGAACACAAAACACACATAGCAAAGTTCAGGAGCTTTGTGAGTAGCTCAGGCCCCACCCATAGGGCAGGGGAACTACACATAGGAGCTTCCCCTGAGCAATTGGATGAAGACAGCATTTCAAGTACACACACTGATAAAAGAAGGGGAGGGTGTGTCCCCACACACCCTAGTGCAAACAGAAACCATTACAGCACAATCAGTACAGGAACTGAGGTTCAGGGCACTTGGCAGCGACTGCATGCCCAGACACACGTGGAAAGTCATGCACCAGCTGCAAATGGCCTTGCAGCCCGCAGACAGCTTCCACAGCAGGAACCAGGGATCGCACATGTGGATGGTCATGCAGCAGAGCAAAGATCTAACCTCCCATGTACAGCTACGCAGTAGTGCAGGGAACTGAGAAGGCTCCATACAGGTAACAGCCAACAGTATCCCAGCTCAATTAGGGGGAAAGGAGCAAAGGGCTAAAGCAAAAACATGCATTGTCAAGCCAAAAACCAGATACAGACAGAATGGCGTGACACATCCTTTATAGTCTGAACCTTGCACCTCCGTCTCCAAGACTTTTCCTGGGCTGCGCCTACCCCAATTGATCCAACTAATATCTAGCCCCCATGTTTTTAAGTGTGCTTTAAAAACAAATCTGTTTAGACAGGCCTATCACTTAAACTCACAAACCTAACTCTCTCCTATTCCCTCCTTCTAAATGTTAATCATAATCTGCTCTTCCTAGTCATCTGTCTCCACATCCTCCATGCACCCATTACTACTTGATAACTGTATCAAGACAGATCCTGGTTGATGACCAGATCATGCAGCTTAATTATGAAAACTCTATTATAATAATAATGGTTGGACCATACATAACAAGCGCATTCTACCCATTTTGTTCCCTAATTTCCTTAAAGGTTGTAGCTTGTGAGCAGGACCCTCACTGCAAATGTTGAAATGTGTTACATTGTATTGTTCTTATTATCTGTACAAGTACCTGCTTAATTGTAAAGTGCTGTGGAATACCTTGGCTCTATGTAAAATAAAATTATTATTATTTTAGATATGGGGATGCTGTGTGTTGATAATGTTTTTGTATAAAGACTGAATCAGGAATCTGTTCTTCTCCTTAAACCTTTGCTCCCACAGAGGTACTTTCCTAGTGAGAATTTCCAGATTATTATTCCCAGAATATGCTGGTAACAGCTGTCTTGAAAGCATGTTGAAGATTCACAAACCAGTGCAAAGACAGGAGAGTAGTAATATCGCAACCAAGGTCAGAGCAAGCAAAATTCTAGCAATATTGATAAAATAGTGTATTCAGGCTGAGTCAAACCAAAATTAAAAAAGTAGAGGAGCATAAACACATGGGGCAAAAGTACCGTATTTTTCGGACTATAGGACGCACCGGACTATAAGGCGCACCCAGGTTTTAGAGGTGGAAAATAGGGAAAAAAATATTTGAAGCAAAAAAATTTGGTAAAATATTTAATAACATAAATAACATACTATTATATGTGGTGTTATTATATATAATAGTATGTTATTATGTTGGAAGCTGCGGGACTAGTGTGGTGTCTGTGAAGTACTATATGAAGATGCTGGAGGGTGAGTATAAGAATGGGGGCACAGGGCTTATATTGAAAGCACCACTCCAGCACTGCAAAATAACACTGGAGTGCTGCTTTAAAATCCCATGGGAGAACTATAACTCCCAGCATGTCCTGCAGATCCTATGACATGCTGGGAGTTATAGTTCACCACAGGAGTGGCAGAGTGCTTTATTGTGTATTGTAAAGACTAACCTCTTAATTGTGGCAGCCAGCCTGTGGTGAGGTAAAAGCATCCCATGACTGCACACACAGAGCCCTCCCTCTTGTTGCCTTTCCACAGCACAGGTTATGAGGAAGCTGCAGATTCTAGTGGGGAGCCTGAAGGACCTGTGATGATGTCAAGAAGAGGGAGGGCTCTGAGCTGCCATGTGATGCTCCAGCCCGCCCACTCCTGACATCATCACAGGTCCTGTTTGTGCACAACACTCGGCGTTCAAGCATGGCAGGCAGGTACACAGCGATCTCCTCTCTCCTCTGGCCCCTGCTGCTGCCTCCTCCCCAGGACACACAAATCTCCCTAGCTGCTGCAGGAGTCAGCAGCTGAGGAAGCCATGTGTGTCGCTGCTTAAGTGCAGCATTCATTTGCTGCTCCCGGCTCACCGCTCATCTGATCGGTGGGCGTGGAGCAGCTAATAAATATTCACTGCACTTAATCAGCGGGACCATGTGCTTTTCCCAGCAGCTGATTCCGGCAGCGGGGACATCCTGAAGTGGGATAACAGTGCGATCCCACTCACTGCTGCCCCCCTCCCCACATGCTATATCCATACTATAAGACGCACCCACACTTTCCTCCCAAATTTGGAGGAAAAAAAGTGCGTCTTATAGTCCGAAAAATACGGTAACAATCGCCCAGAGAAAAGAAGTAAAGTCAGAGGCTGGTATAAAAATGTAACAGAGCACAGTACAAACAATGGCAGAGTGGGATTTTAGCTGCGTTATCCAGGTACGTGACTCGCACCCCGTTACAGATTTCTAGCTGTCTATTCAATAAATGGACTGACAGCTCAAGGTAAATTTAATGTTGAGAAAGGTAATTTAGAGCAAAACCTACATCAGAACTCCTCCACTAACCACCATAAGCCATCTCCGGTAAAGCCATATCCTTGTAAATGTTGACATTTCAGTAACCGAATACAAGATGAAGAAACTCTAAATTCAGGCTGTTAAAAGGCTATAAAGCCAATGTATGTATATATATATATATATATATATATATATATATATATATGTATATATATATATATAAAGCTGAATGTGTGTGTGTGTGCATGTATTTGTGTATATTTGGGATTGACATCTGCACCGTCGCAGCTACAGCCACAAAATTTTGCACAGTCACATGTCTGGACCCCGACAGCGTCATAGGTTATGTTGTGAGTAGTGTTGAGCGATACCGTCCGATACTTGAAAGTATCGGTATCGGAAAGTATCGGCCGATACCGGCAAAATATCGGATCCAATCCGATACCGATACCCGATACCAATACAAGTCAATGGGACTCAGGTATCGGACGGTATTCCTGATGGTTCCCAGGGTCTGAAGGAGAGGAAACTCTCCTTCAGGCCCTGGGAACCATATAAATGTGTAAAATAAAGAATTAAAATAAAAAATATCGCTATACTCACCTGTCCGACGCAGCCGGGACCTCGGCGATTGTAAGCGGCAGCGTTGTTTCTTTAAAATTCGCGCTTTTACTTGCTTACGTGAATTCCCGGCTTCTGATTGGTCAGGGCGGCCATGTTGCCGGGACTCGGACCAATCACAGCAAGCCGTGACGAAATTACGTCACGGCTTGCTGTGATTGGTCCGCGTCCCGGCAATATGGCGCCGTGACCAATCACAAGCCGTGACGTCACGGGAGGCTGGACACGCGCGCTTTTCAAAATAAGCGCGTGTCCAGCCTCCCGTGACGTCACGGCTTGTGATTGGTTAATGGCGGCCATGTTGCCGGGACGCGGACCAATCACAGCAAGCCGTGACGTAATTTCGTCACGGCTTGCTGTGATTGGTCCGAGTCCCGGCAACATGGCCGCCCTGACCAATCAGAAGCCGGGAATTCACGTAAGCAAGTAAAAGCGCGAATTTTAAAGAAACAACGCTGCCGCTTACAATCGCCGAGGTCCCGGCTGCGTCGGACAGGTGAGTATAGCGATTTTTTTTATTTTAATTCTTTCTTTTACACCTTTTTACATTAATGTTGTTTCGATACCGATATCCGATATTACAAAAATATCGGATCTCGGTATCGGAAATTCCGATACAGCAAGTATCGGCCGATACCCGATACTTGCAGCATCGGAATGCTCAACACTAGTTGTGAGGCGAAATTTTAACCCCGTGCATTCCAATTCACCAAACAATTTTGCCCTTATCTACATAATGGGGAAAAAGTGAAAGGAAAAGTGTTGGAGGTAAATTGACAGCTGCCAGATGTGAACAAGGGGGACTTAAAGAATGAGAGTGATTGCGCCAAAAAGTATATACCATACAGTTGCTAAGGTGGGGCACTGACATGGGATACTCACCACACGCGGGAATATGAACACACGCACAAAATGCGCCACACACTACCACTAGAGTTGAGCGACTTTTACTTTTTTGGATAGAGTCAGTTTTCGCGAAACCCGACTTTGTAAAAAGTCGGGTCGGGTGAAATCGGCCGATTATTGCGTAAAGTCGGGGGCCGACTGAAACACGAAACCCAATGCAAGTCAATGGGGAATCAAAGTCGGCAGTGAGTGGAGGACAGGAAAACACCTACGGTGCCCATTTGAATGCCAAAAACATCAATTCTTATTACTGAAGCTTGTCAATCTTAATTTACTTTATAATAATAGTTAGGCATTGAAAACTGGGGGTCATTTGGCTAAAGTTGTGGGGGGGTAGGGCTGGCTCAAGTTTTTCGTGGACCCAGGAAACGCGGAATACGTCACGGCAGTGGAGCAGGGAGAGGTAAGTATTTAAACTTTGCAAGCGCTGTGATCGTGAGCAAGCAGTGGGGGCCCACTCATTGGCATTGGCACTGACACAGGGCCCCTCATAGTACGGCGGTGTGTATGACAGCGGGTGGCGCCTCCCACTGGCAGAGACACTTTTGTGTACTATGAGGGGCCCTGTGCCAGTGATGTCGCCAACAAGTATGCCCCCCCACCTGATGAAGGAACCTGCACTTTCATCTGCACCTTCCTGTTTGTCCCCGTGTAAGGTGGTATAGTATGCGGGAAGGGGAACCTGGCTTTCAGCAGGGTCAGATTCTGGCTGTGTAGAGTGCAAGGGGAATGTAGTGGTCTGGGTCAATGTACCAGCAGACTCATCTAGCAGTGGCTGGGCAATGGGCAGGATGAGGAGGAAACACAGATATAGGCCCAAATAATAAAGTGGGCTAAATGCAGTTCAAAGTTGGTAACAAGACTAACCAGGTGGCATTGCTTTGTTCAGCGGAGGACAACTGTAAGGAGTGGCTGACACAGTGAGTAGGCTCAAATAAGTAAGTAGGCTAAATGCAGTTCAAAATTGGTAACAGGACTAAACTGGCGGCATTGCTTTGTTCAGCGGAGGACAACTGTAATGAGAGGCTGACACAGTGAGTAGGCCCAAATAAGTAAGTAGGCTAAATGCAGTTCAAAATTGGTAACAGGACTAACCAGGCGTCATTGCTTTGTTCAGTAGAGGACAACTGTAATGAGAGGCTGACACAGTGAGTAGGCCCAAATAAGTAAGTAGGCTAAATGCAGATCAAAATTGGTAACAGGACTAACCAGGCGGCATTGCTTTGTTCAGTGGACGACAACTGTAAGGAGTGGCTGACACAGTCAGTAGGCCCAAATAAGTAAGTAGGCTAAATGCAGTTCAAAATTGGTAACAGGACTAACCAGGCGGCATTGCTTTGTTCAGTAAAGGACAAGTGTAAGGAGTGGCTGACACAGTGAGTAGGCCCAAATAAGTAAGTAGGCTAAATGCAGTTCAAAATTGGTAACAGGACTAACCAGGCGGCATTGCTTTGTTCAGTAAAGGACAAGTGTAAGGAGTGGCTGACACAGTCAGTAGGCCCAAATAAGTAAGTAGGCTAAATGCAGTTCAAAATTGGTAACAGGACTAACCAGGCGGCATTGCTTTGTTTAGTGGAGGACAACTGTAAGGAGTGGTTGACACAGTGAGTAGGCTCAAATAAGTAAGTAGGCTAAATGCAGTCCCAAATTGGTAACAGGACTAAACTGGCGGCATTGCTTTGTTCAGCGGAGGACAACTGTAATGAGAGGCTGACACAGTGAGTAGACCCAAATAAGTAAGTAGGCTAAATGCAGTTCAAAATAGGTAACAGGACTAACCAGGCGGCATTGCTTTGTTCAGCGGAGGACAACTGTAAGGAGTGGCTGACACAGTGAGTAGACCCAAATGAGTAAGTAGGCTAAATGCAGATCAAAATTGGTAACAGGACTAACCAGGCGGCATTGCTTTGTTCAGCGGAGGACAACTGTAAGGAGCGGCTGCCACAGTGAGTAAGCCCAAATAACTAAGTAGGCTAAATGCAGTAAAAAATTGGTAACAGGACTAACCAGGCGGCATTGCTTTGTTCAGTGGAGGACAATTGTAATGAGAGGCTGACACAGTGAGTAGGCCCAAATTAGTAAGTAGGCTAAATGCAGATCAAAATTGGTAACAGGACTAACCAGGCGGCATTGCTTTGTTCAGCGGAGGACAACTGTAAGGAGCGGCTGCCACAGTGAGTAAGCCCAAATAAGTAAGTAGGCTAAATGCAGTTAAAAATTGGTAACAGGACTCACCAAGCGGCATTGCTTTGTTCAGCGGAGGACAACTGTAAGGAGTGGCTGACTCAGTGAGTAGGCCCAAATAAGTAAGTAGGCTAAATGTCTGCCAAAAATGTTTTCATAAATAAACAGGTGGCATAGCTAGGTACAGTGGTGGGCTCCTCTGCTGAGTAGCAGACAGTGGTAGTAGGCGCAAAGTATTAACTGGTCTAAATGGAGGCCAGGGCCCCTGTATATTTTAACTATCATCTATAATTTCAACAAATTTGTATTGACAGTGCCATTGAAGGATTTAACAGCCCAGACTACACAGTGGTGGAGCAGGGAGAGGTAAGTATTGCAAGTGGTAGAGCACTGTTCGAGCTGGGGGGGAACACTCTCTCGTGGGCGGCGGTACTGGCACAGGGCCCCTCATATTATGATGGTGTGTCTGACGTTGGTTGTGCACCACCATCGTCAGAGACACTTCATTGTACTATTAGGGGCCCTGTGCCAGTGCCGTCGCCCAAGAGAGGGAACACCCACCTGTCCAGGCAAACGGCACTCACACGGGTGCTTGCGCCAGGTGGTGACCACGGCCCTGTGGGGGGAGTCAGCCCATTTAGGGAGGTATAAAAATGGCCTATGGTGAACATTCAGCAGCTGCAAATGGAGGAATTGGAGAAGTCAGTAAGAGGAGGCCAAAAGCAAGAGATTTTTCAGGCAAGCTACGTGTCAGCAGGGGAAGGTGGGGCCAAATAATTTGAAATCCATGATTGGTTCATTTTAATGAAGGTTAGATCATCAACATTTCGGGTAGCCAGACGTGTCCTTTTTTCGGTCAGTATTGAACCAGCAGCGCATGCGAGCTCCTGTAATGCATATTCTGCCAATTCAGGCCAGATGTCTAGTTTAGATGCCCAGTAATCAAAGGGGAATGACCTGTGAGGGAGAACATCGATAAGGGTGGAAAAGTAGTTTGTAACCATACTGGAAAAATGCTGTCTCCTGTCACTTTGAATCGATGCAGCAGTACCTGTCGTGTCAACGGTCGCTGCGAAATCACTCCACAACCTGGTCATAAAACCGCTCTGTCCAACGCCACTTCGGATTTGTGCACCTCTAACACCTCTGCAATGTTGCCCACTACAGCTTGTGTGAGAACCATCACCGCTGCTGTGTGCTGGGAATGCCTGAACCAAATGGTCTACAAGAGTTGCTTGTTTGGTAGCCAACATTTCCTCAAGGTTCTCATGTGGCATGATATTTTGTAATTTTCCTTTATATCGTGGATCCAGGAGGCAGGCCAACCAGTAATTGTCATCAGTCATCATTTTGATAATGCGGGGGTCCCTTTTTAGGATACTCAAGGCATACTCAGCCATGTGGGCCAATGTTCCAGGTGTCAATTCACTGCTTTTGCTGGGTTGAGGAGCACTTTCTTGCAAATCAACATCACTTGTGTCCCGCAAAAACCCTGTACCTGACCTTGCAACACCACCAGTTTCTATTGCCCCCTGAGAAGCATCCTCCTCCCATAAATATTCATCCCCATCATCATCCTCCTCCTCCTCTTCGTCTGCCACCTTGTCCAGGAGAGTTCCCTGAGCTGACTATGGCTGACTGTCATCAAGGCTTCCATCCACTTCAGCTGCAGACGCCTGCTCATTATTGTGCGTCAAACTTTGCATCAGCAGATGCATTAGTGGGATGCTCATACTTATGATTAGGGTTGAGCGAAACGGATCGGTCATTTTCATAAATCGGCGACTTTTAGGCAAAGTCGGGTTTCATGAAACCCGAACCGATCCTAGTGTGGGATCGGCCATGCGGTACACTATCAGAGCGCCAAAGTCGCATTTGATATGACGCTGTCACCGCCGTTTTTCATCCAATGAAGGAGGATGCAGAGTGTGGGCAGCGTGATGACATAGGTCTCAGTCCCCACCATCTTAGAGAAGGGCATGGCAGTGATTGGCTTGCTGTCTGCAGCGTCACAGGGGCTATAAAGGGGTGTGCACGCTGACCGCCATCTTACTTCTGCCGATCTGAGCATAGGGAGAGGTGTAGCTGCAGTTAGTCAGAAGCAGGGACAGAGTAAGGGAGGAAATATAAACCCCCAAACCGCTTGTGCTGGAGCAATTTTCACTGTCCCACACCACCTTTTTGTGCAGGGACAGTGGAGGTTGTATTTTAGTGCAGCAGCTGCATAGCTGTGTGCACGGTGCTGTGCAAACCAACTGCTTTTTTAAAAGCAAAATTCCTGTTGCTCCTTCGTGCACAGTTACCTATCTTGTTTATTTGTCCACATTTTTGTGTTCAGCAGTCCTTTTTATTGCTGCCATACTTGTCCTGAGCTCATTGTAGGGAGCTTGTTATTTTTTATTTTTTTTTTAAATAATAATTCCAGCCACTTTCTGGCACGTTCATAGTGTTGTGTTATACCACTGGGCCAGGGTTGTGGTTCTGTGTCTCCCCCCCAAAAAAAAGGGAGATTAAAATTCACACACAGTGTATACTCTGCTGTACTGCTAGTGTGTCGTATATATTGGGCAGCCACTTTCTGCCACGTTCATAGTTTACTGTTATACCACTGGGCCAGAGTTGTGGTTCTGTGTCTTCCCCCCCAAAAAAAAGGGAGAATAAAATTCGCACACAGTGTATATTCTGCTGTACTGCTAGTGTGTCGTATATATCAGGCAGCCACTTTCTGCCACGTTCATAGTTTACTGTTATACCACTGAGCCAGAGTTGTGGTTCTGTGTCTCCCCCCCAAAAAATGAGGAAGTCTGGTGGAAGAGGCCGTGGGCGGGGGTTGTCAGCTGGTACTGATGGTGGTGCTGCATCTGGTGGTAGTGGCAAAAGCACAGTAGCACCTAAGGCTGGAGGTGTTGAGCCTGCATCATTGTCTGGCTACACAAGGCCTCGAAGGCTCCCTTACCTGGGAGTAGGAAAACAGCTTTTAAAGCCGGAGCAGCAGGAAAAAGTTTTGGCTTTCCTTGCTGACTCAGCCTCTAGCTCTTTGGCCTCCTCTTCCCAAAGTTCAAAATGTCACAGCAGCCAGTCGTCAGTGGATGCTCCCGGTCAGGAACAAGACGTTTCCTTGTGTCCTTCTCCCAAACCAAAAGTGAAGGATGCGTCAGGCGACACAACAGGTTACTCCATGGAGCTCTTTACACATACCGTGCCTGGGTTAGAAAGGGAAATTGTACCCTGCCCATTACAAGAAGAATTGGACATGGAGTGCACTGATGCACAGCCACAGCTAGATTATGATGCTGTTCCATTGAGTCAGATCACTACATTGCCCTCGCAGTTTTCTGAGCCAGAATCTGACCCTGATGAGACTATGGTGCCCTGTCCCGAATGCTATAGCACCTTACACGGTGACACTGAGAAAGGTGCACATGACAGTGAGGAGGAGGAGGTGATAGATGACCCAGTTATTGACCCAGATTGGCAGCCATTGTGGGAAGAGGGTGGCGCTGCCACTAGCTCAGAAGCAGAAGAGGGTTATCCGCAGCAGCACCAATCTACATCGCAACAGCTGTCATCTGGCAGGCCCGTATCAGGCAAAAAACGTTTGACAAAACCAGTTTTAGGACAGCGTGGCCATCCTGTGAAAGTTGCACAGCGTGCAATGCCTGAAAAGGAATTCCATAGTAGGAAGAGTGCAGTGTGGCATTTTTTTGACCAAGATCCCAATGATCAGTCAAAAGTGATCTGTAAAAAATGCTCAAAGACCTTTAGCAGAGGGAAGATTATTGACAATTTAAATACAACGTGCATGCGTAGACATTTAAACAGCATGCACATGCAAGCCTAGACTAACTACCTAATGTCCCGTACTGTTGGTGCACCAGGTCTGAATGAAGGTAGTCAGCACCGCAACATTGCTTCCCTCACTGTAAGCCCACCGGTTAGGACACCAGCAGCAGCATATGTGGAGGGAACGTCGCTAGGCCAAAGCAGTCAGGGAGTCAGAAGGTTATTGGTAGGAAGCACTGTATGTAGACCAATATCACCAACTCACTCTCAATCTGCCGTCCACAACCACCACCACCGCTAGTTCCACCATAGGCAGCTCTCCAGTCCAGCTCACCCTAGAAGAGACTCTTGTTAGGAAACGAAAGTACTCATCCTGTCATCCACGTACACAGGGTTTGAATGCCCACATTGCCAGACTTATCTCGTTAGAGATGATGCCCTACTGGTTGGTTGAAAGCGAAGCTTTCAAAGCCCTGATGGCCTACGCAGTACCACGCTATGACCTACCCAGTCGCCACTTCTTTGCGAGAAAAGCCATCCCAGCCTTCCACCAGCATGTCAAAGAACGCACTGTCCATGCACTGAGGCAGTCTGTCAATGGGAAGGTGCACCTCACAACAGATGCATGGACCAGTAGGCATGGCCAGGGACGTTACGTGTCCATCACGGCGCACTGGGTTAATGTCGTGGATGCAGGGTCCACAGGGGACAGCAATAGTGGGACAGTGCTGCCTAGCCCACGATCTAGGAAACAGTTGGCTGTAGACGTTGGCCACCCCACCTCCTCCTCCTCCTCCTCCAGAAGCGAAAGCTCGTCCACAGAGCGCTGTCGCACAACCACTCCATCCGCAGCTGCCAGTGTTGCACACGAGGTGTCTCATTACGGAACAGCTAGTGGGAAGCTTCAGCAGGCCGTGTTTGAAATGAAGTGTTTGGGCGACAACAGACACACCGCGGAAGTTCTGGCTGAGTTCTTGCAGCAAGAAACTCAGTCATGGCTGGGCAGTGTACATCTTGAGGCAGGCAAGGTAGTCAGTGATAATGGAAGGAATTTTATGGCTGCCATAGCCCTTTCACAACTCAAACACATACCTTGCCTGGCTCACACTTTGAACCTGGTGGTGCAGTGCTTTCTTAAAAATTATCCGGAGTTACCAGCCCTGCTCCTGAAGGTGCGAAGACTTTGCTCGCACATCCGCCGGTCGCCCATACACTCAAGCCGTATGCTGATCCATCAGAACTCCATACTGCACATGCTTCAGAGGCTGTGCGAACAGAGGCGTGCTGTAATTTATTTGTGGGAGGATACACATACACGGGCAGGTACTTGGATGGCAGACATGGAGTTGTCTGGTGTGCAGTGGTTGAAGCTACAAGACCTCTGTCAAGTCCTTCAGTGTTTCGAGGAATGCACACGGCTGGCAAGTGCAGACAACGCCATCATAAGCATGAGCATCCCACTTATGCGTCTGCTGATTCAAAGTTTGACGCACATCAAGGAGCTGGCGTCTGCAGCCGAGGAGGAGGGAATCCTTGATGACAGTCAGCCATTGTCTGGTCAGGGAACTGTCCAGGACGAGGTGGTGGTCGAAGAGGATGAAGAGGAGGATGATGGGGATGACTATGTATGGGAGGAGGATGCTTCTCAGGGGCCACTTGAAACTGGTGGCGTTGCAAGGTCAGGTACAGGTTTCTTGCGGGACACTTGTGATGTGGATTTCCAAGAAAGTGCTCCTCAACCCAGCAGGACCAGTGAATTGACACCAGGAACATTGGCCCACATGGCTGAGTATGCCTTGCGTATTCTAAAAAGGGACCCCCGCATTGTCAAAATGATGACCGATGACGATTACTGGTTGGCCTGCCTCCTGGATCCACGCTATAAAGGGAAAATTCAAAACATCGTGCCACATGAGAACCTTGAGCAAATATTGGCTACCAAACAAGCAACTCTTGTAGACCGTTTGGTTCAGGCATTCCCAGCACACAGAGGCGGTGATGGTCCTCACACTTGCCGTAGGGGGCAACATGACAGAGGTGCTAGAGGTGCCGAAATCCGAAGTGGCGTTGGACAGAGGGGTTTTCTGACAAGGTTGTGGAGTGATTTTTCAATGACCGCTGACACAACAGGGACTGCTGCATCTATTCAAAGTGACAGGAGACAGCATTTGTCCAGTATGGTTACAAACTATTTTTCATCCCTTATTGATGTTCTCCCTCACAGGTCATTCCCCTTTGATTACTGGGCATTAGTGTTGAGCGATACTTTCCGATATCGGAAAGTATCGGTATCGGAAAGTATCGGCCGATACCGTCAAAATATCGGATCCAATCCGATACCGATACCCGATCCCAATGCAAGTCAATGGGACGAAAATATCGGAATTAAAATAAACCCTTTATAAACTTGTAGGTTCATTCTACATGAAGGAAAACAACTAAGAATAATGTAGGATGTATTGGGGGACGTGGCGGAGATATTAAAGGGACAGAGGTTTAGCCCAATGTAATAGAATAGCAGGATTTTTAATTTTTTTTTATGAAGTTCGGCGTTAGAAAGAATTTGACTATGTTATTTTTTTTTTTTTTTATGTCAGATATTGATGTTTCACTACTTCCACGCCCTTCACCTTCTTTTTTACTTCTCCCACGCTTTCTTCTTAATTATCCTCATCATCAGCTTCTTTGACATCAACTTCTTCACCTTATTCATCTTCTTCTTCATCTTCTACCTATTATTTTTTGGGTTACATTGTTCATATTCTTTTTATTTTACTATTATCTTCATCATATTCAACTTCTTCATCATATTCTTATTTGTGACAGGCATTCCCGTAGTTGTTATCTATAAAAGTTTGAAGATTACACCTTCCGTTCTGCCTGTCACAAACCAGTTACATTTGTCCGCGTTCAGTTTGGCCTGCAGCATCAGGCTTTATCCAGGGGCACCACGAGGAGGAACGGACTCACCCCCATACACTGCTTAGTCTTCTTCTGCTTATAATTTACATAATATTTTTTTGCTCTGATATTTTGTGTTATGCTTAATGTCCTTCTGCTCTTTGTTCTGCAGCCTCTTGTTCTTCTGCTTCTCGGTCTTCCAGGTCGTCGTCGTCTCCAGGGTCGTCGTCTCCGGGGTCGTCGTCATCGGGGTGGTCTCCGGGGTCGTCGTCATCGGGGTGGTCTTCAGGGTCATCGTCTCCAGGGTCGTCGTCATCACGGTGGTTGTCGTCTCTGGTGTCGTCGTCATCTTAGGGGTGTTCTTCCGGGTCATCGTGTTTAGTCTCTTGAACTTGGAAATGTAGCAGAAGGTACAAGAAGGCTGAGAAAATGCCGAGAACCAGCTGATGGAACTGGAACTCGGATGGCTACCCGAAGGTCCAAGAGCCAATGGAACTACCGAGGACCAGCTGACGTTACTGGAACCCGGTTACTAAGCAGGAGGTACCCGTGCCTGAAAGCACTACCAAGGACCACCTGACGTTGGTGGAACTCGGATACCCAGAGGGAGGCACCTAAGCCAAAGGCTCTGCCCGGAACCAGCTGACGGTACTGGAACCAGGATGGGGAGCAGAAGGTACAAGAGCAAAAGACACTGCCGAGAACCAGCTGACGGTGCTGGAACCCGGATGGGTAGCCGAAGGTCCAAGAGCCAATGGAACTACCGAGGACCAGCTGACGTTACTGGAACCCGGTTACTAAGCAGGAGGTACCCGTGCCTGAAAGCACTACCAAGGACCACCTGACGTTGGTGGAACTCGGATACCCAGAGGGAGGCACCTAAGCCAAAGGCTCTGCCCGGAACCAGCTGACGGTACTGGAACCAGGATGTGGAGCAGAAGGTACAAGAGCAAGTGTCTGCGTGGCTTTTGCAGGACACGTTGCCGGCTGCACAGCAGGGGAACAGCTGGCGGTGCTGGACCCCACTGACACATTGGCGAGGTGTTTGGCTCTGTGCAGCCAGCACTTCCGGACAGCAACGAGCGGTGTTGTAGCCCGGGCTCTGCAGGGGGAGCAGAGTGTAGGCCGAAGCCTACTTGAACCAATTTCAAAGGTAACCTTTAACCCCCCCTCAGGGGTTAGAAAGTAGAAGAGCCACAGCTTATGCAGCAGTAGTGCTGCACAAGTCAAAGGTTGCTCTTTTAATTTCGCTCCTTGCACACGCTGAATGAAACACGTACAACATTTAGCCCTTTATACAGTCAAACTGTGTTGGAGGCGCGAGTTCCCTTTGTAATGAGACGCAGCACAGATGTCAAGAATCCCACCTTGGTGCTGGGTGCAGCCTCCTGAGCGTTGTTATTTGCTGTACAGGAGTCTGCGCTGTCGTGTTATCCCCTGGCCTAGCGCTGTTAGCGCTGCCCATCTTCTGACCTCATTTAATGTTGGCCGGTGCGGTTCGCGATGCCCATGAATCACAGCCCCGCAGTGTATTGACATAGTTTAAACACTGCGGGGCTGGGATTCATGGCCTGGCGCAGTACATATGTTCGCCTCTCGCTTGGGTTCTTACACCTGCTTCAGACTATGCGGCGTCATCTGATCCCTTATCGCATGCCACGGCCATGAAGCCGCACAGTCCGAAGAAGGTGGAAGGAGAGGAGGGACAGGCGAACTGATGCACTGATCCTGCCCATCAATCACACCCTCGCAGTCCCAATAAATAAGACACCGAGGGGCGTTGTGTGGGTCAGGGCGGCCGCAGAGGCGCAGGCAGCCAAACAATGATGCCAGAAGACGGGCAGCGCTACCAAGGGGGTTGCAGCGTGTCATTACAAAGGAAAGTCACACCACCGGGACGGTTAAATGGTCACACAGAGGACACATTGCAGACGTGTTTTCAGTTCCACATGTGCGAGGAGAATACGTTTCTGAGCCACCTTGCACACATGCAGCATTACCGCTGTACAAGGTGGCTGGATAACGTAAAAACGCCTGGGGGAGGGGGGACAGGTTCCCTTCAATTTCAGTTCTTGTGTCTGCGTGGCTTTTGCAGGACACGTTGCCGGCTGCACAGCAGGGGAACAGCTGGCGGTGCTGGACCCCACTGACACATTGGCTGGTGTTTTTCTCTGTGCAGCTAGCACATCTGGGCAAAAACTGGCGGTGTGTTAGAGCCCAGGGACAGCAGGAGGAGGAGCAGGAGGAGGAGGAGCAGGGGGAGGGGAGTGTAGGCCGAAGCCTGCACAGGCGGCAGCTTTGGGTGTGTTGTGTCTGCGTGGCTTTTGCAGGACACGTTGCCGGCTACACAGCAGGGGAACAGCTGGCGGTGCTGGACCCCACTGACACATTGGCGAGGTGTTTGGCTCTGTGCAGCCAGCACTTCCGGACAGCAACTAGCGTTGTTGGAGCCCGGGCTCTGCAGGTGGAGCAGAGTGTAGGCCGAAGCCTAATTGAACCGATTTCAAAAGTCACCTTTAACCCCCCCTCAGGGGTTACAAAGTAGAAGAGCCACAGCTTATGCAGCAGCAGTGCTGCGCAAGTCAAAGGTTGCTCTTGTAATTTTTCTCCTTGCACACGCTGAATGGAACACGTATAACATTTAGCCCTTTATACAGTCAAACTGTGTAATGGAGGCGAGAGTTCCCTTTGTAATGAGACGCAGCACAGGTGTCAAGAATCCCACCTTGGTGCTGGGTGCAGCCTCCCGAGCGTTGTTATTTGCTGTACAGGAGTCTGCGCTGTCGTGTTATCCCCTGGCCTAGCGCCGTTAGCGCTGCCCATCTTCTGGCATCATGTAATGTCGGCCGGTGCGGTTCGCGATGACCATGAATCCCAGCCCCGCAGTGTCTTAACATTGTTAAAACACTGCGGGGCTGGGATTCAGGGCCTGGCGCAGCACATATGTTGGCCTCTCACACTCGGGTCCTTACACCCGCTTCAGACTGTGCGGCGTCATCTGATCCCTTATCGCATGCCACGGCCATGAAGCCGCACAGTCCGAAGAAGGCGGAAGGAGAGGAGGGACAGGCGAACTGATGCACTGATCCTGCCCATCAATCACACCCTCGCAGTCCCAATAAATAAGACACCGAGGGGCGTTGTGTGGGTCAGGGCGGCCGCAGAGGCGCAGGCAGCCAAACAATGATGCCAGAAGACGGGCAGCGCTACCAAGGGGGTTGCAGCGTGTCATTACAAAGGAAAGTCACACCACCGGGACGGTTAAATGGTCACACAGAGGACACATTGCAGACGTGTTTTCAGTTCCACATGTGCGAGGAGAATACGTTTCTGAGCCACCTTGCACACATGCAGCATTACCGCTGTACAAGGTGGCTGGATAACGTAAAAACGCCTGGGGGAGGGGGGACAGGTTCCCTTCAATTTCAGTTCTTGTGTCTGCGTGGCTTTTGCAGGACACGTTGCCGGCTGCACAGCAGGGGAACAGCTGGCGGTGCTGGACCCCACTGACACATTGGCTGGTGTTTTTCTCTGTGCAGCTAGCACATCTGGGCAAAAACTGGCGGTGTGTTAGAGCCCAGGGACAGCAGGAGGAGGAGCAGGAGGAGGAGGAGCAGGGGGAGGGGAGTGTAGGCCGAAGCCTGCACAGGCGGCAGCTTTGGGTGTGTTGTGTCTGCGTGGCTTTTGCAGGACACGTTGCCGGCTACACAGCAGGTGAACAGCTGGCGGTGCTGGACCCCACTGACACATTGGCGAGGTGTTTGGCTCTGTGCAGCCAGCACTTCCGGACAGCAACTAGCGTTGTTGGAGCCCGGGCTCTGCAGGTGGAGCAGAGTGTAGGCCGAAGCCTAATTGAACCGATTTCAAAAGTCACCTTTAACCCCCCCTCAGGGGTTACAAAGTAGAAGAGCCACAGCTTATGCAGCAGCAGTGCTGCGCAAGTCAAAGGTTGCTCTTGTAATTTTTCTCCTTGCACACGCTGAATGGAACACGTATAACATTTAGCCCTTTATACAGTCAAACTGTGTAATGGAGGCGAGAGTTCCCTTTGTAATGAGACGCAGCACAGGTGTCAAGAATCCCACCTTGGTGCTGGGTGCAGCCTCCCGAGCGTTGTTATTTGCTGTACAGGAGTCTGCGCTGTCGTGTTATCCCCTGGCCTAGCGCCGTTAGCGCTGCCCATCTTCTGGCATCATGTAATGTCGGCCGGTGCGGTTCGCGATGACCATGAATCCCAGCCCCGCAGTGTCTTAACATTGTTAAAACACTGCGGGGCTGGGATTCAGGGCCTGGCGCAGCACATATGTTGGCCTCTCACACTCGGGTCCTTACACCCGCTTCAGACTGTGCGGCGTCATCTGATCCCTTATCGCATGCCACGGCCATGAAGCCGCACAGTCCGAAGAAGGTGGAAGGAGAGGAGGGACAGGCGAACTGATGCACTGATCCTGCCCATCAATCACACCCTCGCAGTCCCAATAAATAAGACACCGAGGGGCGTTGTGTGGGTCAGGGCGGCCGCAGAGGCGCAGGCAGCCAAACAATGATGCCAGAAGACGGGCAGCGCTACCAAGGGGGTTGCAGCGTGTCATTACAAAGGAAAGTCACACCACCGGGACGGTTAAATGGTCACACAGAGGACACATTGCAGACGTGTTTTCAGTTCCACATGTGCGAGGAGAATACGTTTCTGAGCCACCTTGCACACATGCAGCATTACCGCTGTACAAGGTGGCTGGATAACGTAAAAACGCCTGGGGGAGGGGGGACAGGTTCCCTTCAATTTAAGTTCTTGTGTCTGCGTGGCTTTTGCAGGACACGTTGCCGGCTGCACAGCAGGGGAACAGCTGGCGGTGCTGGACCCCACTGACACATTGGCTGGTGTTTTTCTCTGTGCAGCTAGCACATCTGGGCAAAAACTGGCGGTGTGTTAGAGCCCAGGGACAGCAGGAGGAGGAGCAGGAGGAGGAGGAGCAGGGGGAGGGGAGTGTAGGCCGAAGCCTGCACAGGCGGCAGCTTTGGGTGTGTTGTGTCTGCGTGGCTTTTGCAGGACACGTTGCCGGCTACACAGCAGGGGAACAGCTGGCGGTGCTGGACCCCACTGACACATTGGCGAGGTGTTTGGCTCTGTGCAGCCAGCACTTCCGGACAGCAACTAGCGTTGTTGGAGCCCGGGCTCTGCAGGTGGAGCAGAGTGTAGGCCGAAGCCTAATTGAACCGATTTCAAAAGTCACCTTTAACCCCCCCTCAGGGGTTACAAAGTAGAAGAGCCACAGCTTATGCAGCAGCAGTGCTGCGCAAGTCAAAGGTTGCTCTTGTAATTTTTCTCCTTGCACACGCTGAATGGAACACGTATAACATTTAGCCCTTTATACAGTCAAACTGTGTAATGGAGGCGAGAGTTCCCTTTGTAATGAGACGCAGCACAGGTGTCAAGAATCCCACCTTGGTGCTGGGTGCAGCCTCCCGAGCGTTGTTATTTGCTGTACAGGAGTCTGCGCTGTCGTGTTATCCCCTGGCCTAGCGCCGTTAGCGCTGCCCATCTTCTGGCATCATGTAATGTCGGCCGGTGCGGTTCGCGATGACCATGAATCCCAGCCCCGCAGTGTCTTAACATTGTTAAAACACTGCGGGGCTGGGATTCAGGGCCTGGCGCAGCACATATGTTGGCCTCTCACACTCGGGTCCTTACACCCGCTTCAGACTGTGCGGCGTCATCTGATCCCTTATCGCATGCCACGGCCATGAAGCCGCACAGTCCGAAGAAGGCGGAAGGAGAGGAGGGACAGGCGAACTGATGCACTGATCCTGCCCATCAATCACACCCTCGCAGTCCCAATAAATAAGACACCGAGGGGCGTTGTGTGGGTCAGGGCGGCCGCAGAGGCGCAGGCAGCCAAACAATGATGCCAGAAGACGGGCAGCGCTACCAAGGGGGTTGCAGCGTGTCATTACAAAGGAAAGTCACACCACCGGGACGGTTAAATGGTCACACAGAGGACACATTGCAGACGTGTTTTCAGTTCCACATGTGCGAGGAGAATACGTTTCTGAGCCACCTTGCACACATGCAGCATTACCGCTGTACAAGGTGGCTGGATAACGTAAAAACGCCTGGGGGAGGGGGGACAGGTTCCCTTCAATTTCAGTTCTTGTGTCTGCGTGGCTTTTGCAGGACACGTTGCCGGCTGCACAGCAGGGGAACAGCTGGCGGTGCTGGACCCCACTGACACATTGGCTGGTGTTTTTCTCTGTGCAGCTAGCACATCTGGGCAAAAACTGGCGGTGTGTTAGAGCCCAGGGACAGCAGGAGGAGGAGCAGGAGGAGGAGGAGCAGGGGGAGGGGAGTGTAGGCCGAAGCCTGCACAGGCGGCAGCTTTGGGTGTGTTGTGTCTGCGTGGCTTTTGCAGGACACGTTGCCGGCTACACAGCAGGGGAACAGCTGGCGGTGCTGGACCCCACTGACACATTGGCGAGGTGTTTGGCTCTGTGCAGCCAGCACTTCCGGACAGCAACTAGCGTTGTTGGAGCCCGGGCTCTGCAGGTGGAGCAGAGTGTAGGCCGAAGCCTAATTGAACCGATTTCAAAAGTCACCTTTAACCCCCCCTCAGGGGTTACAAAGTAGAAGAGCCACAGCTTATGCAGCAGCAGTGCTGCGCAAGTCAAAGGTTGCTCTTGTAATTTTTCTCCTTGCACACGCTGAATGGAACACGTATAACATTTAGCCCTTTATACAGTCAAACTGTGTAATGGAGGCGAGAGTTCCCTTTGTAATGAGACGCAGCACAGGTGTCAAGAATCCCACCTTGGTGCTGGGTGCAGCCTCCCGAGCGTTGTTATTTGCTGTACAGGAGTCTGCGCTGTCGTGTTATCCCCTGGCCTAGCGCCGTTAGCGCTGCCCATCTTCTGGCATCATGTAATGTCGGCCGGTGCGGTTCGCGATGACCATGAATCCCAGCCCCGCAGTGTCTTAACATTGTTAAAACACTGCGGGGCTGGGATTCAGGGCCTGGCGCAGCACATATGTTGGCCTCTCACACTCGGGTCCTTACACCCGCTTCAGACTGTGCGGCGTCATCTGATCCCTTATCGCATGCCACGGCCATGAAGCCGCACAGTCCGAAGAAGGCGGAAGGAGAGGAGGGACAGGCGAACTGATGCACTGATCCTGCCCATCAATCACACCCTCGCAGTCCCAATAAATAAGACACCGAGGGGCGTTGTGTGGGTCAGGGCGGCCGCAGAGGCGCAGGCAGCCAAACAATGATGCCAGAAGACGGGCAGCGCTACCAAGGGGGTTGCAGCGTGTCATTACAAAGGAAAGTCACACCACCGGGACGGTTAAATGGTCACACAGAGGACACATTGCAGACGTGTTTTCAGTTCCACATGTGCGAGGAGAATACGTTTCTGAGCCACCTTGCACACATGCAGCATTACCGCTGTACAAGGTGGCTGGATAACGTAAAAACGCCTGGGGGAGGGGGGACAGGTTCCCTTCAATTTCAGTTCTTGTGTCTGCGTGGCTTTTGCAGGACACGTTGCCGGCTGCACAGCAGGGGAACAGCTGGCGGTGCTGGACCCCCACTGACACATTGGCTGGTGTTTTTCTCTGTGCAGCTAGCACATCTGGGCAAAAACTGGCGGTGTGTTAGAGCCCAGGGACAGCAGGAGGAGGAGCAGGAGGAGGAGGAGCAGGGGGAGGGGAGTGTAGGCCGAAGCCTGCACAGGCGGCAGCTTTGGGTGTGTTGTGTCTGCGTGGCTTTTGCAGGACACGTTGCCGGCTACACAGCAGGGGAACAGCTGGCGGTGCTGGACCCCACTGACACATTGGCGAGGTGTTTGGCTCTGTGCAGCCAGCACTTCCGGACAGCAACTAGCGTTGTTGGAGCCCGGGCTCTGCAGGTGGAGCAGAGTGTAGGCCGAAGCCTAATTGAACCGATTTCAAAAGTCACCTTTAACCCCCCCTCAGGGGTTACAAAGTAGAAGAGCCACAGCTTATGCAGCAGCAGTGCTGCGCAAGTCAAAGGTTGCTCTTGTAATTTTTCTCCTTGCACACGCTGAATGGAACACGTATAACATTTAGCCCTTTATACAGTCAAACTGTGTAATGGAGGCGAGAGTTCCCTTTGTAATGAGACGCAGCACAGGTGTCAAGAATCCCACCTTGGTGCTGGGTGCAGCCTCCCGAGCGTTGTTATTTGCTGTACAGGAGTCTGCGCTGTCGTGTTATCCCCTGGCCTAGCGCCGTTAGCGCTGCCCATCTTCTGGCATCATGTAATGTCGGCCGGTGCGGTTCGCGATGACCATGAATCCCAGCCCCGCAGTGTCTTAACATTGTTAAAACACTGCGGGGCTGGGATTCAGGGCCTGGCGCAGCACATATGTTGGCCTCTCACACTCGGGTCCTTACACCCGCTTCAGACTGTGCGGCGTCATCTGATCCCTTATCGCATGCCACGGCCATGAAGCCGCACAGTCCGAAGAAGGCGGAAGGAGAGGAGGGACAGGCGAACTGATGCACTGATCCTGCCCATCAATCACACCCTCGCAGTCCCATTAAATAAGACAACGAGGGCTGTTGTGTGGGTCAGGGCGGCCGCAGAAGCGCAGCCAGCCAAACAATGATGCCAGAAGACGGGCAGCGTTACCAAGGAGCTTGTTGCGTGTGTCAATACAAAGTCAAATCACACCTGAGGGACGTTTTAATGGTCACAGAGGACACATTTTAGACGTGTTCACTTCAACATGGGCAAGGAGAATAAGTTTCTGAGCCACCTTGAACACATGCAGCATTACTGCTGTTCAAGGTAGCTGTAAAACATAGAAACACCTGGGGGAGGGGGGACAGGTTCCCTTCAATTTCAGTTCTTGTGTCTGCGTGGCGGTCGCAGGACACGTTGCCGGCTACACAGCAGGGGAACAGCTGGCGGTGCTGGACCCCACTGACACATTGGCTGGTGTTTTTCTCTGTGCAGCTAGCACATCTGGGCAAAAACTGGCGGTGTTAGAGCCCAGGGTCAGCAGGAGGAGCAGGGGGAGCGGAGTGTAGGCCGAAGCCTGCACTCGAGCAAGTTGAAAGGAAACCTTTAACCCCCCCCCCCCCCAGGCGTTTGTAGCTGAAAGAGCCATTGTGTACAGCACTAATGCTGGAAAAGGTAAACTTAGCTCTTTTAATTATGGTCCTTGTACATGCGGAACCTAACATTTATGAAATGTGTCCCCACACAGCGTTAAACCGTCCGGTAGGTGGAACTTTCCTTTGTCGTGTGACGCAGCACAGCCATCATTTTTACCCCCTTGTCGCCGTTCGCCCCCTCCTCAGCGTTGTTTGAATCTGTCCCGGAGCCTGCGCTGTTAGGTTAGCCCATGGCTATGCACACATGTTGCGCTGCCCGTCTTCTGACCTCATTTGGTGTCAGGCTGGCTGCGCCTGTGCGGGTGCGCTGGCCGAGATCCCGCCTCGCAGTGTCGTCTCATGTAATCCCACCGCGGGCCTGTGATCCGTGCCCGTGCGCAGTGCATATCCTCTCCTCTCACTCCCCTCCCTACGGCTTTTTCAGACTGTGCGGTGTCACGGCCGTGGCATGCTATTAGGGACCAGCTGACATCGCACAGTCTGAAGAAGCCGTAGGGAGGGGAGTGAGAGGAGAGGATATGCACTGCGCACGGGCACGGATCACAGGCCCGCGGTGGGATTACATTAGACGACACTGCGAGGCGGGATCTCGGCCAGCGCACCCGCACAGGCGCAGCCAGCCTGACACCAAATGAGGTCAGAAGACGGGCAGCGCAACATGTGTGCATGGCCAAGGGCTAACCTAACAGCGCAGGCTCCGGGACAGATTCAAACAACGCTGAGGAGGGGGCGCACGGCGCCAAGGGGGTAAAAATGATGGCTGTGCTGCGTCACACGACAAAGGAAAGTTCCACCTACCGGACGGTGTAACGCTGTGTGGGGACACATTTCATAAGTGTTTGGTTCAGCATGTGCAAGGAGCATCACGAAAAGAGGCACTTTTTCCCTTTGCATCATCATTACTGCTGCACAAGGTGGCTCCTTCAGTAACAAACGCCTGGGGGGGGGGGGGGTCAGGTTCCCTTACATTTAACTTGTTGTGTCTGCGTGGCGGTCGCAGTACACGTTGCCGTATACACAGCAGGGGAACAGCTGGCGGTGCTGAACCCCACTAACACATTGGCGAGGTGTTTGGCTCTGTGCGTACAGCACTTCTGGACGGCAACTAGCGGTGTTGGAGCCCAGGGACACGTGGAGGAGGAGGAGGTTGGAGGAGGTAGGAGGAGGTAGGAGGGATTGCCACACACACAGCAGGGGAACAGCTGACGTTACTGAACCCCAATAACAGAGGAGGGACTGTTGACTGTGCGTACAGCACTTCTGGACGGCAACTGGCGGTGTTGGAGCCCAGGGACAGGTGGAGGAGGAGGAGGTTGGAGGAGGTAGGAGGGATTGCCACACACACAGCAGGGGAACAGCTGACGTTACTGAACCCCAATAACAGAGGAGGGACTGTTGACTGTGCGTACAGCACTTCTGGACGGCAACTGGCGGTGTTGGAGCCCAGGGACAGGTGGAGGAGGAGGAGGTAGGAGGAGGTAGGAGGGATTGCCACACACACAGCAGGGGAACAGCTGACGTTACTGAACCCCAATAACAGAGGAGGGACTGTTGACTGTGCGTACAGCACTTCTGGACGGCAACTGGCGGTGTTGGAGCCCAGGGACAGGTGGAGGAGGAGGAGGTAGGAGGAGGTAGGAGGGATTGCCACACACACAGCAGGGGAACAGCTGACGTTACTGAACCCCAATAACAGAGGAGGGACTGTTGACTGTGCGTACAGCACTTCTGGACGGCAACTGGCGGTGTTGGAGCCCAGGGACAGGTGGAGGAGGAGGAGGTTGGAGGAGGTAGGAGGGATTGCCACACACACAGCAGGGGAACAGCTGACGTTACTGAACCCCAATAACAGAGGAGGGACTGTTGACTGTGCGTACAGCACTTCTGGACGGCAACTGGCGGTGTTGGAGCCCAGGGACAGGTGGAGGAGGAGGAGGTAGGAGGAGGTAGGAGGGATTGCCACACACACAGCAGGGGAACAGCTGACGTTACTGAACCCCAATAACAGAGGAGGGACTGTTGACTGTGCGTACAGCACTTCTGGACGGCAACTGGCGGTGTTGGAGCCCAGGGACAGGTGGAGGAGGAGGAGGTAGGAGGAGGTAGGAGGGATTGCCACACACACAGCAGGGGAACAGCTGACGTTACTGAACCCCAATAACAGAGGAGGGACTGTTGACTGTGCGTACAGCACTTCTGGACGGCAACTGGCGGTGTTGGAGCCCAGGGACAGGTGGAGGAGGAGGAGGTAGGAGGAGGTAGGAGGGATTGCCACACACACAGCAGGGGAACAGCTGACGTTACTGAACCCCAATAACAGAGGAGGGACTGTTGACTGTGCGTACAGCACTTCTGGACGGCAACTGGCGGTGTTGGAGCCCAGGGACAGGTGGAGGAGGAGGAGGTTGGAGGAGGTAGGAGGGATTGCCACACACACAGCAGGGGAACAGCTGACGTTACTGAACCCCAATAACAGAGGAGGGACTGTTGACTGTGCGTACAGCACTTCTGGACGGCAACTGGCGGTGTTGGAGCCCAGGGACAGGTGGAGGAGGAGGAGGTTGGAGGAGGTAGGAGGGATTGCCACACACACAGCAGGGGAACAGCTGACGTTACTGAACCCCAATAACAGAGGAGGGACTGTTGACTGTGCGTACAGCACTTCTGGACGGCAACTGGCGGTGTTGGAGCCCAGGGACAGGTGGAGGAGGAGGAGGTTGGAGGAGGTAGGAGGAGGTAGGAGGGATTGCCACACACACAGCAGGGGAACAGCTGACGTTACTGAACCCCAATAACAGAGGAGGGACTGTTGACTGTGCGTACAGCACTTCTGGACGGCAACTGGCGGTGTTGGAGCCCAGGGACAGGTGGAGGAGGAGGAGGTTGGAGGAGGTAGGAGGGATTGCCACACACACAGCAGGGGAACAGCTGACGTTACTGAACCCCAATAACAGAGGAGCGACTGTTGGGACTGTGCGTACAGCACTACCAGGCAACAACTAGCGGTGTTGGAGCCCAGGGACAGGTGGAAAAGCAGAGGAACACAATGTAGGCCGAAGCCTGAGAAAGTCGAAAGGGAACCTTTAACCCCCCCCCAAGGCGTTTGTAGCTGAAAGAGCCAGCTTGTGCAGCACAAAAGATGCAAAAGGAAAAGGTGGCTCTTTTCATCATGCTCCTTGCAAACACAGAACTAAACACTTATAAAATGTGTCCCCTGCAACCGTAAAACCGTCCCGGAGGTGGGACTTTCCTTCGTAATGTGACGCAGCCCAGCCGTCATTCCTACCCCCCCGGCGCCGCGCACCGGCTCCTCAGCGTTGTTTTATTCCGTCCAGGAGCCTGCGCTGTTATGTTATCCCGTGGCCAGGCACACTTAGCGCTGCCCGTCTTCTGGCATCATTTGGTGTCTGGATGGCTGCGCCTGTGCGGCCGCGCTGGCAGAGAGCCCGCCTCGCAGTGTCTTCTGATTTAATCCCACTGGGGGCCTGGGATCCATGGACATGCGCAGTGCATATCTGAACCTCCACCTCTCACTCATCTCCCTATGGCTTCTTCAGACTGTGCGGTGTCACGGCCGTGGCATGCTGTTAGGGACCAGCTGACACCGAACAGTCTGAAGAAGCCATAGGGAAATGAGTGAGAGGTGGAGGTTCAGATATGCACTGCGCATGTCCATGGATCCCAGGCCCCCAGTGGGATTAAATCAGAAGACACTGCGAGGCGGGCTCTCTGCCAGCGCGGCCGCACAGGCGCAGCCATCCAGACACCAAATGATGCCAGAAGACGGGCAGCGCTAAGTGTGCCTGGCCACGGGATAACATAACAGCGCAGGCTCCTGGACGGAATAAAACAACGCTGAGGAGCCGGTGCGCGGCGCCGGGGGGGGTAGGAATGACGGCTGGGCTGCGTCACATTACGAAGGAAAGTCCCACCTCCGGGACGGTTTTACGGTATCAGTGGACACATTTTATAAGTGTTAAGTTCTGCGTGTGCAAGGAGCTAAACAAAAATAGCTACCTTTTCCTTGGGCAGCATTACTGCTGCACAAGGTGGCTCTTTCAGTAACAAACGCCTTGGGGGGGGGGGGACAGATTCCCTTACATTTCAGTTGTTGTGTCAGCGTGGCGGTCGCATGACACATTGCCGGCTACACAGCTGGGGATCAGCTGACGTTACTGAAACCCAATAACACTGGGTCGTATGTTTTGACTGTGCAGACGGCACGTCTGAGCCTCAACTGGCGGTGTTGGAGCCCAGGAATTTAAGTTCAGGTGGTAGAAAGATGAACACAACAGGAGACCTGGATAACGTATACAGTGACCTAATTATTCAATCAGGAGGAGGAGTGGCAAATTCCGGCGAGATCCAGGCCTTGTTCATTTTCAGGAAAGTAAGCCGGTCAACGTTATCGGAGGATAGTCGCATGCGACGGTCAGTTAGTACACCACCTGCAGCACTAAAGACACGTTCCGATAATACACTGGCCGCAGGGCAAGACAGCACCTCCAATGCATACTGGCTTAGCTCTGGCCATGTATCCAGCTTTGAGACCCAAAACTTGAAAGGGGAAGAGCCGTCTGGGAGTACAGCAAGAGGGCAAGACATGTAGTCTGTCACCATCTGACGGAACCGTTGCCTCCTGCTGACTGGAGCCGTCTGTGATGGTGTAGACTTTTGTGGCGGGCACAGAAAACTGTGCCACAGTTCGGCCATACTGGTCTTGCCTTGGGCAGAGGCACTGCTTCTGCTCCCTCTTTGTGCAGAGCCTCCACCACGGCCTGGACGCACTGAGCTGCTTTGGAATGCACTAGCAGCACTTCTCTCAGTTGGAATGGAGAAGATGATGGAATTGACCAGTGTGTCTTGGTACTCCCGCATTTTTCGCTCCCGGTTCAACGGTGTGATGAGGCTTTCTACGTTGTCCCGGTAGCGAGGATCGAGGAGGGTGAACACCCAATAATCAGACATGTTGAGAATGTGGGCGATGCGGCGGTCGTTTCTCAGGCACTGCAGCATGTAATCCACCATGTGCTGCAGACTGCCAACTGCCCAAGAAACGCTGTCCCCTGCTGGAGGCGTGATCTCTGCCCGCTCGTCATCACCCCACCCTCGCTGTACACACTGAGTACTGGACAATTGTGTAACTCCCTCCTCTGGACGGATGTCTTCCTCCTCCATTGACTCCTCCTCATCCTCCTCACAAACGGTCCCCTGCCTACGCGTTTGTGAGGAACCACGTGGCGCTGACTGTCCAGAAGATGATGGAAATGGTGAATCCTCATCCTCCACCTCTTCCACAACATCATCCCTTAGCGCTTGCAGTGATTTTTCAAGCAGGCAGATAAGGGGGACAGTCATGCTGACTAGTGCATCATCTGCACTCGCCATCCGCGTGGAATAATCAAAGGGACGCAAAACCTGGCAGACGTCATTCATAGTGGCCCACTCTGTGGTTGTGAAGTCTGTACGGCGCTGACTGCGACTTTTTTGCGCCTGAAGCAGCTGGTACTCCATTACAGCTTGCTGCTGCTCACACAACCGCTCCAACATATGTAACGTGGAATTCCACCTGGTAGGTAGGTCACATATGATGCGATGTTCCGGCAGGCGGTGTCGGCGCTGCAGAGCCGCAATGCGCGCTTTTGCCGTGCTGGAACGCCGCAAGTGAGCACACTCTAGGCGGACCTTGTGCAGCAGTGCATCAAGATCCGGATAGTCCCTCAAAAAGCTCTGCACGACCAAATTGAGCACATGTGCCAGACATGGGATGTGAGTGAGGTTGCCGAGGCCCAGAGCTGCCACCAGATTTCGGCCATTATCACACACTACCATGCCTGGCTGGAGATTCGCTGGCACAAACCACACATCGCTCTCCTGCTTGATGGCATTCCAGAGCTCCTGCGCTGTGTGGCTACGATTCCCCAAGAAAATTAATTTCAAGACGGCCTGTTGACGTTTGGCCACGGCTGTGCTCATGTCGGTCGTAACAGGTACACGTTCATCACGGGTCCATGTGGAGGTGGACTGTGACGGCTCCTGCAGCGATGATTCTGAGGAACTGGTGTAAGAGGAGGAGTCAATGCGTACAGAATGGATTCCTGCAATCCTTGGAGTGGGCAGGACACGTCCTGCGCCACTCGCACGGTCTGTACCCGGCTCAACGACATTAACCCAATGGGCAGTGAGGGAAAGGTATCGCCCCTGTCCATGTTGACTGGTCCACGCATCGGTGGTGAGGTGGACCTTGCTACTGACGGCGTTCAGTAGCGCGTGTTTTATGTGTCCCTCCACATGCTTCTGCAGGGCAGGGACGGCTTGCCTGCTGAAGTAAAAGCGGCTGGGCACATTGTACTGTGGGACTGCCAATGACATCAAGTCACGGAAGCTGTCAGTCTCCACCAGCCTGAATGACAGCATTTCCAGTGACAGAAGTTTGGCAATGCCTGCAGTCAGAGCCTGTGCTCGTGGGTGGTTTGACGAGAAAGGCCGCCTTTTCTCCCATGCCTGTACTACCGATGGCTGTAGACTGGGCTGGGAGTGTGTGGATGACTGGGAAAGTGGCGCTGCGGGTGGAATTACAGCGGGTCTCTGGACAACAGGGGCAGAGGTTCTTCCACGGCGATCCTGGGAGGACGCCGAACCAGCTGCGTGTGAGGTAGAGGAAGAGGCAACACGAGCTGAAGAGGTGGTAGCTGCCGCTGTTGGTTGGCCTACCTCTTCAGTGTGTTTTTCTAACTCCGCCGGGTGCCTGTTGCGCACATGTTTCCACATGTTGGAGGTATTGAGGTTGCTGACATTTTTCCCTCTTTTGACTTTTTGATGACACACGTTGCATCTGACATAGCAAATGTCATCTGCAACTGTGTCAAAAAAGGACCAGGCACTGCAAGTCTTGGGAGCGCCCTTTTTGGCTTTTGGAAGAGACATGCTCCTAACGGGTGCCAAAGCGGAGGCTGCAGGATCCGCAGTCTTCCCCCTCCCTCTCCCTCTTTGGGCCGTACGGGGAATCTCTTCCTCAGAGCTGCTCCCACCACCTTCCTGTCCCTCACGCCAAGATGGGTCGAGGACCTCATCATCTACACTACCCTCTGCCCCCAACTGCTCCTCCTGGGTAGTCTCAGCAGCAGAGCACGCACCAGTAAGTGGCACCTGAGTGTCATCATCAGCTGATGCGGCCTGCGATGTGGTGACCGGAGCCACTGGCCCACCCGCCTCTTCAGAGGAAGACAGAAAAAGCTGTTGGGCATCACTGCACCCTGCCTCTTCTTCCATTTCTCCAATGCTGCTTGGCTGGCCCCCTGTTTCCAAGCCAAGAGATTCAGAGAACAGAAGTAGAGACGGCTCCTGTCCTGGGCTCTCTGTCTGCCTGGGCAATTTGGCAGGTGGTGAAGAGACAGATGGCTGCTCTCCAGTGCTCTGTGTCTGAGAGGATGTGGCACTAATGGAAGTTGATGCATTAGCTGCCATCCATCCGACAACAGCTTCAATTTGTTCTTCACGCAGCAGCGGTGTACGGCGCTCGGACACAAAGCTTCGCATGAACGACTGTTGCCTGGTGAAAGTGGGTGCTGATGAGTCACCGGTGCCCGCAGCAGGCACAGAATCCCCACGTCCCCTCCCTGCTCCGCGACGGCTCCCACGCCCCCGTGCCTTACTCACTGCCTTCTTCATCTTGGTTGACTGATAAAGATAAGCAGAAAAGTACTAACGGATTTGTGTGCTTATTCCTGAGCAACTCCTCCTAACAGGTATAAGAAGCACTAATTATCTAAAGTGTGGACTAGACTTTAATATGAGCTAATGTGGCCTACAGAAATGTAAAGTGGTGTAACTGGTGTGTTTGGTGAACTTTATTATTTATTTATTTTTTGGGGGCTGAACTGACAACAGATAGAGCTGCAGTCACACGGAGACCGTGCAGACAGACGTAAACGGCGCTACAAGGCCCAAAAACCCTCCTCTACTTTATCCTATGTAGTGTTTTTCCACAAATTAGCTGGAGACGGGTGGAAAGACACTAATAGGATTTTTTTGAATAAATTAGCAGCAGACTACACTATTTGGAAAAAAAAGAAAATTGATTTGGCGGTATGACGCAGTGAAAAACCCTGAGCTGGAGACAACCAGGCTATAGCTGCTCACAGATTACAGGGCGAGCTGCAGTCACACGGAGACCGTGCAGACAGCCGTAAACGGCGCTGCAAGGCCCAAAAACCCTCCTCTACTTTATCCTATGTAGTGTTTTTCCACAAATTAGCTGGAGACGGGTGGAAAGACACTAATAGGATTTTTTTAAATTAATTAGCAGCAGACTACACTACTTTGAAAAAAAAGAAAATTGATTTGGCAGTATGACGCAGTGAAAAACCCTGAGCTGGAGACAACCAGGCTATAGCTGCTCACAGATTACAGGGCGAGCTGCAGTCACACGGAGACCGTGCAGACAGCCGTAAACGGCGCTGCAAGGCCCAAAAACCCTCCTCTACTTTATCCTATGTAGTGTTTTTCCACAAATTAGCTGGAGACGGGTGGAAAGACACTAATAGGATTTTTTTAAATTAATTAGCAGCAGACTACACTACTTTGAAAAAAAAGAAAATTGATTTGGCGGTATGACGCAGTGAAAAACCCTGAGCTGGAGACAACCAGGCTACAGCTGCTCACAGATTACAGGGCGAGCTGCAGTCACACGGAGACCGTGCAGACAGCCGTAAACGGCGCTGCAAGGCCCAAAAACCCTCCTCTACTTTATCCTATGTAGTGTTTTTCCACAAATTAGCTGGAGACGGGTGGAAAGACACTAATAGGATTTTTTAAAATTAATTAGCAGCAGACTACACTACTTTGAAAAAAAAGAAAATTGATTTGGCGGTATGACGCAGTGAAAAACCCTGAGCTGGAGACAACCAGGCTACAGCTGCTCACAGATTACAGGGCGAGCTGCAGTCACACGGAGACCGTGCAGACAGCCGTAAACGGCGCTGCAAGGCCCAAAAACCCTCCTCTACTTTATCCTATGTAGTGTTTTTCCACAAATTAGCTGGAGACGGGTGGAAAGACACTAATAGGATTTTTTTGAATAAATTAGCAGCAGACTACACTACTTGGGAAAAAAAAAAAAAAAAGGAACAGTATGAGGCAATGAACCACCCTCCCTGAACTGAATACAACCAACTATGGATGGCCTATGTGGCTGCACTCAGACTGGAGACTGGGCTGCACTCACACACACACACACACAGACCCTGCAGATCGCTGTGAAAACAGCGCTACAAGGCAAAAGCAAGGTGAATAGTAGGTGAACACAGCGGTTGCTAAATTAGCCTTTGGAAAGCACAAAGAAGCAAATCGCTATCTCTAAACTGTCCCTCAGTCAGCAAACAGCGTCCTGTCACTAACTGAATTCACAGCAGAGTGATCGCAAAATGGCGCCAGCGACTTTTAAACTGCATCATGACATCATTACACCAGCCAATCACAGCCTTGCCAGTAGTTTCATGCCCTCCATGCTAAACAGGATGTGCCCACACTTGGAATCAATCTCATTGGCTGAATTTCTGCTTTTTGAATCTTAGAACTTCCGATTCCGGTATCCGATACGCGGCAAGTATCGGAATCCCGGTATCGGAATTCCGATACCGCAAGTATCGGCCGATACCCGATACTTGCGGTATCGGAATGCTCAACACTACTGGGCATCTAAACTAGACACCTGGCCAGAATTGGCAGAATATGCATTACAGGAGCTTGCTTGCCCTGCTGCCAGTGTGCTTTCAGAAAGAGTCTTCAGTGCTGCTGGTTCAATACTGACCGAAAAAAGGACACGTCTGGCTACCCAAAATGTAGATGATCTAACCTTCATTAAAATGAACCAATCATGGATTGGCAATTCTTTTGCCCCACCTTCCCCTGCTGACACGTAGCTTGGGTGATAAATGACTCGCTTTTGCCCTCCTCTTACTGACTTTGCCAATTCCTCCATTTGCAGCTGTTGAATGTCCACCATAGGCCATTTTTATACCTCCCTAAATGGGCTGACTCCCCCCACAGGACCGCGGTCACCACTTGGCGCAAGCACCCGTGCAAGTGCCGTTTGCCTGGACAGGTGGGTGCGCCCACTCTACCTCTACTAAACAAAGCTGAGTTTGAATCTACAGGCTTTCGGCCTCTATCAACAATATGAAACTGCATTTGGCCTGGTTCTTGGTTTGGGCCTAGTGACGTCTGCTGCTGGCCTCTTGGTTTCCTCAAAGAAACAAAGCTGAGTTTGAATCTACAGGCTTTCAGCCTCTATCAACAATATGAAACTGCATTTGGCCTGGTTCTTGGTTTGGGCCTAGTGACGTCTGCTGCTGCCTCTTGGTTTCCTCAAAGAAACAAAGCTGAGTTTGAATCTACAGGCTTTCGGCCTCTATCAAAAATATGAAACTGCATTTGGCCTGGTTCTTGGTTTGGGCCTAGTGACGTCTGCTGCTGCCTCTTGGTTTCCTCAAAGAAACAAAGCTGAGTTTCAATCTACAGTCTTTCGGCCTCTATCAACAATATGAAACTGTATTTGGCCTGGTTCTTGGTTTGGGCCTAGTGACATCTGCCGCTGCCTCTTGGTTTCCTCAAAGAAACAAAGCTGAGTTTGAATCTACAGGCTTTCGGCCTCTATCAACAATATGAAACTGCATTTGGCCTGGTTCTTGGTTTGTGCCTAGTGACGTCTGCTGCTGCCTCTTGGTTTCCTCAAAGAAACAAAGCTGAGTTTCAATCTACAGGCTTTCGGCCTCTATCAACAATATGAAACTGCATTTGGCCTGGTTCTTGGTTTGGGCCTAGTGACGTCTGCTGCTGCCTCTTGGTTTCCTCAAAGAAACAAAGCTGAGTTTGAACCTACAGGCTTTCGGCCTCTATCAACAATATGAAACTGCATTTGGCCTGGTTCTTGGTTTGGGCCTAGTGACGTCTGCTGCTGCCTCTTGGTTTCCTCAAAGAAACAAAGCTGAGTTTGAATCTACAGGCTTTAGGCCTCTATCAACAATATGAAACTGCATTTGGCCTGGTTCTTGGTTTGGGCCTAGTGACGTCTGCTGCTGCCTCTTGGTTTCCTCAAAGAAACAAAGCTGAGTTTGAATCTACAGGCTTTCGGCCTCTATCAACAATATGAAACTGCATTTGGCCTGGTTCTTGGTTTGGGCCTAGTGACGTCTGCTGCTGCCTCTTGGTTTCCTCAAAGAAACAAAGCTGAGTTTCAATATACAGGCTTTCGGCCTCTATCAACAATATGAAACTGCATTTGGCCTGGTTCTTGGTTTGGGCCTAGTGACGTCTGCTGCTGCCTCTTAGTTTCCTCAAAGAAACAAAGCTGAGTTTTAATCTACAGGCTTTCGGCCTCTATCAACAATATGAAACTGCATTTGGCCTGGTTCTTGGTTTGGGCCTAGTGATGTCTGCTGCTGCCTCTTGGTTTCCTCAAAGAAACAAAGCTGAGTTTGAATCTAAAGGCTTTCGGCCTCTATCAAAAATATGAAACTGCATTTGGCCTGGTTCTTGGTTTGGGCCTAGTGACGTCTGCTGCTGCCTCTTGGTTTCCTCAAAGAAACAAAGCTGAGTTTGAATCTACAGGCTTTCGGCCTCTATCAACAATATGAAACTGTATTTGGCCTGGTTCTTGGTTTGGGCCTAGTGACGTCTGCTGCTGCCTCTTGGTTTCCTCAAAGAAACAAAGCTGAGTTTGAATCTACAGGCTTTCGGCCTCTATCAACAATATGAAACTGCATTTGGCCTGGTTCTTGGTTTTGGCCTAGTGACGTCTGCTGCTGCCTCTTGGTTTCCTCAAAGAAACAAAGCTGAGTTTGAATCTACAGGCTTTTGGCTTCTATCAACAATATGAAACTGCATTTGGCCTGGTTCTTGATTTGGGCCTAGTGACGTCTGCTGTTGCCTCTTGGTTTCCTCAAAGAAACAAAGCTGAGTTTGAATCTACAGGCTTTCGGCCTCTATCAACAATATGAAACTGCATTTGGCCTGGTTCTTGGTTTGGGCCTAGTGATGTCTGCTGCTGCCTCTTGGTTTCCTCAAAGAAACAAAGCTGAGTTTGAATCTACAGGCTTTCGGCCTCTATCAACAATATGAAACTGCATTTGGCCTGGTTCTTGGTTTGGGCCTAGTGACGTCTGCTGCTGCCTCTTGGTTTCCTCAAAGAAACAAAGCTGAGTTTGAATCTACAGGCTTTTGGCTTCTATCAACAATATGAAACTGCATTTGGCCTGGTTCTTGATTTGGGCCTAGTGACGTCTGCTGCTGCCTCTTGGTTTCCTCAAAGAAACAAAGCTGAGTTTGAATCTACAGGCTTTCGACCTCTATCAACAATATGAAACTGCATTTCGCCTGGTTCTTGGTTTGTGCCTAGTGACGTCTGCTGCTGCCTCTTGGTTTCCTCAAAGAAACAAAGCTGAGTTTGAATCTACAGGCTTTCGGCCTCTATCAACAATATGAAACTGCATTTGGCCTGGTTCTTGGTTTGGGCCTAGTGACGTCTGCTGCTGCCTCTTGGTTTCCTCAAAGAAACAAAGCTGAGTTTCAATCTACAGGCTTTCCGCCTGTATTGAGAATTTGAAACTGTATTTGGCCTACTAGTTTGGTTGGGCCCTACTAACGGTGTCTGCTGCTGCTTGTTGTTCTCCTCCACTGAACAAAGCAATGCTGCCTGTTTACTCCTGTTACCAATTTTTTTCTGCTTTTAGCCTCCTTTTTTATTTTGGGCCTTTATCTGTGTTTCCTCCTCATCCTGCCTATTACCCAGTCACTGCTAGATGGGTCTGCTGGTACATTGACCCAGACCACTACATTCCCCTTGCACTCTACACAGCCAGAATCTGACCCTGCTGAAAGTCAGGTCCCACTTCCCGCATACTATACCACCTTACACGGGGACAAAGAGGAAGGTGCATATGAAAGTGCAGGTTCCTTCATCAGGTGGGGGGGCATACTCGTTGGCGACGTCACTGTCACAGGGCCCGTCATAGTATGCAAAAGTGTCACTGCCGGTGGGAGGCGCCCCCGCTGTCAAACACAACGCCGTACTTTGAGGGGCCCTGTGCCAGTGGCAATGCGAACGAGTGTGCCCCCCCCTGCTTGCTCAGGATCACAGCACTTGCAAAGTTGAAATACTTACCTCTCCCTGCTCCACCGCCGTGACGTATTCCACATTTCCTGGGCCCAAGAAAAAATTGAGCCAGCCCTCCCCCCCCACAACTTTAACCAAATGACCCCCAATTTTCAATACCTAACTATTATTATAAGGTTAATTAAGATTGACAAGCTTAAGTAACAATAATTGATGTTTTTGACATTAAAATGGGCTCTGTAGGTGTTTTCCTGTCCTCCACTCACTGCCAACTTTTATTCCCCATTGACTTGCATTGGGTTTTGTGTTTCAGTCGGCCCCCGACTTTTCGCAATGATCGGCCGATTTCATCCGACCCGACTTTTGACAAAGTCGGGTTTCGCGAAACCCGACTCGATCCTGAAAAAGAAAAAGTCGCTCAACCCTACTTATGATGGCATCATCTGCACTTACCAGCCGTGTGCATTCCTCAAAACACTGAAGGACTTGACAGAGGTCTTGTAGCTTCAACCACTGCACACCAGACAACTCCATGTCTGCCATCCAAGTACCTGCCCGTGTATGTGTATCCTCCCACAAATAAATTACAGCACGCCTCTGTTCGCACAGCTTCTGAAGCATGTGCAGTATGGAGTTCCACCTTGTTGCAATGTCGATTATTAGGCGATGCTGGGGAAGATTCAGCAATCGCTGAAGGTTCAGCATACGGCTGGAGTGTACGGTTGACCGGCGGATGTGCGAGCAAAGTCTTTGCACCTTCAGGAGCAGGGCTGGTAACCCCGGATAATTTTTCAGGAAGCACTGCACCACCAGGTTCAAGGTGTGAGCCAGGCAAGGTATGTGTTTCAGTTCTGAAAGGGCTATGGCAGCCATAAAATTCCTTCCGTTATCACTGACTACCTTACCTGCCTCAAGATGTACACTGCCCAGCCATGACTGAGTTTCTTGCTGCAAGTACTCGGCCAGTACTTCCGCGGTGTGTCTGTTGTTGCCCAAACACTTAATTTGTAACACAGCCTGCTGACGCTTACCACTAGTTGTTCGATAATGGGACACCTCATGTGCAACACTGGCAGCTGCGGATGGAGTGGTCGTGCAACTGCGCTCTGTGGATGAGCTTTCGCTTCTGGAGGAGGAGGGGTGGCGAACGCCTACAGCCAATTGTTTCCTAGACCTTGGGCTAGGCAGAACTGTCCCACTATGGCTGTCCTCAGTGGACCCTGCATCCACCACATTAACACAGTGCGCCGTGATGGACACATAATGTCCCTGGCCATGCCTACTGGTCCATGCATCTGTTGTGAGGTGCACCTTTCCACTGACTGCCTCAGTGCATGGAAAATGTGGTCTTTGACATGCTGGTGGAGGGCTGGGATGGCTTTTCTCGCAAAGAAGTGCCGACTGGGTAGGTCATAGCGTGGTACTGCGTAGGCCATCAGGTCTTTGAAAGCTTGGCTTTCAACCAACCGGTAGGGCATCATCTCTAACGAGATTAGTCTAGCAATGTGGGCGTTCAAACCCTGTGTACGCGGATGAGAGGATGAGTACTTTCTTTTCTGTTGTGATTCGGTTCGTGGGCTCCCCCGGTGGTCTCTTGTGGTACTGGTGTCCTGCAAGCTTTGCCTTCTCAGTTCACCTGTTCCTATCAGGATGTGGGAGTATCCTATTTAACCTTGCTCCTCAGTCATTCTAATGCTGGCCATCAATGTATCCAGAGTGATTCTGTTGCATGTTCCTGCTCCCAGTTTTCTGCTCAGCTAAGTTGGACACTTTAGTCCTTAAGTCTATTTTTGTATGTTTTGTCCAGTTTGCACTTATGTGAATCTCTGCAGCTGGAAGCTCTTGTTGGGCTGAAATTACCACTCCAGTGGCATGAGTTGTCACATGAGTTAAGGTAATTTCAGGATGGTGTTTTGAAGGGTTTTGCAGCTGACCGCGAAGTCCTCTGTTGTATCTTTCTGCTATTTAGTTAGCGGGCCTCTCTGTGCTAAATCTGCTTTCATACTACGTGTGTCTTTTCATCTGCTCTCACCATTATTATATGTGGGGGCTGCTATCTCCTGTGGGGACATTCTCTGGAGGCAAGCCAGGACTGTGTTTTCTTCTACCAGGGGTAGTTAGTTCTCTGGCTGGCGCGCGGCATCTAGAGACAACGCAGGAATGCCCCCTGGCTACTTCTAGTGTGGTGTGTAGGTTTAGCATCGCGGTCAGCTCTAGTTTCCATCACCCGAGAGCTTGTCCGTTTATTCTATGCTTCTGATGTTTCCTTGCCATTGGAAACCATAACAGTATGGCCAGCCCAAAATGTTTAATCTATAGGCTGAAGCAGGAGAGAAAAGGAACTGTGTGAAACCTTTTTTTTTTTTTTTTCCCTTCCTCTGAAGTTGCACTCCAGCTCTAATTGCAGTCTCCTGTTTTCCTCTCCTCTTAACCCCTGAATGGCTCAGACTTTATCTGTTGAAATATGGATCCCCAGAGTCTGGCTACCAATTTGAATAATCTTGCCTCTAAAGTTCAGAATATACAAGATTTTTTGTTACATGCTCCTCGGTCTGAACCTAAAATTCCTATACCGGAGTTTTTTTCTGGAGATCGATCTTGTTTTCTAAATTTTAAATACAATTGTAAATTGTTTCTTTCGCTGAGATCTCATTCTGCTGGAGATCCTGCCCAGCAAGTAAAAATTGTTATTTCTTTACTGCGGGGTGACCCCCAAAATTGGGCATTTTCATTGGCACCAGGGGATCCTGCGTTGCTCAATGTGGATGCGTTTTTTCTGGCTTTGGGGTTGCTTTATGAGGAACCAAATTTGGAGATTCAGGCTGAGAAAGCCCTAATAGCCCTCTCTCAGGGGCAAGATGATGCCGAAATATATTGCCAAAAATTTCGAAAATGGTCTGTGCTTACTCAGTGGAATGAGTGCGCTCTGGCGGCAATTTTCAGAGAAGGTCTCTCTGATGCTGTAAAAGACGTCATGGTGGGGTTTCCTGCGCCTACTGGTCTGAATGAGTCCATGACAATGGCAATTCAGATTGATCGGCGTTTACGGGAACGCAAACCTGTGCACCAGTTGGCGGTGTCTTCTGAAGAGGCACCACAGAGTATGCAATGTGATAGCTTTCTGTCCAGAAGCGAACGACAGATTTATAGGCGCAAAAATCATTTGTGCTTCTATTGTGGAAATTCTACTCATGTTATATCAGCATGCTCTAAACGAACAAAGAAAGTTGATAAATCCTCTGCTATTGGCACTTTGCAGTCCAAGTTTATTTTGTCTGTAACTCTAATTTGTTCGTTATCTTCTATTGTTGCGGATGCGTATGTGGATTCTGGCGCCGCTTTGAGTCTTATGGATTGGTCCTTTGCCAGGCGCTGTGGGTTTGATCTAGAGCCTCTGGAAGTTCCTATACCTTTAAAGGGTGTTGATTCTACACCATTGGCTAGTAATAAACCACAATACTGGACACAAGTGACTATGCGTATGACTCCAGACCATCAAGAGGTGATTCGCTTCCTTGTACTGTATAATCTACATGATGTGTTGGTGCTGGGATTGCCATGGTTGCAAACTCATAACCCAGTCCTTGACTGGAAAACAATGTCTGTACTAAGCTGGGGATGTCAGGGAAATCATGGGGACACATCTTTGGTCTCCATTGCTTTATCTATTCCCTCTGAAATTCCTGAGTTTTTGTCTGATTATCGTGAGGTTTTTGAGGAATCTCCTCTTAATTCTCTTCCTCCTCACAGAGATTGCGATTGCGCCATAGATTTGATCCCTGGCAGTAAATTTCCTAAGGGTCGTCTATTCAATCTGTCTGTACCTGAACATGCTGCCATGCGAGAGTATATTAGGGAGTCCTTGGAAAAGGGACATATTCGTCCTTCTTCGTCTCCTCTTGGAGCGGGGTTCTTTTTCGTAGCTAAAAGCGATGGTTCTTTGAGACCTTGTATTGATTATAGACTCTTGAATAAGATCACAGTCAAGTATCAGTATCCTTTGCCATTGCTGACAGATTTATTTGCTCGCATTGAGGGGGCGAAGTGGTTCTCTAAGATTGATCTTCGCGGTGCGTATCATTTGGTGCCCTTGCCCAAGCTGCCTTCCTCATCTGAGTTGGTGCCCCTGTTTTTTCAGAATGTGGTTCGGCTGCATGGTATTCCGGAGAATATCGTTTCCGACAGGGGATCCCAGTTTGTGTCCAGATTTTGGCGGGCGTTTTGTGCCAGGATGGGCATTGATTTGTCTTTTTCGTCTGCATTTCATCCCCAGACAAATGGCCAGACGGAACGTACTAATCAGACCTTGGAGACTTATTTGAGGTGTTTCGTGTCTGCTGATCAGGATGACTGGGTCTCCTTTTTGCCGTTGGCTGAGTTTGCCCTTAATAATCGGGCCAGTTCTGCCACTTTGGTCTCCCCTTTCTTTTGAAATTCAGGGTTCCATCCTCGTTTTTCATCTGGTCAGGTGGAGTCTTCGGATTGTCCTGGAGTGGATACCATGGTGGATAGGTTGCATCGTATTTGGGGGTAGGTGGTGGACAATTTGGAGTTGTCCCAGGAGAAGACTCAACGTTTTGCTAATCGCCATCGTCGTGTTGGTCCTCGTCTTCGTGTTGGGGACTTGGTGTGGTTGTCCTCCCGTTTTGTCCCTATGAGGGTCTCTTCTCCTAAGTTTAAGCCTCGGTTCATCGGTCCTTATAAGATTTTGGAAATTCTTAACCCTGTGTCTTTTCGTTTGGACCTCCCAGCATCCTTTGCTATCCATAATGTCTTCCATCGGTCATTATTGCGGAGGTATGAGGTACCACTTGTGCCTTCTGTTGAGCCTCCTGCTCCTGTGCTGGTTGAGGGTGAATTGGAGTACGTGGTGGAGAAAATCTTGGACTCCCGTGTTTCCAGACGGAGACTTCAATATCTGGTGAAATGGAAGGGCTACGGTCAAGAGGATAATTCTTGGGTTACAGCTTCTGATGTTCATGCTTCTGATTTGGTCCGTGCCTTTCATAGGGCTCATCCAGATCGCCCTGGTGGTTCTTGTGAGGGTTCGGTGCCCCCTCCTTAAGGGGGGGGTACTGTTGTGATTCGGTTCGTGGGCTCCCCCGGTGGTCTCTTGTGGTTCTGGTGTCCTGCAAGCTTTGCCTTCTCAGTTCACCTGTTCCTATCAGGATGTGGGAGTATCCTATTTAACCTTGCTCCTCAGTCATTCTAATGCTGGCCATCAATGTATCCAGAGTGATTCTGTTGCATGTTCCTGCTCCCAGTTTTCTGCTCAGCTAAGTTGGACACTTTAGTCCTTAAGTCTATTTTTGTCCGTTTATTCTATGCTTCTGATGTTTCCTTGCCATTGGAAACCATAACACTTTTCCTAACGAGAGTCTCTTGTAGGGTGAGCTGGACTGGAGAGCTGCATATGGTGGAACTAGCGGTGGTGGTGGTGGACATGGCAGATTGAGAGAGGGTTGGTGATGGTATTCTTGATGTTGGCCTACATACAGTGTTTTCTACAAATAACCTTGTGATTCCCTGACTGCTTTGGCCTTGCAACGCTACCTCCACATTTGCTGCTGGTGGTGTCCTAACCAGTGGGCTTACAGTGAAGGAAGCAATGTAGCGTTGCTGACTACCTTCATTCTAAGCAGGTGCACCAACGGTACGTGACGTTTGGTAGTTAGTCCAGGCTTGCAAGTGCATGCTGGATAAATGTCTGCGCATGCACGTTGTATTTAAATTTTGAAGATTCTTCCCTCTGCTAAAGGTCTTTGAGCATTTCTTACAGATAACTTTGCACTGAGCATTCGGATCTTGGTTAAAAATTTGTCACACTGCACTCTTCCTACTATCAAATACCTTTTCAGGCATTGCACGCTGTGCTACTTTCACCGGATGGCCACGCTGTCCTAAAACTGTTTTTGTTTTTGACACACGTTTTTGGCCTGATATGGGCCTGCCAGGAGACAGCTGTTGCGATGTAGATGGCTGCTGCGGATCATCCTCCTCCGCTTCTGAGCTACTGGCAGCGGCACCCTCTTCCCCCAATGGCTGCCAATCTGGGTCAACATCTGGGTCATCTATCACCTCCTCTTCAATGTCAACCATGCTTGAAAGAGACGGGTTTATATACCCTATCGTCCCATAGACTTTCATGGGTTACTATTTTCTCCTACATAGTATCCACATAAGGTAATCCACTTCTATGTCCATTGCCTATACCATAAAAGTAGATTCCAGAATATTCCTAACGACTCTATGCATTACCTCATGCTGTATTGCCTATTTATACTTGTTTACTGGCTTCAAGTAATCTTAGTTGTCCGAATATAGCTGGACTTGACAAGCAACCTCAAGATTTTGACATGCAGGGGACAGATGGTCAATGACAAGACATTCAGAATCTATATGCATCATACACTTTCCCTAGGCCCTGGTTCATTATTTGAATTATCAATATGTAAGTGATAATATATTATTATTATTATTATTATTATTATAAGATTTTACATTCCCCCCTGATTATGATTTGAGAATATCATAATTAACCCTAAAATCTTTCTCTCACCATTCGTATCACATTCATTCTTTATTCCGAAAACCTTGTATTAACATCTGTCTCGAATGTCACCTGAGTTTTGAAAACTAAAATTAGATTAGAGAATTATATTTTTCTTTTCAGCATTTCTCTCAAAATGTCATCTTCCTTTTTCATTTCTATCTTTATCTTTTTATAAATGTTCTTAATTTTACACATAATAACTATTTGATATATAATACACAGCAAAACTATAATAAATATAATAACAATCGGATTAGATAATACATTTCCTACTGCCATTTTCGTTGAAGACTGTGACCAACTAGTTACTGATTTTCCTAAATTTTTCCACCAAGATGAGCCTGACATACTCGTCCATTCATGTTCAATATCATTTAAATTACCTTGCTCATGTCTGAATACAATTTCAGCTTCTTTTAATTGTTTTGTTAATAAATTTAACAAACCCTTGTCTTTCTTTATCTCATTTGTCCACATATTCCAAGGAAAATTATTTATTTGGGACAAATTGAACTGTATTGGAAGGATTTTTAGATTTCTTGAACCTATTAACGTAATATTAATACTTCCTTCCTTCTTTGAGAGAGTTTTCACATTTCCCTCGATACAATATAAACCTATTGTCAGATTTTCAGCATGTACACAGGATGAAAAGAATGCAGAAACAACTTCTTTCTCTGACATAACTTGGAAACAAATCTTATTAGCGCTTACTGGTGTCACCAAGTCATGGATCGTGTGTACATTCTCAATTCTGGCATGACATGAGGTATGATTATTGAAACATGAATGATAAATGACTTTATCCTGTACAGATAAACACATTACCTTAGAAGCAAAATTTAAACATGAAGAAATGTCCAATTGTTCAGTGTTTGTTCCGTCAAATGCAAAATCTGTGTACTGTAATTGATAATATAGCAATTGTGTGTGACTAACAGGAATTCCCAGAACAGTTATAGGAACTAGGGTTTCTTCTCTTCCCGACACTGGAATCAGTGATGTTCCTACACAAATATCCTGGTTACATCCTAACCACTTATTTACCCACAAATCTGTATGATTTAATGCAAAACTATATTCTGTAGGCAAATTTCTCATTAGTCCTAAAGGTGTAATTCCACTTTGTAATGCTTGTGCAATCATTTTCAGATTGGTGGAATATTCAATCTGAATTTCTAGACATGTTTTGGCCACTTGAGATTCCTGTTCACTTTCTATTAATGCTAAAGTAGCATCTTGTAGATGTGAGACAGAAGACCCCAATACAGTAGCAGTAGTCAAAACCATTTTCTCAAGGACTTGATTCAAGCTTTTCTGAATTTTTACTCCTTTACCTCCGATATACCCAATATTTTCCAAATCTGATTTAAGTGTATGTACGTCCATAGTGTTAATTAGACTTCCTACTGTTCCTAATCCCCCCAAAATACCTTCCAACACTCCCCTCTTACTTCTAACTTGTGTTGGAGTTCTTTTCCCAAACCATTGTTCTATTCCCATTTCCATATTAATGAGATGTGATTGACATTGGGGATATCTAGAAGAAATTTTCCAATTAGACATGTTAAAAGTCCATATCATAGTCATAAACACTCCATCTCGTAATATAGGTTTAGATTGGAATTGGTTAATTTGGAAAGGAGTAGATGGTTGAAATCTTGTCTGTGTACAAACATTATCTACTGCTGACCATATATTTACATTTACATCTTTGCATTGTTTGTAATTATTTTTCGTTAAAACACAACATTGGTAAAGTCCAGAATCCTTAGGAGATGGATTATCTACAGAAAAAATAAAAGTCTTATTCAACCATCTCACATTTCCGGATTGACTTCTGTGTATAACATTTGTTGGACCATTTGAAAAACTTCCCAAAAATAATCTATCTTTGGTCCAGGTTAACAGAGATTCCGAAGGTAACTCTAACCTTGTGTTGCATTTTAATGACAAAGGAGAGATATTTTCTTGGCTATGTACTGCTTGTGGGGTAACCCTTACTTCTGGAACTATAGTATTTGTTACTGTAAAAATTACAGATACCTGTACTTGTACTGGTTCTCTAGTTATCTGAAAGTTCCATGTTTTTACCCAATCTTCATCTCCTTCTGTTATAGAAAGTAATGAAGGATCTAAAGTTTTCCCAAAAAGTTGTGTTTTCAACCAAATATCTGTTTTGGATGTTCCAACTTTCCCTTTTGTGATCATATCATTTGTAACATCTCCTGACCACACAGCTTTCTCTTCACCTCTTATCTCTATATTCCAGTATAACACATCTGTAGGATTACATTCCCATGTACCCGTCTTATTATTGTGTACATAATCTCCTTGTAACTGTATAAACCCAGCCTTAGGTCCTGTGGTAGCATGTAATGTTATGTCAGTGTCATGTATGAAGTGTAGCTCAATACAGCTTTTCACCCCATAACCCATGCAAATGTTTCCAGTAATATCTACTGAATTGTCCGGTATATCTTCATCTTTAAGGTTTTGTAGACTTGATCCTCTTGGTTTCCTCGAATGTAGAGTTCTTTTGAAAGGTTCATTCACTTCACTAGTGTCTGTTTCACGATGTAAGATGTCTCCTGCGTAGATCACAGTTGAAATAATACATAGCAGCAGAAATGCGATTCCCATCAGATAGTAGCTTTTTCTGGGAACTGTCGTCTTTTCCCGAAGGATTGGTGTTGAATCCTTTCCATCAAGGTCATGGTGTTTCGTATTCCAGCTCTTATTGGAATCCATTTCTTCCTAAAAGAAATGCAGTATCATTATTTTGCAATATACAATTTGCATTGATCAACATGTACCCACACTCTTTGTTGTCTGCGGGTATTTTTAACCACATTAGATGCTCGTTGCACAAGAATCATAACTTGTCCCATGGTTTCAATGATATCAAAGGGACCTTCCCAGTTACTTTCCCAAGGTCCATTCTTTCTGAAAGTTTTGATCATCACCTGAGCCCCTTTTTTGAATTTGGACTCATATGGTGGCTCCATTCTTTGCATTCTTGATGCAGCATGTGGAAGAATTGTTTTCAAATTTTCCTGCAACAATTGCAACCATTTGGACCTTGCAACAGCATCTTTTTGAGGTGTGGACAAAAATGGTTCATGTGGAAAAATCAATGGCATTTTTCTTCCTGTCATTAGTTCAAAAGGAGTGAACTGAGTTGTGGAAGAAGTTGTTCCTCTCACACTCAACAATACAAAAGGTACGGCATCAACCCAAGTATTGCCTTTGTCCAATAGCATCTTGGCAATTCTGGATTTTATTGTCCTATTCATCCTTTCCACAATACCAGCAGACTGTGGATGGTAAGGTACATGGAACTGTTGTTGTACCCCTAGAATAGTACAAACGGCTTGCATGATTTTTCCTGTAAAGTGACTTCCTCTATCAGAGGAGATCATTCTTGGGATCCCCCAAGTACAAAAGACATGATTAACTAATGCTCTAGCTGTAGACAAAGCATCATCTTTTCTGACAGGTAAAATTTCAACCCATTTGGAAAAAACATCTACTACAACCAATGCATACCTGAGACCATTTTTACCTGATGGTAACGGACCAATGTAGTCGATTTGTAGTGTAGTCCATGGACCATCTGCAGGTGCGGTTCGGAGTAGTGGAGGTTTCTGTCCTTTCGGTCTTGGATTAATTTGGGCACAAATGAGACATGATTGGACAATACTTTGTACTGTCTCTTCCATCTTTTCCCAGTAAAATTTCTCTCTGAGAATGTCTAACAATTTCTGTTGGCCCAAATGACCCAAACTTTCATGATTATATTTTGTGAACTCAGCCTGTAGATGTTTTGGTACAACAGGACGCAACTCCCCGTTTAAGTCATGATACAAAACCCCGTTTTCACAAACAAAGGGAGGTTTTGGATCAACCCGGGAAGCAACAAGAGATGTGTCTTTCTCCTGTTCTTCCGCAAAAGAAGGGATATGCGTGTCCGTTCTTTGAACTGCTAAAAGCTCAATAGTCTCTGGTTGAAACACTTCTTCTCCTGTCAGGGCTGCCTCTTTGGCTAACCTATCTGCAGTAGCATTTCCTACAGATAACTCATCATCAGATTTTTTATGGGCTGGCACTTTGACAATAGCAAAACCATTAGGGGTTTTTGATGCTATTTTTAAAATTGTTTTCAGTGTGTCACTATGTACAAGAGTCTTATTCGAAGAATCTACATAGCCTCTCTTTTCCCAAACTGGCAAATATTCTGTCAGTGATCTAACAACATAGGAGCTATCACTGTAGATTACAATGGGACAATGATCATCAGTTTCGTTAAGCTGTAGTACCATTTTTACTGCTTCTAGTTCTGCCCTTTGAGCTGAAAAATGACTCGGTAATTTGTGTTTTACTACCTGTTCTCTTTTGGGATAAAAAATGGAATATCCTGCATAGTAGTGTCCATCTGCATAAAATCTGGAACCATCAACAAAAATTGGTTCATCTGTTGACTCTGCCTTCCGTCTGAAAAGCGATGGACATGGATCCTGAAAAGACTGCAAACAATCATGAGTTTGTCCTTCATATTGCATCAACTGAGGAAGAACATATTTGGCTTTGTAATCTACCTCAATTTGTTTGGGAGACAATGACAGTAACCAATGAGCAAATCTCTGATGTGACACACCTGGGATATTGTTCTCAAAGAGAAGTTTTAGTGTAGAATGAGGAGTTTGCAAAGTGATTTTGTTGAACCCAACAATGTGTTCAGTTGCTTTGACTGCAAAGTACACACCTACCAGGCATCTTGCACATGTCTCATACCCTCTTTCAATAGGTGAAAGAAGCTTAGAAAAATAGCCCAAAATTCTCCACTCTTCTCCTTGCAACTGTAGCAACACAGCAGACACAGAAGTCTCTGATGTGTGCACTTGCAAAGCAAATGGAGCCGTAGGATCTACTGTGGACAAAGCAGGTGCAGTTTGTAAATTCATTTTCAATTGTTCAAATGAGGTTTGTTGTTCATCACCCCAAGGACCAAAGTACTCACTATTTTCAACTCTTAAAAGATCATACAAAGGCCTGGCTTTGTCTGCAAAATTCTCAATGAACTCCCTTGAAAAATTTATAAGACCCAAGAAATGTCGTACTGCCTTGTGTGATGTTGGAACTGGCAAAGAAGCAATTGCCTCGATCCTTTCCTGCAGTGGTTGCCTTTTTCCTGGACTCAACAATACCCCTAAGAATCTGACCCCGGTCTGCATTAATTTAACTTTTTTAGTGTTCAATTTCAACCCTGCATCATGCAGCAACTCAAACAATTCTTTCAGAAGTGAAACATGTGACTCTTTATCCTCTGTAGACAGCAAAATGTCATCCACATACTGCAAAATACAATCAGGCCTCGAAAATTTAGATAATACCTTTGCCAATGCCTGATGAAAGATGCTCGGTGACAAATGAGCTCCCTGAGGTAACCTACAAAACAGGTATTGCTCATCCAAGAAAGTAAATGCAAACTTGTACTGACAACTCTTTTCAAGAGGTATACTGAAAAAACCATTACTGATGTCTAGTACAAAAAAGTATTTTGCCTTTGCATTCAACCTTGCCATCATGTCATGAGTATCTGCAACAATGGGTGCTACATTGGGAGTATGTTTATTAAACATCCGCAGATCCAATATCATCCGATAAGAACCATCAGACTTCAAAACACACCACAAAGGATTGTTACTTACAGAATTAGCCTTTCTGAAGACACCTTGTTTTAACAATTCCTGTATGATCTTTGACATAGACTCAATTGATTCTGGAGGCAATTTATACTGACGCTGGGGAGGAGGGTCACACCCCTCGACATTTACAATTACATCTTTCATGGTGCCTACTTCATTCCTGAACTGAGCCCAAAGAGAAGGAAAAAGCTGTACAATTTCTGTCAGTACTTCATCACCATCAGTTTCAGGCCACAGATGATCTGCTGACACAACATCATTTAAGCAAATACTTCCAACGTGGCTATAATCACTAGGATCAATAACTACAGGTTTACAACCATTGGAATCCTTCCAGATCACCTGATTTCCTAGATCAACAACCCATCCAAATTTCTGCATAAAATCCGTGCCAAGTTTATTTTCAGAATCACGACAATACCAAATGTCAATTCCTGTTTTGAAAGAACTAGGTATTTCCAATATCACATCAGTAACTAAGGTTGCTCTAGTTCCACCTTTTCCACTAAAGCCAACAATTGTACAAACTGGTGAATCTGGTTGTAGCTTCAGATCAAGATTTGTAACACTTAATTGAGCTCCTGTATCAATGAGAAATACAACATTCTGTCCTGCTAGATTTACCTTGACAAATGGTCTTCCACATTCATCTAATGTAACTCGAGTCACAAATTCCAGTGCATGAGGTGTAGGAATTGTCTGTGATTGTCAGAAAGATGAAGGAGATGGGAGAAGACCAGTGTCCTTTTTGAGAGCACTCGGCATTCTATTTCTGGACTCAGTCTCCTTAACTGTCATCTCTCTGATCTGTCTGATTAATGGTGCATATGGAGACTGCGTTTGTCTGTTGTCAGTGTGAGTGGGGGCATTAGACTGTAATGGAGGTGCAGAAGGTCTGGTGGATACTTTTGGCATGAGACCATTTTCCCTTCCAAGATTACCTGTCCCTTGTGTACCTGTCTCTGCTTCTGCTCTTAAGAATTTTCTGCATTGCCACTTTAAGTGTCCAGGTATACCACAGAAATAACAATGGATATTGTTTCTTTGTGTAGTATTTTTTCCTCTTTGTTCTACATAATCTCTGCTCTTGAATGTTACTGTGGGTCTAAGTTTCAGCTGACTATCCTCCTTTACATGAATTACTGCTATTTTAGCCTTCACCTGATTTTGCTTCATAGATCTCCTTACTCTGTCGATGAAAACTGTTGCTTCTTGTAATGATGGCTGAGTACTAGCCATTTGCTCTGAGGCAGGATCCAAATATTTGAACTTTTTCACAAAAAACCTGATCGTGGATGTTGGTTCCTGATTAGGCCCAATTTCCATCACCATTCTGTAGGCCTGCTCAAATTTTACCAAAAATACAAATGGATCCTCATTAATATTAGTTTTTAATTGTTCCAAAATTTCAGCATTCGGAGAAGATTCTCCTGTGATGTAAGAATTTAATTGCCTAAGTCTGTCTTCTCTTGTACTATGTGTCAATTCATGGTTCTCATTTAATCTGGGTGTGGTCTGTAACCTTCTTCCCATATGTGAGGGTAACCATAAAATCTTGTTTTTCTGTTCATCATTAAGATTGTATTTGTCTGTGTTTGATTCAAAAATGTCTGCATTGTAAAAGGCATCCATCTTGTCATTGAATTTTGGAATGTCTTTTGCAATTTTCATTAACTGATCGTGTATTTTTAGATTAATGCGTGCAGCTCTGTCATGGAATTTTTTCCGTTGTAATTCTTCTGCATGTAAATCTACCGATTCATCTAATTCTTGTGTGTCAGGTATAAATGATGCAGAAGCAGCATTGTCTTCTCGTTCTTGTTCTTTTGATCGTGTAACAACAGAAGCTTTTTTAATATCTTGTCTCAATTTGGACAATAATTCTGTTCTGGTATCAATTTGATCTTCCAATTGTTCAATATGTTCAGACAATATCAAACAATTTGGACAGTCAAAGTAATCCCCGTCAGCTTCATGTGTGCCACCTTGTATGTCAGCTTGTGTGTCAGTATGATCAATGTCTTGTGTGATAGTACATATTTGTGTCTGAGTTTCAGTTTTATCAAAAACTAAATTATTGTACACTCGGACCATATGCATTACATTCTGAAGCTTCCTTTGTAACTTTTTTACAGAAAAAAACCTCTTATCAATTTTAAGATTCTCTGCTTCACATTGACTATACAAACTAGACCATAATTGTGCATTTGTATGGCTATGAACAAACTGAAACTGTATGAGTATTCATGGATAAACTCCATTTTTCTTACCTATGGAATTTCTTTTCCTCCTGGATTGATCCAATCGTCAAATGGAAGATGATCCTCTTGTGTCTTTACTGATCCTTCAGAGCTCCGTCTGGATCGGACTTGCAGCACGTATCCTCACTTCTGTAGATTCTTGTCTGACTCTTGTAACACGATATAGTGGAATTTCTGCGCCTTTAACAACTCAAACAGGTGTTTTAGCAACCTCCCCCCTGAAAAGGCTGAAATTCCTCACACAAAAGACAAAAATCAGATCTGGCACTGGCTCGCCAAAATGTTAGAAAAGTTATCTCAGTGAGGATTGAGAAGAAAAGCAAAAATAGAGTTGTGTGGATAAAACAGAACTCATTTAATGTCCATTCAAAAAGTGATTACAAAAATGAAGAAAAAGTAAATTATAAGTTCATTGCACACAAATTTAAGTATTAGGTTAAAAAGAAAATGGAAGCAAGCATTGATCTTACATATGGTCTTGTGGCATGATGTGTTCGTCCATGTAGAGAGTCTCAAGGTATGAGGACTCAACCATGCTTGAAAGAGACGGGTTTATATACCCTATCGTCCCATAGACTTTCATGGGTTACTATTTTCTCCTACATAGTATCCACATAAGGTAATCCACTTCTATGTCCATTGCCTATACCATAAAAGTAGATTCCAGAATATTCCTAACGACTCTATGCATTACCTCATGCTGTATTGCCTATTTATACTTGTTTACTGGCTTCAAGTAATCTTAGTTGTCCGAATATAGCTGGACTTGACAAGCAACCTCAAGATTTTGACATGCAGGGGACAGATGGTCAATGACAAGACCTTCAGAATCTATATGCATCATACACTTTCCCTAGGCCCTGGTTCATTATTTGAATTATCAATATGTAAGTGATAATATATTATTATTATTATTATTATAAGATTTTACAATAACAATCTGGCTGTGGCTGTGCATCAGTGCACTCCATGTCCGATTTATCTTGTAATGGGCAGTTAACAATTTCCCTTTCAAACCCAGGCACGGTATGTGTAAAGAGCTCCATGGAGTAATCTGTGGTGTCGCCTGACGCATCCTTCACTTTTAGTTTGGGTGAAGGACACAAGGAAATATCTTGTACCTGACCGGGAGCATCCACTGACGACTCGCTGCTTTTATATTTTGAACTTTCTGAAGAGGAGGCGAAAGAGCTAGAGGCTGAGTCAGCAATGAAAGCCAAAACTTTTTCCTGCTGCTCCGGCTTTAAAAGCGGTTTTCCTACTCCAAGATAAGGGAGCCTTCGAGGCCTTGTGTAGCCAGACGATGACGCTGGCTCAACACCTCCAGCCTTAGGTGCTATTTTGCTTTTCCCACTACCACCAGATGCTCCACCACCACCACCACCATCAGTACCAGCTGGCAACGACCGCCCAGGACCTCTTCCACCAGACTTCCTCATTTTTGGGAAAATGTAACCAAAATAACAACCGTTATATGGTACTGTAAAACAAGGTAGAAGGTGTATATAAACTTGTTGAGAATTTAAATCTCCCTTTTTATTTTGGGGAGACTGAACCAAAACTTAGGCCCAGTGTAAAACACAACACAATGTAAGTGGCAGAACGTGGCTGGCTGATATATGGCAAACTAACAGGATTGACGTATATCCACTTTGTGACAATTTGAAACACCCTTTTTTGGGGGGAAAAACTGCATCACACCTCAGGCCCAGTGTATGACACAACATAATGTAAGTGGCAGAACGTGGCTGGCTGATATACGACAAACTAACAGAACTGACGTATATCCACTTTGTGACAATTTGAATCTCCCTTTTTTGGGGGGGAGACTGCACCCCAACTCAGGCCCAGTGTATAAAACAATGCAATGCGAGTGGCAGCAAGTGGCTGGCTGATATATGACAAACTAACAGGACTGAAATATATCCACTTTGTGACAATTTGAATCTCCCTTTTTTGGGGGGGAGACTGCACCCCAACTCAGGCTCAGTGTATAAAACAATGCAATGTGAGTGGCAGCAAGTGGCTGGCTGATATACGACAAACTAACAGGACTGAAATATATACACTTTGTGAGAATTTGAATCTCCCTTTTTTTTGGGGGGAGAATGAACCCAAACTCATGCCCAGTGTATCTTACAACACAATGTGAGTAGCAGCAAGTGGCTGGCTGATATACGACAAACTAACAGAACTGACGTATATCCGCTTTGTGACACTTTGAATCTCCCTTTTTTTGGGGGGAGATAGCACCACAACTCAGGCCCAGTGTGTAACACACCACAATCTAAGTGGCAGAAAGTGGCTGGAAGATATCTGAAAAAATCCAAGGACGGTAGTACAATTTCAATCTCCCTACAATGATCTCAGGACAAGTATGGCAGCAACAAAAAGGACTGCTGCACACAAAAGTGTAGACAAATAAACAAGATAACTGCAGAAAGGAGCAACAGGATTTTTGCTTTTAAAAAAGCAGTTGGTTTGCACAGCAGCGTGCAAATAGCAATGCAGCTATCAGGGAGCCTTATAAGGCAGCCTAATAAGCTACAGAGCTGATGCACAAAAAAATAGCCTCCACTGTCCCTGCAAAAAAAGGTGGTGTTGGACAGTGGAAATCGCTACAGCACAAGCGGTTTAGGGGTTAATCTTCCTTCCCTAACTATATCCCTTCTTCTGACGAAGCTGCAGCAACCTCTCCCTATGCTGAGATCGGCAGAAGTAAGATGGCGGTCGGCGTGCACGCCCCTTTATAGCCCCTGTGATGCCGCAGAAAGCAAGCCAATCACTGTCATGCCCTTCTCTAAGATGGTGGGGACCAAGACCTATGTCATCACGCTGCCCACACTCTGCGTTCTCCTTCATTGGCTGAGAAATGGCGCTGAACGCGTCATACGAAACGCAACTTTGGCGCAAAGATCGCCGACCTCATGGCCGATCCCACACTAGGATCAGGTCGGGTTTCATGAAACCCGACTTTGCCGAAAGTCGGCTATTTTTGAATTTGTCCGATCCATTTCGCTCAACCCTAACTACCACGTGCTTGAACACATATACCACTCTCAGCACAAATTTCACCACACATACACCAACCTCGCCACATAAAAGTCGAAACACAAAAGTCACCCCTCAAAACTCACCACGTGCAAAATTCGCCACATACAAAACTCGCCACATGCAAAACTTGCACACGCGGAAAAATTGCCACATGCACAAAAGTTGCAACACATGAAAAAGTTGCCTCACACAAAACTTGCACATACTCAAAATGCACAACACCTAAAACTCGCCACACGCAAAACTCGCCATACGCAAAACTTGCTGCACACAACTTGCTACACTAACCTGTCACATGCAAGTCGACACACAAAAAGTTGCTACATGCATGTCGCCACACGCAACTCAACACACACAACTTGACACATGAAACTCTGGGGATTTATCAGGCTGCCAATAGCAACCAATCACAGCTCAGCTTCTATTTTGCTACAGTTAATTAATCTGAGCTCTGATTGTCCTTTGTTGCCTATATTAACCATTCTCAGTATACCAAAGCTTGTTTGAGGTAATAGCATGTCAGTTAGGGTGTGTTAGTGGAAAGGCTGATGTCAGTCACATTACCTCTATGTGAGATGTAAGATTGCACTTACTAAGTGTATTGGGGAACACTCGCTTTGCACGGGATTAATGTAGTCAGGCATGGTTTTTTCAAACAAAACAGTCCATACGGTTTATTAAAGCCTCATAAACTGCACCGTAAGCCAGGTTACATCACCAACAGGATATCACATCAAATTTCACATCCTTAGTCTGTGGCAACTAAACACGCTGGTCCTCTCCTGACCATTTGCCGTGGGTTACCACACAGTTCATAGAACATCACAAGCACCAACAGTCTGTATAGGTACCTGATGGGAGCTCCTGATCCACCTGTTGACTCCTTGTCAGTCCTCTTTTCTGGGAAAGCGGCCTCACAGGGATCGCCAACTTGCCTTGCCGGCAAACCTGAGTCAGTCCAGACCCATCAAAGGGCGGTAGCTTCCCCAACACAGACCATCCAGGTCCACAGTTTCACTGTGCGCTGCTCAGGGATCCGGTCCTACTCCCAGGACCTCCCAACACACATGCATGTGGCCTGTCCAGGTGCTATTTAGGACTTCGTCCAACACCCCGGGTGTTGTGAATTTGGATTCTGGGCTCCCCCGGTGGCTACTGGTGGAATTGAACTGGTGTCCTCATCTTCTCTGTTCACCTGTTCCCATCAAGATGTGGGAGTCGCTATATAACCTTGCTGCTCTGTTAGTTGCTTGCCGGTCAACAATGTTATCAGAAGCCTCTCTGTGCTTGTTCCTGCTCCTAGACAACTACTAGATAAGTTGGACTCTTGTCCATGATTGTTTTTGCATTTTTGTTCCAGTTCACAGCTGTAGTTTCGTTACTGTGTCTGGAAAGCTCTTGTGAACAGGAATTGCCACTCTGGTATTATGAGTTAATGCCAGAGTTTTAAAGTAATTTCTGGATGGTGTTTTGATAGGGTTTTCAGCTGACCATGAAAGTGTCCTTTCTGTCTTCTGCTATGTAGTAAGTGGACCTCAAATTTGCTAAACCTATTTTCATACTACGTTTGTTGTTTCATCTTAACTCACCGCCAATACATGTGGGGGGCCTCTGTCTCCTTTCGGGGTATTTCTCTAGAGGTGAGCTAGGACTAATATTTTCCTCTGCTAGCTTTATTTAGTCCTCCGGCTGGTGCTGGGCATCTAGAATCAACGTAGGCATGCTACCCGGCCACTGCTAGTTGTGCGGTAGGTTTAGTTCATGGTCAGCTCAGTTCCCATCTTCCAAGAGCTAGTTCCTGTATATGCTGATGCTATGTTCTCTTGCCATTGAGATCATGACAGTTTGACCGGCCCACTAAAGGGTTAAAATCCTTGGCTGAGAAAGGAGAGAAATAAGAAGTCTGCTGAGATTTTTTTTTTTTTTCTCTTGAGTGTGCTCTTAATTGGACCTCTTGCCAGTCTGTCTATGCTGCAGCCTTTTTTTTTTTCCTTTCTCTCCTTCTAATCTTTGAATGGCTCGGTGTCCACCTGTTTGTAATGGATCTTCAGAGTGTAACTGCAGGTTTGAATAATCTCGCCACGAAAGTACAAAATTTGCAGGATTTTGTTTGTCATGCACCTGTATCTGAGCCGAGAATTCCCTTGCCGGAATTTTTCTCGGGGAATAGATCCGGGTTTCAGAATTTTCGAAATAATTGCAAATTATTTTTGTCCCTGAAATCTCGCTCTGCCGGAGACCCTGCACAGCAGGTCAGGATTGTGATTTCCTTGCTCCGGGGCGACCCTCAAGATTGGGCTTTTGCATTGGCACCAGGGGATCCTGCGTTGCTCAATGTGGATGCGTTTTTTCTGGCCTTGGGGTTGCTTTATGACGAACCTCATTTGGAGCTTCAGGCAGAAAAAACTTTGATGTCCCTATCTCAGGGGCAAGATGAAGCGGAAATTTACTGCCAAAGATTCCATAAATGGTCTGTGCTTACTCAGTGGAATGAGTGCGCCCTGGCGGCGACTTTCAGAGAGGGTCTCTCTGATGCCATTAAGGATGTTATGGTGGGGTTCCCTGTGCCTGCGGGTCTGAATGAGTCCATGACAATGGCTATTCAGATCGATAGGCGTTTGCGGGAGCGCAAACCAGTGCACCATCTGGCGGTGTCCACTGAGAAGTCGCCAGAGAGTATGCAGTGTGATAGAATTCTGTCCCGAAGCGAGCGGCAGAATTTTAGACGGAAAAATGGGTTGTGTTTCTATTGTGGTGATTCTACTCATGTTATATCAGCATGCTCTAAGCGCACTAAAAAGCTTGGTAAATCTGTTTCCATTTGCACCTTACCGTCTAAGTTTATTCTATCTGTGACCCTGATTTGCTCCTTGTCATCTATTACCACGGACGCCTATGTCGACTCTGGCGCCGCTTTGAGTCTTATGGATTGGTCCTTTGCCAAACGCTGTGGGTATGATTTAGAGCCTTTGGAGACTCCTATTCCTCTGAAGGGGATTGACTCCACCCCATTGGCTAATAATAAACCACAATACTGGACACAAGTAACTATGCGTATTAATCCGGATCACCAGGAGATTATTCGCTTTCTGGTGCTGTATAATCTACATGATGATTTGGTGCTAGGATTGCCTTGGCTGCAATCTCACAACCCAGTCCTCGACTGGAGAGCTATGTCTGTGTTGAGCTGGGGATGTAAGGGGGCTCATGGGGATGTACCTGTGGTTTCCATTTCATCATCTATTCCCTCTGAAATTCCTGAGTTCCTGTCTGACTATCGTGACGTCTTTGAAGAATCCAAGCTTGGTTCGTTACCTCCGCACCGAGAGTGCGATTGTGCCATAGATTTAATCCCAGGTAGTAAATACCCAAAGGGTCGTTTATTTAATCTGTCTGTGCCTGAACATGCTGCTATGCGAGAATATATAAAGGAGTCCTTGGAAAAGGGACATATTCGTCCATCGTCATCTCCCTTAGGAGCCGGTTTTTTCTTTGTGTCAAAAAAAGACGGCTCTTTGAGACCATGTATTGATTATCGGCTTTTGAATAAAATCACTGTTAAATATCAATACCCATTGCCGTTGCTGACTGATTTGTTTGCTCGCATAAAGGGGGCCAAGTGGTTCTCTAAGATTGACCTTCGTGGGGCGTATAATTTGGTGCGAATCAGGCAGGGGGATGAGTGGAAAACCGCATTTAATACGCCCGAGGGCCACTTTGAGTATTTAGTGATGCCTTTTAGTCTTTCAAATGCTCCGTCAGTTTTCCAGTCCTTTATGCATGATATTTTTCGCGATTATTTGGATAAATTTATGATTGTGTATCTGGATGATATTCTGATTTTTTCGGATGACTGGGACTCTCATGTCCAGCAAGTCAGGAGGGTTTTTCAGGTTTTGCGGTCTAATTCTTTGTGTGTGAAGGGTTCTAAGTGTGTTTTTGGGGTACAGAGGATTTCCTTTTTGGGATATATTTTTTCCTCCTCTTCCATTGAAATGGATCCTGTCAAGGTTCAAGCTATTTGTGATTGGACGCAGCCCTCTTCTCTTAAGAGTCTTCAGAAATTTTTGGGCTTTGCTAACTTTTATCGTCGATTTATTGCTGGTTTTTCGGATATTGCTAAGCCATTGACCGATTTGACTAAGAAGGGTGCTGATATTGCTGATTGGTCCCCTGATGCTGTGGAGGCCTTTCGGGAGCTTAAGCGCCGCTTTTCCTCTGCCCCTGTGTTGCGTCAGCCTGATGTTGCTCTACCTTTTCAGGTTGAGGTCGACGCTTCTGAGATCGGAGCTGGGGCAGTGTTGTCGCAGAAAAGTTCTGACTGCTCCGTGATGAGGCCTTGTGCCTTCTTTTCCCGTAAATTTTCGCCCGCTGAGCGGAATTATGATGTTGGGAATCGGGAGCTTTTGGCCATGAAGTGGGCTTTTGAGGAGTGGCGCCATTGGCTTGAGGGGGCCAGACATCAGGTGGTGGTATTGACTGACCACAAAAATTTGATTTATCTTGAGACCGCCAGGCGCCTGAATCCTAGACAGGCGCGCTGGTCATTATTTTTCTCTCGGTTTAATTTTGTGGTGTCATACCTACCGGGTTCTAAGAATGTTAAGGCGGATGCCCTTTCTAGGAGTTTTGAGCCTGACTCGCCTGGTAACTCTGAGCCCACAGGTATCCTTAAGGATGGAGTGGTATTGTCAGCCGTTTCTCCAGACCTGCGGCGGGCCTTGCAGGAGTTTCAGGCGGATAGACCTGATCGTTGCCCACCTGATAAACTGTTTGTTCCTGATGATTGGACCAGTAGAGTCATCTCTGAGGTTCATTCTTCTGCGTTGGCAGGTCATCCTGGCATTTTTGGTACCAGGGATTTGGTGGCAGGGTCCTTCTGGTGGCCTTCCCTGTCACGAGATGTGCGAGGCTTTGTGCAGTCTTGTGACGTTTGTGCTCGGGCCAAGCCTTGTTGTTCTCGGGCTAGTGGATTATTGTTGCCCTTGCCTATTCCTAAGAGGCCTTGGACGCACATCTCGATGGATTTTATTTCAGATCTGCCTGTTTCACAGAAGATGTCTGTCATCTGGGTGGTGTGTGACCGTTTTTCTAAGATGGTCCATTTGGTTCCTCTGCCCAAGTTGCCTTCTTCTTCCGAGTTGGTTCCTCTGTTTTTTCAAAATGTTGTTCGTTTGCATGGTATTCCTGAGAATATCGTTTCTGACAGAGGGACCCAGTTCGTGTCTAGATTTTGGCGGGCATTCTGTGCTAGGATGGGCATAGATTTGTCTTTTTCGTCCGCTTTCCATCCTCAGACGAATGGCCAGACCGAGCGGATTAATCAGACCCTGGAGACATATCTGAGGTGTTTTGTGTCTGCTGACCAGGATGATTGGGTTGCTTTTTTGCCATTGGCGGAGTTCGCTCTCAATAATCGGGCCAGCTCTGCCACTTTGGTGTCCCCGTTTTTCTGTAATTCGGGGTTTCATCCTCGATTTTCCTCTGGTCAGGTGGAATCTTCGGATTGTCCTGGAGTGGATGCTGTGGTGGAGAGATTGCATCAGATCTGGGGGCAGGTGGTGGACAATTTGAGGTTGTCCCAGGAGAAGACTCAGCTTTTTGCCAACCGCCACCGTCGTGTTGGTCCTCGGCTTTGTGTTGGGGATTTGGTGTGGTTGTCTTCTCGTTTTGTCCCTATGAGGGTCTCTTCTCCTAAGTTTAAGCCTCGGTTCATCGGCCCGTATAAGATATTGGAGATTCTTAACCCTGTTTCCTTCCGTTTGGACCTCCCTGCATCCTTTTCTATTCATAACGTTTTTCATCGGTCATTATTGCGCAGGTATGAGGTACCGGTTGTGCCTTCCGTTGAGCCTCCTGCTCCGGTGTTGGTTGAGGGTGAGTTGGAGTACGTTGTGGAGAAAATCTTAGACTCTCGTGTTTCCAGACGGAGACTCCAGTATCTGGTCAAGTGGAAGGGATACGGCCAGGAGGATAATTCTTGGGTGAATGCATCTGATGTTCATGCCTCTGATTTGGTTCGTGCCTTTCATAGGGCCCATCCTGATCGCCCTGGTGGTTCTGGTGAGGGTTCGGTGCCCCCTCCTTGAGGGGGGGGTACTGTTGTGAATTTGGATTCTGGGCTCCCCCGGTGGCTACTGGTGGAATTGAACTGGTGTCCTCATCTTCTCTGTTCACCTGTTCCCATCAAGATGTGGGAGTCGCTATATAACCTTGCTGCTCTGTTAGTTGCTTGCCGGTCAACAATGTTATCAGAAGCCTCTCTGTGCTTGTTCCTGCTCCTAGACAACTACTAGATAAGTTGGACTCTTGTCCATGATTGTTTTTGCATTTTTGTTCCAGTTCACAGCTGTAGTTTCGTTACTGTGTCTGGAAAGCTCTTGTGAACAGGAATTGCCACTCTGGTATTATGAGTTAATGCCAGAGTTTTAAAGTAATTTCTGGATGGTGTTTTGATAGGGTTTTCAGCTGACCATGAAAGTGTCCTTTCTGTCTTCTGCTATGTAGTAAGTGGACCTCAAATTTGCTAAACCTATTTTCATACTACGTTTGTTGTTTCATCTTAACTCACCGCCAATACATGTGGGGGGCCTCTGTCTCCTTTCGGGGTATTTCTCTAGAGGTGAGCTAGGACTAATATTTTCCTCTGCTAGCTTTATTTAGTCCTCCGGCTGGTGCTGGGCATCTAGAATCAACGTAGGCATGCTACCCGGCCACTGCTAGTTGTGCGGTAGGTTTAGTTCATGGTCAGCTCAGTTCCCATCTTCCAAGAGCTAGTTCCTGTATATGCTGATGCTATGTTCTCTTGCCATTGAGATCATGACACCCGGGCATGTGACCTGTCCGGGTGCTATTCAGGACGTTAGTCCAACACCCCAGGCCACCAAGTCCAAAGCCCCACCATGTGCTGTTCAGGAATCCTACTCCCAAGACTTCCAACACGGGCTTCCGGGACCTTCCACTTGGACCATTCAGATCCAAACACTGGAACCACACAGGAAGATGTGACCCACACCCTGGTTACATTATATACCTTAACCACTCCCCTAGGTGGGAGTGTGTGTGTGGCTAGTTTGTCCCGCCCATCTCACATAACTAGCCCTGCCAGCCACCCATGACTATTATACAACACTATACTTGTAGGACTATAGGTCCCAGAACACCACATCGCTTCAGGCTGGCAGCACAGAGTCTCCTCCTCTGCGACACACATATCGGCCATTCACCACAATGCCAGATTTTGTCTTATTACCACAGCCATGCATACAACTGCCATGCACTCTCATGGCCTCAATACACCTCTGTGCACATACTGGGGAGACCATGCAGCACCCCCTACCAGTTACAGGGGTCACTGCATCACATATCCCCCCTCTGTTCAAACTTGTGTGGTTGAACATTTGTCTTAACCCAGGGGCCTCGAGACCGGGTGCCCAAGTAATGTTGCCCTGCCAGTCGATAGAGTCCTCTCAGTCGGGTTTCAGCATCCCTTATCATCACACCTTTGTTAAGGTTTTCCCGCCCCCAGCGGTCAACATGCACATCTTGAGTTTTGGCCCTCAAGCCATCATCTGTTTGTGTCAACAGACCTTTGGTCACCACATTTTCCCAGTTGGTGCGGTCATGAGACCCACTGACAGTCGAGGCTACTGTCGCATCAGAGTTTGACCCTTGGTCACATTTTTTCTACAAGGTCTCCCACCTATGTCACTCAGCCCTGAGTTAACTGAGGTGACATTACTTCTTTCATTAGGCTGGGTACTTCCACCCCTTTGTTTGTCCACATTTCGGGTCAAACGTGGAAGCCATCTTCCATCAATTGGGCACAACAGTCCTGTAAGGTGCCGTCCTTCAACCCTTAACTGCTCCATTTACTTTTGATATACCATACGATATTCCAGCAGAGTATGTATTTTCCTAAGACTCTCCACTGTTTCCACAATGAAGAAGGGAACCATACCCTTTTCCCGGGGTAACTGGTCTTCGTGGACACCAGGTATTCTCAACCTCACCACTCCAGATTTATCCACCATCTCTTGCATGGCTTGACCAATCCTTCCAATGACCTTCTTCACCATAAAAATGGGTACCTGTATTACCCCTTCCTGAAGACTCCGAGCTTTCCTCTTATGCTCCAGCCGCCTAGCAGCGTCTTCATTCCTCAATTGAGCCATCCACTTTGTGTGCACATATCTCAAGTGCATGTCACTCAGGGTGGCTACTCTCTTCGCTGTGACATCAGTTGTGGACAGGATCACTAACTGACTTGTTTCCGGGGTCCAGTTCACCTTACAGGACCCCACAGCCCTCTAAAACCCTTCATGCATAGACTCCCAGGCACATGCCTCTCTCAGGTCTTCAGGTACGTCTATCATGCACTTGAACAAGGAAGTCTCCTTCTCTTCTGCTGTCATTAGACACCCATCTTGTTCAGCTTTCAGAGCCAACGTCCTCTGAATTCCACCAGCTTCCAGATGTTTGGCCAGGATAGACACCTGCTGCTCCATCTTTTTCCAGGCTGCTTTATTCATTGTCTGGCTTTCTGCCAGGTGATCTCTGAGCTCCTCCACCTCCTTCTCTAAGGCACCCACATGGCACTCAGCAGCCTGTCCCCGAAGCTCCTCTTGCTTCAACCGAGTATCCACTTCAGGCCCCACTCCTTTGGTGGCTTCCTCCCCTTCTTCACAAGGTGCAACTGGTACCACTTCTTTGCACTCTTTACGTCTCCGGTGACCAAAGGATTTGCCCTTCTTGTGGGGCTCTTCTTTACCATACTCCCCTACTTCCTCAGAGTCACAGTCACCCTCCTAGTCTGTGTCATACCCCACAGTATGGCGAACCCCCAAGTCACACTCTATCTGGGTGTCAGCTCCACCCTGTTTAACCACCACATCCTTATCTACCACATCATTACCAGTGATATTGTGGCACATTTCAGGTGACGTCAGGTCAATAAGTTCGGCAGATGCCCCTTTTCCTCTGGTCACTCGTATATCTGACCCATCAGTTTTGGGAGGTGTTTCTGCTAACGACCTCCCATACACATTATTTCCACAAACTTCACCCTTTTTCCACCAGTCCCACAGTGCTTCTAACTTTTGTCCTATTACCATAGGACACGGCAAGTTCGGGACTACAGCCACCTCCTGGTATGTGGAAACATCAGCTGCGGCAATGTAGAGAGTGGCTACCTGAAGACCTTTACTGTTCCCAGGTGACACAGAACTTCCTGGAAGGGTCCTCAGCAAAGACACTTCCCTCCCCGGGTCTAACAACCCTCGCACACACTCTCCATCCAGCCATAAAGGCCACAGTCCTTGTCAGTCCTTTCTTCTGAGAAAGTGCCCTCACAGGGATCACCAACTTGCCTGGCCAGCACACCTTAGTCAGTCCAGACCCACCGAAGGATGGTAGCTTCCCCAACACAGACGATCCAGGTCCACAGTTTCACTGTGCGCTGCTCAGGGATCTGGTCCTACTCCCAGGACCTCCCAACACACATGCATGTGGCCTGTCCAGGTGCTATTCAGGACTTTATCCAGCACCCCAGGCATGTGACCTGTCTGGGTGCTATTCAGGACCCTTATCCAACACCCCAGGCCACCAAGTCCAAAGCCCCACCATGTACTGTTTAGGAATCCCACTCCCAGGACTTCCAACATGGGCTTCCAGGACCTTCCACTTGGACCATTCAGATCCAAACACTGGAACCACACAGGAACATGTGACCCACACCCTGGTTACATTATATACCTTAACCACTCCCCTAGGTGGGAGTGTGTGTGTGGCTAGTTTGTCCCACCCAACTCACATAACTAGCCCTGCCAGCCTCCCATGACTATTATACAACACTATACTTGTAGGACTACAGGTCCCAGAACACCACGTCGCTTCAGGCTGGCAGCACAGAGTCTCCTCCTCTGCGACACACATATCGGCCATTCACCACAATGCAGGACTTTGCACAGCCATGCATACAACTGCCATGCACTCTCATGGCCTCAATAGACCTCTGTGCGCATACTGGGGAGACCATGCAGCACCCCCTACCTGCATCACAGGAAGGACATAGAAACTGCCAGTTACAGACTATTTTTACCACAATAATGCCTCATAAGGAATTCCATGGCACGAATGTCAGCTGATGCAAAAAGAAAAGCTGCATTACGGGCCAATGAAAAATGTGAAGACCGAGAAACAAGGCTGACACACATGAGAACAGCAGCTGCTTCCTCAAGAGCCAATGAACTTTCTGAGCAGAGGGAAGCGAGGCTTGCAGACAAGAGAACAAGAGCTGCTTCCTCAAAGGCCAATTAACTTTCTGAGGAGAGGGAAGCGAGGCTTGCAGACATGAAAACAAGAGCTGCTTCCTCAAGAGCCAATGAACTTTCTGAGGAGAGGGAAGTGTGGCTTGCAGACATGAAAACAAGAGCTGCTTCCTCAAGAGCCAATGGACTTTCTGAGGAGAGGGAAGCGAGGCTTGCAGACATGAAAACAAGAGCTGCTTCCTCAAGGACCAATGAACTTTCTGAGGAGAGGGAAGCGAGGCTTGCAGACATGAAAACAAGAGCTGCTTCCTCAAGAGCCAATGAGCTTTCTGAGGAGAGGGAAGCGAGGCTTGCAGACATGAAAACAAGAGCTGCTTCCTCAAGAGCCAATGAACTTTCTGAGGAGAGGGAAGCGAGGCTTGCAGTCAAGAGAACAAGAACTGCTTCCATCGATTTATAATCTCCATGCTTTTCTCATGGTCAACTTTATGTGGCCTGGTCAAGAGTTGGAACAGCCTAAAATCTGTTCGTCTTTGCACCTGAAGGAAAAACTAAGAATGTCGTTTATCAAAAGGCTCTTGAATAAGTAGTAGAATATTACTTCACATTGCTTGGCCAATTTAGTTAAATTTGTGTGGAATATCTCTGGTGTTGAAACATATGTTGTGAAATGCTTCTATTAGCTTATTTTTTGCCTTTTATTAATTACATTTCTATTTATTTTGTGTTTTTTGTGGGCAGAATACATTTTTGTAAACACATTCTATTTTGCTAACAGCAGTTATTAACCCGGGGCGAAGCCGGGTAGTACAGCTATTATAGATATATATATACACAGTATACATACAAAAACCGCAATGCAGAAATTTGGTAAAACAAATTAACTATAATCAACTGGACAAAAATTGAAACTGAGCATTCCTCTGACAAAACAAAAGTACAGTAACTTTGCACTTGCCCAGAAGCTGAGGCGTTCTTCCAGCTTCCTTAAGTAAATGTGTTTAAATATTTAGAGACTGAGGAGAAGAACAGCTGATTTGTGAAGTGCAGAAGAGAATCCCAAAGTTTTGGAGTTTTAAATAACAGGAAATTACAGCCCAAATTCCCCATCAGCCTTCCAACACAGGGGTTATCTTAAGAGCAAGATCAGCATAGAATAAAAACATTAAGACGTGTTTACATGGTGCACTGGAAAACCATCAGCTATGTCATTTTGTATGAGCCGTGTTTTCATTTAGTTTGATCCCTTTATGTGGTTGTGGGAATCTTTAGAAATTTGCATCTAATTCTAGTCTAGACTGCTGATTATACAATGCAAGCACCATGATGCTATAGCCAGTACGCTGTCTACAACTATGATTTGAATGAAATGCTTGCTTTTGATGTAGGAAAAACATATGTTCTATATCAGACAAATTGCATAGGCTGCATTTTATTACATACACTAAACCATTATACATATGGTCAGAGTATACTAAAGCATATTCTAAGCTCAGTACGTTCTGCTAGTAGTTAACATCCTAGAAGATTAGCTTCCATAGTCGGAAGGTAGATGCAAGCAATTTAATATTACAGAGGTTGTGGGTGCTGAGATTTTGAATATTTATCCTTCCTGTCGCTCATCAGTCACCCATATTAGTTTGGTAGGAGTGACAGGTGTCAGGACATCACCACTATACACTTTATGACCAACAGCAGTGCAAAGCATACAGAACCAGAACAGCATAGCTCCCTACACTCCGTAATGGCTGTTATTGGGTACTAAAGCCAAGTTCCCATTAAAGTTATAGGGCGCAGAGCTGCAGTATATCACTCCTCAAATCTAAAGAATAGCAAGTTTCATTGGCTCACGTACCTTTATGGAATCCCCTTTAATATTCAAGGCAAAAGGGGATCCAAAAATAGCTAAATACATGAGCCCTTAGCTGGACATTTTAGTTTCCAAATATATACCTATTAAATGAAATAAATCAGAATTCAAATTTCCATGAATATTACAAAAATCTGCATTTGCCAAAATGTGGATATTTTGTAATTTGTTTCCTCGTGGATTCAGCAAAAAGAGTACTTGTATGCACCTTACCGCTCACCTCTCCTGCTTATCCACTCCTCAAAGTCACCAGTTGAGTACTTGGCACATCTTCTCATTACCTCTATGAGTGCTGAGATCTCTAGGCCTCTTCACACTAGGCTTGGACTTCCAACCCTAATGAGGCTCGAGGGGTTCTGTGCATGTCATGGTGCTTGTTGTGACATTGTGACCACATGCACACCTTCCCAGAATGAGAAGTCCCAGACTAGCTTGAGCTTGAAAATTTAGCGCTCATGGTGGTGAAAAGGTTACAGTGAAGGCGTGACTGTATGGAGCAGAGTGCCATAAATATGAATGGTAAGGTAATTTTGTTTTTTTAATCATTTTATCACATCTTATGTCTATTATCCACTGGAGTCTGGAAAGACAGAAGGAATAATAAGTGGCATTGAATTCACAGAGAATAACTTCTCTTCACATCTCTAGCAGAGACATAATAAGGTACAGGAAATCCATTTAGTGAACTTTTTTCTTTGTTATAGTTAATACGATTTAAAAAACACAAAATGTCCATTAAGTTGAATCATGTTGACATGGTGTTGTCAAACTACAATGACAAATTCATGAATCAGATTTCTTGAGGTGTTTAATTAAACCAAGATCTGGAAATTTTGTAGGACATTGGAGTATTGGTGACCTAAGAATATAAAAATCCTGGACATCCCCTTTAAATGTTCTCATTACCTGGCTAGAAGTATCCACTGTCTGGATGAGCATAGGTTCTGCAACAATATCCAAATAGAACCAGAGACTGGAGGATAGAGGTTAGATTGTAACAAAAAATAAAAGCATGTGTTTAGCAGCAATATCCAAATAGGTTGAGTTGTACCATCACATTGATTTTATGAGGCTATAATGTTACGCTATCACTTCCATAACTAAATCATATTATTGATTTGAAAATCTATTTTTATTTGCATAGAATTTTGTTAAACTCAACCTCTGAATATAAAACAATCCCTAAACTTTATTAAAAAGTAATAATTTTATCTCACTAACCCTCAGTCACTGTTTTTCTGTAGTAAATCAAATTTGCATGCCAAAAATATACAGACTTTTACTTTGATTTTATGGGTAAGGCCTCTTTCACACTTCAGTCTTTCGGCGTCAGTCAAAAACCGCCATTTTCGTAAAATGGCGGATCCGTTTTTTTTTTTTGGGCGGATCCGCTATTTTTCCATTGACTTGCATTAGAGACGGATTGTGGCGGATGGTCGTCCGTTCCATCCGCCTTGCGACGGATCCGTCGATATTTGGCGGACGTTGTCTAGACATTGACGGACTTTGTAACGTTTTTTGTCGCCGGCAAAAAGGCGGAACGCGGCGGATCCGTCGCGTCCGCCTTTTTTTTGAATGGGTGCCTATGGGCGACGGATCCGTCGCGATCCGTTTTTTGGCGGATCCGTCGCCTCAATCCGCTTTTTTTGATTGAGCATGCTCCAAAAAGTTGCAACTTTGCCCAGACAACCCAAAAACTATATAAAGAGGACAGGTCATTCCCAAATGTACCAGCCAGCAAGAGAGACCCTTCCATGCCCGAGAGACCCAGCCAGACCCAGCCAGCAAGACCTCTGCCAGCAAGACTTTGCCAGCCAGGCACTGCCATCCAGCCAGAGAGGCCCTGCAAGCCAGAGACACTCTGCCAGCAAGACTTTGCCAGCCAGGCACTGCCATCCAGCCAGAGAGGCCCTGCAAGCCAGAGACACTCTGCCAGCAAGACTTTGCCAGCCAGGCACTGCCATCCAGCCAGAGAGGCCCTGCAAGCCAGAGACACTCTGCCAGCAAGACTTTGCCAGCCAGGCACTGCCATCCAGCCAGAGAGGCCCTGCAAGCCAGACCCTGCCTGAGACAGCCATGTGAGTACTGCCATCCAGCATGCATGCATGCGTGCGTGCGTGCTTGTGTGCGTGCGTGTTTGTGTGCGTGCTTGTGTGCGTGCATGCTTGTGTGCGTGCGTGCTTGTGTGCGTGCTTGCGTGCGTGCATGCTTGTGTGCGTGCGTGCTTGTGTGCGTGCATGCTTGTGTGCGTGCGTGCTTGTGTGCGTGCTTGCATGCTTGTGTGCGTGCGTGCTTGTGTGCGTGCTTGTGTGCGTGCATGCTTGTGTGCGTGCTTGTGTGCGTGCGCCTGCCTGCCCTGTTTATATGTTTTTCATACTATTTAAGCTGTTATTTTTTATAGCTGTGGTGTAAAATGAGTTTTGTGTGTGTGTATAAATGATGTGTGATGTGTTCTGCATTTTTGTTGTTATCCCAAATGTTATAGTATTTCAAATAAAGAGCAGTGTAGCTCCTACTGTACCATTAAAAAAAAAAAAATTTTTTTAAAAAATAGTAATAAAAATTACACAAAACTGTCAGTAGTCTCATTTCAAGATAAATGTAATATTGGGTAAACATGCAGTAAAGGTTATATATATAAATGTGTAATGCAAATCTTGTGTATAGAATATGTTATCCGGTTTTAGAAAATACAAACTGTAGGGTAATCATAATTACCAATTTTTGGAATTGGTATTTTAAGTTCGAATGAGGAACATTTTTGATAAGGTTTGATAGGTGGCTTTTACCAACATGCGCATTGCGCATATCAATTAAGTTTTGGTGTTGCTTTAAAGGGTTCTTGGGGGGTTTTTTTGGTGGGGAAACAGGGCTAGAGGGTTTGGCAGCTTGTGCATCAAGCATATCTACCATATAAAGTATGACGGTTAGAAAAAAAATTTCATTTTGTGTGGGATGAAATGTAAAAGTTTTTAAAAAAGATGTAACTGTTAAATCCTACAGCTGCATCTATCCTTGTGTATAGTAGCTTAGAACTGTCTGTATACTTACAGATACTTGGGACCAAGAGGTACGCAAAGACCATAATGTCTTCTTCTGAGAGCCCCCCAGCACATCAGCAGCAAACTGAGGTATTGTATTTTTTTTTTTTTGTTCTGTAAAATTTTTTGGTGATACAACTATGGTCATTGTTTTTTAACCCTTTATGTGTTCTGTATTCACAGGAATATGAAGCAGAGGGGCTTACAGAAGGAGACGGACAGGGTGGAGAAAGACAAGGAGCGGGAGCGCATAGTGTAAGTTTTGAACAGACCGATCCTCACATACAATGCACTACACCCAACACAAACATTCATGACAGCACACACAATACATATGCCTCAATCTAAGAACATTATTAATTTTTTTTTTTTAAATTTTTTTTATTAGTCCTCACAATCCGGGGCTCGACATAGAGTTCCTCAAAGCACCTCCCATAGTCGTCGGAATGATAATCGCGGCGGTCGCCGAAGAGTAAGTTCCTTTTTGTTTTGTTGTGTAGTAAAATGTAAAATTCATGTGTTGTAATCTTTCCCTTTTTATTGTTATATTTTTCGTAGGCTTCACAGCGTGCTCCCGAACAAGATGATGAAGAGGAGGGCATCGATGTGAACACCCTCATCGAAGCAGTACAAAGTAGGGAGCCGCTGTGGAACATGTCGGACCGCCGCCATGCTGACCAGTTAATCACCCGACGGCTATGGGAGGAAGTGTGCAGTGCTGTTATGGATAACTGGGAGGAACTCGATGCTGGGGCCCAGGATCTAGCGCGTAAGTATTCACACTTCATAACCTTATTTTAGCATGATTTAATGTGGTGTATAGTAACCAATTTTTGCTATCTCTTTCCAGGTAACAGGATTATCGTGCGGTGGCGGTCAATCAGGGATCGCTTCAAGAGGGAGTTTAATAAGGAGATGCAGGCCCCGAGTGGATCTAGAGGACGCAGGAGCAGATACAAACATGCCAGAGCCCTGTCGTTCCTACGGTCGACGCTGCTGAGCAGAAGGTAAATATTCAACACCACATATTTTCAGTCAAACTGAAAAAATGTGTAACCTTCAATTTTTTTGCAGTAAGGGCAATTGTAATATAAAGATACTAATATTTTTTTTCTTCTTCTTTAACAGCACTTTCTGCAGCACTCGGGAGCCTGCATCAGAGTTGCAGCCCTCTGGAGCGATCCCTCGAGAGTCCGCCACCGGGGACCACGTCGACCCCTCTGTTTCTGCACCTACCCTTTTGTTTGATCCCTCAGCCTCATCCACCAGCGCTGGAGCAGCAGGGCGGACTTCGTCACTTGAAGCTGCAGGTGATGAGTTAGAGTTCCCTTTACCCCACCCCTCTGCCACTGCCGCAACTTCTAGACCAACTTTGTGGTCAGGACGGCAGCGCCAGAGAGGTCAGGAAAGGAGCTATGCGCCTGACTTTTTGCATCTGAATGCATCCTTTCACAGTGCCATCAAGCTTTTGAGTGAGCAAACGTCTGCTGGGTACAATATGCTTAACAAAAGCATACTTGAACTCAGCAGTCGTCTTGATAGGATGCAATCAGATGCAAACCAGTCACCAAGGCACTGTTTTTTTCAGGCGGTCCTCAGGCACATGGAAAATCTAACTCCTGACCTGCAGATGCATGTGATGCAAGGCTGCCACACTGCTCTAGCGCAGGCGATATCCCATGCCCCTCCACCTACCCTTCATGTGTCAACACCTTTCCCCTCTCAATCCACCGTCTATCCTCCCATCCGTCCTCCTCCTGTACGTCCTCCTCCCGTCCATTCTACTCCTTCGTCATTTGTTCCTTCCCCCCTTAGTCTTTCCCAGTTTTTAACGTCCCCCTTCCATTCTTCCCCTTTAACTTCTCCGTTATCAATCCCAGCAACACCTTCATACCTCACACACACCACATCTGCACCTCAAGTCTCTACAAAACCTCATGTTTTCACCACCCATTCCACTTCTGTTCCTCCCCGTGATGTCCTGTCCCCCACTCTCGACGTGGTCCGCCCGCCTGTCAGCCCCTCCGCTACTATCTCCACCCAAAACTATGAGAATCTGTAAAAGTCAATAAATAAACAGTTGTTTGGTTTAAAAAAAATTTTATTGTCTTTCTTTTTTTTTTTCTTTTAATTTTTTAAGTCACCAAGGTTATGGCAATAGTAACATTAACAGTGTTTAAAGGGTACCGTTGCAAAACATACAATGCTGCATTAAAGTAAAAAGATTTTGTATGCAAACAAAAATTGGTATTTTTACAAGTATAAAAATAAATAAATTTTTTACACCATTTCATACTGCCAGTCAACTGATCCTGCAGGAGACATGAAGTAGTCTGCAAAACTGTCCCGCATTCTGCAGACTGCAACTGGACTGCGAAAAGTGGGGTTTTGGTAATCCCGTAAGGTGCTTTCTGAAACATTATCCTCCAGGGAAACTTGTTCTTTTGATAGAACAAAATTATGCAGGACAACGCACGCTTTGACCACATCATCGACAGTTTCAGTCTGCAGTTTAATGGCAGTTAGTAGCACTCTCCATTTGGCAGTTAGGATGCCAAAGGCACATTCCACTACTCTGCGTGCTCTGGTTAAACGGTAATTGAAAATTTTCTTCCTCTGGGTCAGTCCACTACTTCCAAAGGGTTTAAGCAAATGTGGGGAAAGCTGGAAGGCATCATCTCCAACACAAACAAATGGTAACGGTGGACCGGTGGTTCCAGGGAGAGGTCTAGGGGGCGGAAAATCAAATGTCTCTCCATATAAACGGCGCCCCATTGGTGAATTTTTAAAGATTTGTGAATCATTTGCACGTCCATACGCACCTATATCCACAGCGATGAACTTGCATTGTGCGTCAGCTATGGCCATCAACACAATAGAGAAATACTTCTTATAGTTATAAAACTGTGACCCAGAGCCTGAAGGTTTGACGATCCTTATGTGCTTTCCATCAACTGCTCCAACACAATTTGGAAACTGGCAAATCTGATGAAAAATTTGGGCGATCTCCAGCCACCTCTCCTGTGATGGCTCTGGGATGTATTCCACTTGTAGGCACTCCCACAATGCCCGGCAGGTATCTCTGATGATCCCCGAGATGGTGGATATCCCAAGTCGAAATTGAAAATGGAGGGATGAGAAGGACTCTCCAGTTGCAAGGAATCTGTTAACAAAAAGAAAAGACAATACTTTATAAAAAAAAATACAAAAAAAACCAACACAGTTATAAGTCTGATGAATGAGAATCATTTAATAAAAAAATGACTTACCGAATAGTCACCATGAGACGCTCTGCTGGTGATATTGAGAATCGCATCTGGGTGTCTCGTCTCCGTATACAGTCTTCCACATAGCCCAATAAAAATGCAAAATTTTCAGCTCTCATCCTCACATAATTGAAGAACTTTTGAGGGTTTTCCCTTAGTTCCATGTAAAGCGTGGAATAAACACCACGGGTCATACGTTGTGCTGTGATGGGATGGATCCACAGCCTTCTCTTACGCCGCTGCCGTACGATTCGCAGTCTTCGTTCCTCCCTCTCTCGAACGCTGACTGCCAACTGATTTGCCTCAAAAGTAAAATCTGCATAGATCTTTGCAATGTTCGCCAGGACTCCTTCCATTTCTGCCACTTTCTCTACAACCTTTCAAAGATGTGGTGTAAATACACGCTATATATAGTTTTCCAGAAGTTTCCAGTAGCCAATCACATTGAAATCCTCCCCTTTTAAAAAACGGATCCGTCAAAAAACGGTTGCAACGGATGTAAAAACGTTCGCAACGGTTCTAACGGATCCGTTTTTTTAACGGATTAGGGCAGCTGATCCGTTAAAAAAACGGATCCGTTAGAACCGTTTTTGCATGAAATTTGACGGATCCGTCGATCCGCCACGATGTCGGACCCAACTGACGCCACACAACTGAAGTGTGAAAGAAGCCTAAGCTAACAGGTTTTAAGAAAAGTTGGGCAGATGAAATGAAACTCAAATATAATGTTTTGTGAATTAAAAAAAAAACGTGATTCAATCACAATACTGGAAAGCCTCTATGTCACTTTGAAGGGTCTATATGATAGAAGATACACTAAAGTGACACCATTCTAAAAACTGCACCCCTCAAGGTGCTCATAACCACATTCAAGAAGTTTATTAACCCTTCAGGTGCTTAATGAGAATTTTTCGGTGTGGAAAAAAATGAACATTTAACCTTTTTTTCCCCAAAATTTACTTCAGATCCAAATTTTTTAATTTTGACAAGGGTAACAGGAAAAAATGGACCTCAAACTTTGTTGTACAATTTCTCCTGAGCACGCTGATACCCCATATGAGGGGAAAAATACTCTGTTTGGGCACATGGCAGGGCTCGGAAGGGAAGGAGCACCATTTCAGTTTTTTGAGTACAAAATTTGCTGCAACAATTGGCGGACGCCATGTTGCATTTAGAGAACATCTCATGTGCCTAAACAGTGAAAATTCCCCACAAATAACACCATTTTGGAAACTAGACCCCTCAGGGAACTGATCTAGATGTGTGGTGAGCACATTGAACCCTCAGGTGTTTCACAGAAGATTATAATCTTGAGCTGCAAAAATAAAATCAAAATTCCCTACAAATATGTATTCAGCACAAAATATTGCATTTTCATAAGGGTAACAGAAGATATTGCACCATACAATTTGTTATGCAATTGCTCCCGAGTAGGCAGATACCCCATGTGAGGGAGAAAACTACTGTTTGGGCGCAAGGCAGAGCTCGGAAGGGAAGGAGCGTCATTTGACTTTTTAACCCCTTAATCCCATATGACGTACTATCCCGTCGAGGTGGGCTGGGCCTTAATTCCCACCGACGGGATAGTACGTCATAGCGATCGGCCGTGCTCACGGGGGGAGCGTGGCCGATCGCGGCCGAATGTCAGCTGACTATCGCAGCTGACATCCGGCACTATGTGCCAGGAGCGGTCACGGACCACCCCCGGCACAATAACCCCCGGCACACTGCGATCAAACATGATCGCAGTGTACCGGCGGTACATGGAAGCATCGTGCAGGGAGGGGGCTCTCTGCGTGCTTCCCTGAGACGATCGGTACAAGGCGATGTACTCACCTTGTACCGAGCGTCTCCTCCCTGCAGTCCCTGGATCCAAAATGGCCGCGGGGCTGCATCCGGGTCCTGCAGGGAGTACTTCCGGGTCCACAGCAGGCGTTGGTAAGCCTGCACGGCTGTATGTCAGATCGTTGATCTGACAGAGTGCTGTGCAAACTGTCAGATCAGCGATCTGTGATGTCCCCCCCCCCCCCGGGACAAAGTAAAAAAGTTAAAAAAAAAATTTCCACATGTGTAAAATAAGAAAAAAAAAATAATTCCTAAATAAAGAAGAAAAAAATATTATTCCCATAAATACATTTCTTTATCTAAAAAAAAAAACAATAAAAGTCCAACCTATAAAATTGTCCCATTAGTTAACCCCTTCAGTGAACATCGTAAGAAAAAAAAAAAAAAACGAGCCAAAAATCAACGCTTTATTATCATACCGCCGAACAAAAAGTAGAATAACACGCGATCAAAAAGACGGATATAAATAACCATGGAACCGCTTAAATCGGCATCTTGTCCCTCAAAAAACGAGCTGCCATACAGCACCATAAGCAAAAAATAAAAAAGTTATAGTCCTCAGAATAAAGCGATGCAAAACTAATTATTTTTTCTATAAAATAGCTTTTATCGTATAAAAGCGCCAAAACATAAAAAAATTATATAAATGAGATATCGCTGTAATCGTACTGACCCGAAGAATAAAACTGCTTTATCAATTTTACCAAACGTGGAACGGTATAAACGCCTCCCCCAAAAGAAATTAATGAATAGCTGGTTTTTGGTCATTCTGTCTCACAAAAATCGGAATAAAAAGTGATCAAAAATTGTCACGTGTCCGAAAATGTTACCAATAAAAACGTCAACTCGTCCCGCAAAAAACAAGACCTCACATGACTCTGTGGACCAAAATATGGAAAAATTATAGGTCTCAAAATGTGGAGACGCAAAAACTTTTTTGCTATAAAAAGCGTCTTTTAGTGTGTGACAGCTGCCAATCATAAAAATCCGATATAAAAAACTCTATAAAAGTAAATCAAACCCCCCTTCATCACCCCCTTAGTTAGGGAAAAATAATAAAATTTAAAAAATGTATTTATTTCCATTTTCCCATTAGGGCTAGGGTTAGGGTTAGGGTTAGGGTTAGGGTTAGGGTTAGGGCTAGGGTTAGGGCTAGGGTTAGGGTTAGGGCTAGGGTTAGGGCTAGGGTTAGGGTTGGGGCTAGGGTTGGAGCTAAATTTAGGGTTAGGGTTGGGGCTAAAGTTAGGGTTAGGGTTTTGATTACATTTACGGTTGGGATTAGGGTTGGGATTAGAGTTAGGGGTGTGTCAGGGTTAGGGGTGTGGTTAGGGTTACCGTTGGGATTAGTGTTAGGGGTTTGTTTGGATTAGGGTTTCAGGTAGAATTGGGGAGTTTCCACTGTTCAGGCACATTAGGGGCTCTCTAAACACAACATGGCATCCGATCTCAATTCCAGCCAATTCTGCGTTGAAAAAGTAAAACAGTGCTCCTTCCCTTCCGAGCTCTCCCGTGCACCCAAACAGGGGTTTACCCCAACATATGCGGCATCAGCGTACTCGGGACAAATTGGACAACAACTTTTGGGTTCGAAGTTCTCTTGTTATCCTTGGGAAAATAAAAATTTGGGGGGCTAAAAATCATTTTTGTGGGAAAAAAAGGATTTTTTATTTTCACAGCTCTGCGTTGTAAACTGTAGTGAAACACTTGGGGGTTCAAAGTTCTCACAACACATTAGATAAGTTCATTGGGAGGTATAGTTTCCAATATGGGGTCACTTGTGGGGGGTTTCTACTGTTTGGGTACATCAGGGGCTCTGCAAACGCAATGTGACGCCTGCAGACCAATCCATCTAAGTCTGCATTCCAAATGGCGCTCCTTCCCTTTCGAGCTCTGCCATGCGCCCAAACAGTGGTTCCCCCTCACATATGGGGTATCAGCATACTCAGGACAAATTGGACAACAACTTTTGCGGTCCAATTTCTCCTGTTACCCTTGGGAAAATACAAAACTGGGGGCTAAAAAATCATTTTTCTGAAAAAAAAAATGTTTTTATTTTCACGGCTCTGCGTTATAAACTGTAGTGAAACACTTGGGGGTTCAAAGCTCTCAAAACACATCTAGAAAAGTTTCTTAGGGGGTCTACTTTCCAAAATGGTGTCACTTGTGGGGGGTTTTAATATTTAGGCACATTAGGGGCTCTCCAAACGCGACATGTTGTCCCATCTCAATTCCAGTCAATTTTGCATTGAAAAGTCAAACGGCGTTCCTTCCCTTCCGAGCTCTGCCATGCGCCCAAACAGTCGTTTACCCCCAAATATGGGGTATCAGCGTATTCAGGACAAATTGCACAACAACTTTTGGGGTCCAATTTCTTCTCTTACCCTTGGGAAAATAAAAAATTGGGGGCGAAAATATCATTTTTGTGAAAAAATATGATTTTTTATTTTTACGGCTCTGCATTATAAACTTCTGTGAATCACTTGTTGGGTCAAAGTGCTCACCACACATCTAGATAAGTTCCTTAAGGGCTCTCCAAATGCAACATGGCGTCCCATCTCAATTCCAGTCAATTTTGCATTGAAAAGTCAAATGGCGCTCCTTTCCTTCCGAGCTCTGCCATGCGCCCAAACAATGGTTTACACCCACATATGGGGTATCAGCGTACTCAGGACAAATTGTTCAACAGCTTTTGGGGTCCATTTTCTCCTGCTACCCTTGGTAAAATAAAACAAATTGGAGCAGAAATAAATTTTGTGTGAAAAAAAGTTAAATGTTCATTTTTATTTAAACATTCCAAAAATTCCTGTGAAACACCTGAAGGGTTAATAAACTTCTTGAATGTGGTTTTGAGCACCTTGAGGGGTGCAGTTTTTAGAATGGTGTCACACTTGGGTATTTTCTATCATATACACCCCTCAAAATGACTTCAAATGAGATGTGGTCCCTAAAAAAAAAAATTTCTGGTCAACTTTTAACCCTTATAACTCCCTAAAAAAAAAATTTTGCTTCCAAAATTGTGCTGATGTAAAGTAGACATGTGGGAAATGTTACTTATTAAGTATTTTGCGTGACGTATCTCTGTGATTTAAAGGCATAAAAATTCAAAGTTGGAAAATTGCGAAATATTCAAAATTTTCCCCAAATTTCCATTTTTTTCACAAATAAACGCAAGTTATATCGAATAAATTTTACCACTTTCATGAAGTACAATATCTCTCGAGAAAACATTGTCAGAATCACCAAGATCCGTTGAAGCGTTCCAGAGTTATAACCTCATAAAGGGACAGTGGTCAGAATTGTAAAAATTGGCCCGGTCATTAACGTGCAAACCACCCTCGGGGCTTAAGGGGTTAAATGTAAAATTTCCCGGAATCATTAGAATACGTTATGTCCCATTTGAAGAGCCCCTGATGTGTAGAAACAGTGAAAACACCCCAAGAGTGACCCCATTTTGGAAAATTGACTCCTCAAGAATGTATTTAGAAGGCAAGCAGCTTGAACCCCCAGGGGCTTCACAGAAGTTTATAACGTTGAGCCGTAAAAATAATACAATCACATTTTCCTCACTGAAATGTTGTTTTAGCCCCAAGTTTTTAATTTTTCTAAGGGCTGTAGGAATTTTTTTAACAACAAACTTACGTCCATTTTTTTCGCCAATGCCCTACTTGTCATCGGGAAATATTTTTCAGGCACAGTGCAAAGCTCACAAGGCTAGGAGCGCCATATTTTACTGTTTTGGTTTGCAGGTACCATGACCCACTGGGAGAGCCCATGAGATGCAAGAACAGCAGAACCCTCCATATGTGACACCATTTTACAAGCTACATCTCTCAATGAATTCATCTAGGGGTTCAGTGATCATATTAAAACCTCGGGTGTGTACCATTGAGCAGAATTGTGTACCATTGAGCAGTAAAGAAATAATAACTACATTTTTGCCATCAAAATTTAGTTTTAGCCCCAGAATTTACATTTTCACACAAAAAGTGGGTAAAAATGGCACCATAGTTTGTCCCACAATTTCTACTGAACGTGGCAATACCCAATATGTGACTAAAGACCAAAAAGAAAGAAAGAAGCAGCATGGAGTCCAGATAAATATGTGAACAAACTTTATTAACAATTATTACAGGCTTAAAAATGAACAGAGGGAAATGATCCCCGTGCTGTACTCAGCACGCATCTGCAAAAACAGGGGGTATGTGCCTGTAGTACACATATATCCACATTATAACCGATAGTAACAGACTAAAGTGACTGTGCATAAGGTTCAACAGAACCTGTATTGGACACATGGGTCCGTCAAAAATAGCTACCAAGTACACTTCATATTCAGTATATAATCATATACATACCAGATAATGTGGAGAAAAAGTCACGGCGTGGATTGGCACTTCCCCCTGTATCCCCCGACGCGCGTTTCGGCTATCGCCTTTCTCAAGGGACTGTATGTGACTGTACAGTACTACTTAGCCATAAGGAGCGGAGCGCTATTTTCCTCCTGGAGCGCACATTTTCCTAGAAGAGTTGGCGGACTCCATATGCAGAGCCCCTAATTGCTAGAAGAGCAGAATCCCCCTCAATGACCCCATTTTGGAAACTATACCTCTTTGGGAATTTATCTATAGGTGTAGTATCAGGAATGAAAGCAATGAAAGTTGCCAAGTGAAAATTGCAAACTGCAGCTTTAGTGACCGGTACGCTATAATGACCAGAACATTATGCACAGCCCGTGCTTCTGAAAGCATGCACCCGTAAGCTAGGTGGGCTCTCATTGCTTCAGAAATGCCAAAGGTAGATGCTATATGTGGTTTAGGCACACTGTGGAGGGAGTGGCTCAGAAGGGAGGGGGCATTTGTATTTGGGAGCACAGAATTTGCTGAATTTCTTTTCGCCTTTTCGCTTTTCTAAGGCCTTTGTACTACCAGCAATGTGGAAGCCCACTATATTTCCGTTAACATACTGTATATCGGATCTGAGTGAGGACTTGCTTTTTTTGTGGATTGAATTGAAGCTTTTATTGGGAACATTTTACATGACGTTTGGGATCATATTTATCTGGCGCTCTACACTGAGCACATACTTTGGCATTTCTATCTAAATCTCTGAGTGACATGATTCAGATAAAACCCCCGAGGGATCCATTCACTATAATGATGCAGCAGACTTACTCTGGACTCCGTCTGGCCTCTGTACTGGGGTGTCCTATTTTTCAGAAGTTCACAAAACTGTGGCCGATAGCACTTATATGCACGCCTAAAAAGACGGACACCACTGCATCACAGGCCAGACAGAGTCCGCAGTGCTTCTTTCTGCCTCATTATAGGCAATCTTCCACCAGAGGTTCCGTCTGTATCACGTATTTCAGAGATTTACAACTCCGGTGTAAGTGTTCAACGCAGAGCGCAGGATAAATGTGCGCCGAGACTTACTGCGATCTTTGGGAGGCAGAATGAAAAAATGAACAGTAGGTGAAGAATTGGTTTTATTTATTTTTTACGCCGTTCCTCGTGCGGTATAAGTGATTAGGCAACTTTGCTCTTCGGGTCGGTGCAATTACAGCGATGCCAGATTTATATCGGGTTTTTATGTTTGGCTGCTGTCACACACTAAAGGACACTTTTTATTGCAAAAAATAGTTTTTGCATTACCACATTTTGAGAACTATAATAATTCCATATTTTGGCCCACAGAGTCATGTAATGGCTTGTTTTTTGCTGGACGAGTTGATGTTTTTATTTGTACTATTTTCGGGCACAATACATTTTTGATTGCTTTCTATTCCAATTGTTGTTAGGCAGAACGAACAAAAAACATCAATTCAGGAATTTGTTTTGGAGGGGGGGTTTATGCCATTCCGTGTGTGGTTAAAATTGATAAGGCAGTTTTATTTTTTGGGTCAGTACGATTACAGCGATACCTCATTTATATTTTTCTTATGTTTTGGCGCTTTTATACAATAAAACCTATTTTATAGAAAAAATATTTTTGCATCGCTTTATTATGAGAGCTGTAACTTTTTTATCTTTCTGCTGATAGAGCTGTATTATGGCTTGTTTTTTGCTGAGCAAAATGACATTTTCAGTGGTACCATGTTTATTTTTATCTGTCTTTTTTATCGCATTTTATTCCACTTTTTGTTCGGCAGCATGATGATAAAGCATTGTTTTTTGTCTTGTTTTTAATTTTTTTATGGTGTGCACTAAAGGGGTTAACTAGTGGAACAGTTTTATAGGTTGGGTCATTACGGATGCGGTGATACCAAATATGTGTTTATACTTTTATTGTTTGTTTTTCTTTCATTCACATATTTATTTAGAGATACAGTATCTTTTGATTCTTTATTATTTTTGATTTTTTTCAAATTTTTTTACAATTATTTTAATTTTTTCAATTTTTTTTTAATAACTTTTTACTTTGTCCCACTATCGGACAATCATTTTTTGCAGTCTGATCACTTCTACAGCATGAGATGAAGCAGCATATCCATGCTGCAGAAACTGTCAGCTCTTCACTAACAGACTAATTTGCTCATCATGCACTGGGCATGATCAGCAAGTTTGCTAGGTCTGGTGACCTGGATATCATCATGATGCATCGGGCCACCATGGCAACGATCGGGACTCCGCGTCACGCCATGGGGTCTCTGATCCAAAGGCAGTGGGGCTGTCAGCCCTTTGCCGGCTTCCGGAATGCTGCGATTGTGTTCAATCGCAGCATTTCAGGGATAAAAGTGCTGGGAGTGGTCTGTAACTGCTCCTGTCACTTAGTGCCTGGTGTCAGCTGCCATAATCAGTGTGTGGGCAATCTTTCAGAAGTAATATTCCGTCCATGGTCAAATAGGCCCAGTGCACATGGACTGAATATTAAGTCCAATGTCAGAAAGGGGTTACACTTCTGGATTTCTGAGATATTTATTTTAGCTTTAAAAAATACATTTTGCCCATCTCACAATGCAGGAAAAATATGTTTTATGACACACAAGCCTTATTTTCAGAATTTTGCTTTAGGAGCCAAATTTGCACTGAGGGGTTTAATACCATCATCCTTGTTTGCCATGTGTGAAGAATAAAATAGAGGCTGTTATTAAAGTGCTGTTACTACAGTATATCACAGATCAATCAATTCACAGTCACACTGAGAAACTATACAGGTACAGAACTTCCTTAAATCACTTGAATCTTTGAAATTGGAATGATAGTCTCAGTCTGTGAATAATAATACAATCTGGTTCAGTATTGAAGCAGTACAACAAAATCAGATTAGGCCTATTGTTATCCCTGTAGGAAATGAGCTGTGTACTCGGACCGCCATTCCCTACAGTTGAAAGAGAACCTGTCAGCACAATTTAGTAATGCAAAGACATGGTCAGAGACATAACAATCTCGGTCACAGATTGTGCGACCCCAACCGGTCTAATGAAGGATGAGAGCCTGCTGACACCAACGCCTATCCGAGGATGCACATCCAGCCAAATTGTATTGCAGCATATAGATGCTCCGGGTCCGTGCACTTCAATACACTCTGCTGGCCAATCAGATGCCAACAGCTGACGTCGGTGTGCCAGTCATGAGCAGCGCATTGCAGTGACATCAAACTGGCATGCTGAAGTAACTGCTGGCCCCTGCACCAGCTACAGAAGGGGGTGCCTCTCACTGTTGGAGAAGGGGAAGATAAGAAGTAAGAATAATCATTTGCTTTTTAAAGTCTATTAGACAAGAGCAAAATAAAATGGAACATTATTACAGGATTGGGCCCAGGAGCTGTATCATTATACCAGGAAGGGAGACAGTATAACTGTTAAAACAGCAACAATGTCCCTGCACGTGTCCTGTTCCTCATCCCTGCTTGTGCACTCACCTGTCCACACTTCCTCAGTGTCTGCTCCCTCTCAAGACCTGCACATGGCACTCAGGCCTCCTGGGAGACAGTTTAAGGGCCAGCAGGCATTGCTAAAAATGTCCCTAGCCAATAGTTGGAAGGCGATTAGTTTATAAGGCATCCTCCCCTATTAGCAAGTGCCTTAGCAATTTAGTTGTTCAATGTGTATCCTGCTAGCTATTTGTTAGATTTTCATACTCGTGTTCTCTGATCCTGTCAACCCTGTATAAACCTGTTCCAGTCTGTCCTGCTAGACATACCTGAATCCACTCTGCCTGTGTCTAGTCCTGATCCACTTGACCCACACCTGTGCCACTTACCTTACCTGCCCAGTCTGAACCAGCACCTGTTAACCTGCATCTGTGATCCCATGCTTGTTGCTGTCTTGTATTTCTGTACGAGTCCTGCTTGTGCCTGACCCAACACTAGACTTCCAGCCATACCATCCCACTAAGCCAGTATCTGGCCAACCCTGCTTTCCTGTCCCCTTTTGGGGTCAGCTGCCACAGTTCTGTGGGTGCATCTTGAAGTAGCACCTGGGTTCACCTGGAGCCAAGACTAACCTGACCCACAGGGGCTCTTGAGAAGAGTCAGATGTTCACTTAGTTACACCCCTCCAGGCTCTCCATGGACAATGGCACAGTGGTTCCACTACCAATTGCGTAACAGTTTGCTAAGGTCATAGAACCTACTAACTCTCATACACCACCAGTCTTGGATGTGTACCATGAGATTACCCATCAGAGAAATCAGCAAGACAAAATCCTATCTTACCTGTGGACTGTTAACACCTGCTTTGACATCAGCCTCTGCATCCACTCTGGTTCATGCTGTGGAAAGTTTGGCAGTGACCATTGAATCCACAAGCCATACTTCAAGTCGTAGACTCCGTCTTTCTGCACCACCACGTTTTGACGGAGATCTGAAGCAATCCTGAGGCTTTATCAACTAGTGCTCACAGTACATTGAACTGTTGGCCCACCAGTTTCCCTCCGATTGGATGAAGGTAGCCTTTTTATTGTCTCATCTTAGAGGATTAGGCCATGGCATGGCTCAATCTCTTGTGGGAGAAAGAGGATGCAATAATATCAGATCTGCAAACTTTCCTGGAGGCGTTCCCCAAGGTATTTGATGAACCAGGCCAAGTTACTTCAGCTGCCTCTTCCCTCCTCAGACTGTGTCAGGCCAGTCTGTAAGCCAATGCGCAGTCCATTTCCTTACCTTGGATTCTGAATTTAGCCAGAACAATGAGACTCTGGTATCAGCCTTCTGGGAGGGATTGGCCGGAAAAATTAAGGATACGCTAGCAGGCCGAGACATTTCTGAAACACTGAACGATCTAATTCCTTGGCCATGTGATTTGACCTCCAGTTCCAGGGGCGCTCTCGGAAATGGTCCATCAAAGAAAACCTTTTTGTCTGGTACTGTTCTTCTAAAGGCCACTCACTACTCAGTCTACTGCACCCGCTGCATCTCTAGAACTCATGCAAGTTGACAACATAGGGTTGGCTGAGCAACGACAGGAGGTATGGTGAGTCAAGGGCTTGTGCTTCTATTGTGGAGAAATCAGTCATCTCATTCGCTGTTCCAAGAAACTGGAAAACTCGCAAGCCTAGGTTCATTGGGAGAGGCTTCCCTGATCGAGAGCAATTCCTTGCCGCCATTGATTCTGACCGTATCTGTGTCTTTTTGAGGTTACCAGGTTGTTGAGACATTGTATGTGGATTTTGAAGCATCAGGAAACTTCATACAACAAGCAGCAGTAGATCTCTGCTATATCCCATTTCAACTACTCTAACATCAGTTAGTGCTGTCATCTGTCAATGGGAAGCCCCTATCTGAAGCCGTTTGGCTGGTCACCGAGCAAGTAGAGCTCTGGATAGGAATGCTGCACACTTAGAAGATCACATTCTACGTGCTTCCTAACCTTTTCTCACCCACTTCTTCTGTGCCTTTCCATGGCTCTGAATGCATGAGCCCATCCTGGCCTGGAGGTGCTTAGTTGGGGTCAGTCTTGTCATGAGGAATGTCTTGTACTTGTACGACAGGTCCGGCCACTGAAAGAACCATTGTGTCTGTCGGGATTACCATCTGCCTACTTTTCATATGCAGACATCTTTTACAAAGAAGAAGCAGAGAAGTTCCCTCCACATAACCTGTAAGACTGCCCTATAGACCTGCATCAGGGATCCTCACATTTACGAGGCCATATTTACCGTCTGTCCCAAGCAGAGACATGTCCCAAGAGTCATGTCCCAGTATGGCAAGGAGAATTTGGCTAGAGGTTTCATACGGACATACTACTCTCCAGAAGAGCAGGTTTCTTCTCTGTAAATAAAAAAGACGGAAACCTCCAACCTTGCATCGATTAGGGGTCTCAATCAGATCATGGTTAAGAACAAGTAACCATTAATTCCAGAGATGTTTGACCACCTCAGAGATGCTAGGATCTTTACTAACTTGGATCTGCGTGGAGCATAGAATCTTATTCAGATACATTGACAAGATGAATGGAGGATAGCTTTTAACATCCAGGATAGTCATTATGAATACCCGAGATATGCCATTCGTTCTCAGAAATGCACCAGCTGTCTTCCAAGAATTTGTGAATTATATCTTTCGAGACCTCCTTTACACTGGTGTCTTGGTTTACCTGGACGATATCTTGACTTCTTTGCAGACTGCTCTTTCATAGGCAGAATGTCCGTCAAGTTCTGCAGCAACTCATAGAGAATCACCTGCATATTTAATTTGAGAAATTTGTCTTTGAACAATCTTTTCTCCCTTTCCTATGTTATATCATCTCAGACACAGGAGATGGATATGAAGAAGATGTCTCCCATCCTCAAGTGGCCGCATTATGATGACGTTAAAGCTATCCAGCGATTCCTGGGATTCGCCAACTGCTACCGGCAATTCATTCTGCATTTCTCGGTCCTGAATGCTCTCATCTCCACCATGATTTGCAAGAGTGCCGATCCAAAGGTATGGACTCTAGAATGCTTTTCTCTCCCTAAGCCTTCTTCTCTGCTCCAGTATTACATCGACCACACGTGAACAAATAATTCTTCTGGAGGTAGACGCCTCATCTTCTGGGGCTGGAGACGTTCTTACTCAGAAGTTTCCTGGACATATGGTGACCTGTGGATTCTTCTCCAAGACCTTCTCTACCCCAAAGCATAGCTGATTCGATTGGCGACCAAGAGTTGTTAGCAATTCAGATTGCTCTTAAGGAGTGGCGGTAACTTCTCATGGGAGCAGCCTATCCAGTTGACATTTATACCAACCACAGGAACCTGGACTATCTGCAGTCTGCTCAAAGACTGAAACCACATCAAACTAAGTGATTGCTATTTTTTGCCCATTTTGATTTCATTCTGCATTTTTGACCTGCTGACAAGAACATCAAAGCTGATGCACTTTCGTGGTCTTTCCTGCTCTCCGATCAAGAGGAAAAACCTCAACTCATCATTGAGCCATCAAAGACGGTTGCTGTGGCTCCGGTAAACCTGTTCCAAATTCCACTAGGAAAGACTTTGGTGTCAGAATCAGACACTAGGTGAGTTTGGCAATTGGGGGGGATTTATCCAAGATGGGCCACACATGCCGGACAGAAAAATACTTTGCAGCTCATATCTTATCATTACTGGTGGCCTTCAATGCGTAAGAAAATCATGTAGTTTGTTTCCACCTGCCCTTACTGCCCCCATAGCAAGACTTCTAGACAACTCCCATTTGGTGACTCCTACCACTCACTGTGACCTTGGCTCCTTGGGAGCATACTGCTATGGACTTTTTACAGTTCTTCCTGTGTCCTTTGGCTTTTCTTTCATCTGGGTAGTGGTGGATTGCTTCTCGAAGATGGCACATTTCACCTCATTGACAGGCCTTCCGTCTGCTCCAGAATATGTTACTTGTTCAATATGGTAATGGTAAGTGACATCATGCAAGGATTCAAATATTACACATTGATGTTAGATTACCTAATTTTGCCCTTGCCTGGATCTAGTTGCTAGAACACATTTTATGTTTAGCCATCACTTAACCAGTGTAGAATACTTTTATCAATATAACAATGTAATGATGTCAACAGAACATAAAGGAAATGCATATGATATGGTGGGCAACATTTACCCCCGCAGTACAGTACTATATGGCGGGGTGCAGATCAGGTTAGCAACAATGATTCATCATTTTATCCTGGCAATATGTTTCTGTATGTTTTCACATGGTGTATAGATAGTATGTCTTTGAAAACACACAAAATATGTGTATTTATAGAGCTAGTGAACAACACACTACAGTTTAAAATTTCCCGGGGTCCCAACTGTCCCACAACTCAGGCCTCTCCTGCACCAGAACAATCAGTATGTCCTCATTGAGGCTCCTTGAGATTTTGCTGGTATCCTTGGAGGCATGTGTCAGTGCTTTGCCTTGCTTTATATAGGTTGACATTTCTTCCCTGTAGCAGAACTTCCTGTGTTGGCAGGGTTGAATTTCCTGACTCATTTGTCATGTGTGCACAAAATGGATGCTGTGTTAATGGTCCATGTGTGTTCTATTTTATTCCTCACACCCATAGACTTGAGTAGGTGAGCCTCATCTGATTTCCGAGTGAGCTCGCATCATGAGGACAGTACCTGAACAATAGCCATAGTTGGGTGCAAAGCTTCACAGGTACATACCAGTCCTTATAATAGAAAGATCAAAGAAGCAGCACACCATCATTTTAGTGCAAAAAAAGCTATTTTAATAGCCCATTTGTGTGCAACGTTTCGGCTCTGTGTGTGAAAAAGGCTCACACACAAAGCCGAAATATGGCGCACAAATGGGCTATTAAAATGGGGTTTTTTTTGCACTAAAATGATGGTGTGCTGCTTCTTTGATTTTTCTAGATAGATAATAGATAGATAGATAGATAGATAGATAGATAGATAGATAGATAGATAGATACCCCACAAAGCATTTTAACATTACACCCTTTAGTGCCTTGTGTCACAAACTCCACTCTGTTCCTGTCTGCTATGTTACTTTGTTTGGAGGCTGTCAGTCTGTTATTTGTTGTGCTGGGTCTGTCCTGCAATCATCTATGTTCAATTTCCTTGATTAGTCCTCTACTTAGGCATACTAGCTCCTCCATCCAGTGTCAATCGTACACTTGCTGCTGCCTGTTTAAGACTGATCCCTCTGTACTCTGTGCCTGACCCAACCTGACTTTATTCCCTTCCCAGACTTAGAATCTTGGCCTGTGATCTGACTTCTCTTGTGCCAATTCTCTGTAAACTGTCTTGTCTTTCTGGTTTTCCTGATCTCTGCTCTGGAATTGGATTTTGTCTCTGACTTCCCCTGGTTGTACTGCGCCATTTCCTGGACCTGACCTCGGATTGTTTGACCTCCCTTTACTTAGTCAGTAAGTAGTATATATTTTTACTGTCTGTTATTATAGTCTTTCTCTCTACTTCTGGGACTAATATTTACTAGAGTGACTCACGTCACATTATGATTGACCGTTAATTTTTTTCTTTTTTCCCACCTATGGATCCGTTACGTACTTTGTGTGATCAGGTGGTGAATCTGACTCAGTTAGTCCAAGATATGGTCTTGGAACAATGCCAACTGGCATCCTAACAGGCTCAATTACAGGGCCAGATTTCTGGTACTCTTGCTGCCTCTCAGAATCTCTCTCCTCAGACCGTTGTTATGATTTCTGAACCATCTGACGATTCTTTGATCTCCCTCTGAACCTGATAAAACACTCCATGACAAATTTTCAAGGTAAAAAGACCAGTTCAGAATCCTTAAAGAGAGTTGCAAATTAATGTTTACCTTGCGCCCTCGGTCATCAGGGAATGAGTCACAGCGGGTGGGAATTATAATGTCACTTTTGAGGGGGTCCTCAGACCTGGGCATTTTCCCTACCCTCTTTTGCTCCTGAACATCTTTCGGTGGAAGCCTTTTTTGGTGCTTTAGGACAGATCTATGACAAACCGGACAGGGTCAAGGTGGCAGAGACAAGGATCATTAACCTGACACAGAGGAACCGCACAGCAGAAGACTATTGTACTGAGTTTCATCAGTGATCTGCTGAGATCCTGTGGAATGACGCAGCTCTCAGATGATAATTCCTCAGGGGTCTTTCGGAATCTCTAAAGGACACTCTCGCTCTTCATGCTCCACCTGGTTATTTGGTGGAGGCCATGAGTCAGGCTATCCGCATGGATCGGAGAATGCGAGAGAGATGCGAGATTCAACAAGAGGTTCCATTTTGTCCAATTGGCCAGGCTAATTCACCTGAAGAAAACCTATGGAGGTTGGTGCTGCCAGCTCAAGGATTAATAAGAGGAGACGCCGTTGGGAACTTGGACTTTGTCTCTATTGTGGCCGAGCTGGACATTTCTTAAAGGAATGCTTTTCACTACCTGCAGCAATTAAGCTGTTGGGAAACATCTAAGTATGGGTGATTGTTGAGGAGATCACTTAGATTTACAGGTACTCTTTTACTCCTCCGATAAAGTGTTGTTGAATGCTGAACTTCTTTTTCAAAATCAGTGTCTGTTCAGATTTGCCTTTATTGACTGCGGATCTGTGGCTAATTTCATTGATTCGGGACTTGTTCTGAAGTTAGGATTAGGGACAGTTAAGCTAGAAAGCCCTATTCAAATCGTGGCCATTGATAATAATAATAATTTTTATTTATATAGTGCCAACATATTCCGCAGCACTTTACAATTAAGCGGGGTCATGTACAAACAATAAATTCGGTACGAGTTAAGACAATTTAAACAGTGACATTAGGAGTGAGGTCCCTGCTCGCAAGCTTACAATCTGGTTCAGTCAGTTACGGTGGAGTTCACACTCAAGGTGGGGTCTCTTCAAATGGAATTAGTCTCCTTTTATGTTTTGGACAGTTTGGAATTGTGTTGGGTATTCCTTGGCTGCAAATGCGTATTCCAATTATTGACTGGAATCTGAAAGATATTGACAAATGGGGGCCTTATTGTATTGAAAACTGTCTTAAATCTGTGCATGTTTGCTCCATTAGTCTGGCGGGTCTTCCGGAGTACCTGAAAAACTTCAGAGATGGGTTTTTTTCGGAAAAAGAGAGTGAGATCTTACATCCTCACCATCCCTATGACTGTGCTATTAATCTTATTCCTAATGCCAAATTACTCAAGGCTTGTTTGTATAATTTGTCTGGCTCAGAGCGGTCAGCCATGAAAGTTCATATTAACGAAAGTTTACGAAAAGGTCATATTCATCCTTCCTTATTGCCGTTAGCTGCTGGATTCCTTTTTGTTAAAAAGAAATATGGAGGTCTCCGTCCCTGCCTCAAGTGGGAAAGCCAGTGACTGAGGGCAGATATTAACAGCTCAGAGAGGGACCATGGTAATTAACCCCCCTGGCTAAAAACATCTGCCCCCAGCCATCCCAGAAAAGGCACATCTGTAAGATGCACCTATTCTGGCACTTAGCCACTCTCTTCCCACTCCCCTGTAGCGGTGGGATATGGGGTAATAAGGGGTTAATGTCACCTTGATAATGTAAGGTGACATTTATTTAATCATATGAACATATATTTTAACATCATAAAAGAATAAATAACAAACAATAAACAGTGATTGAAAGGGGGCAAAGGAACAGAAATCAGAGTCGAAATGATGTAAAATATATTGACCAAGAGATCTAGATGTAATTTGATTGTTTGGTTGTCAAAATTGTTAGTCCTTTAGCGTTACCCAGGGTGCACCACATGGAGGCGGACTAACGTTGCACCCCTAAGGTGACATTAAGCCAGGTTAATAATGGAGAGATGTCAATAAGGCACCTATCCATTATTAATATACACACATACATTAAGAATAAAGTATTTTAATGAAATAAATAAACACATGGGGTTTTAATATCTTTATTGTACGATCAATCCAACTGACGACCCTGGTCTTCTGAAAAAAAAAAAAAGGAAAATAAAAAAGCAACAATATCCCATACCTGTCCACCGTATAGTCATGTCCCACGAGGTAAATCCATCTGAAGGAGTTAATTAAATTTACAACCAGGAGCCTGCTAATGCAGCCATCCCTGGCTCTAAAAACTGGGGAATGAATGGAATGCAGCTTCGTTGACGTTCGTTGCCATCATAGAAGCTGCGCCCCCTGGTGGCATAAACTCATATGAACTCTAGCGTGGGAATTTTTCTGAATATTTTCTCACGCCATCATTGACTGGGTTCAAACCAGTGACCTAAAGGCTCTGAAGTGCTTTTTAGGGTTCACAAATTATTACAGAAAATTTTTAGAGGATTTTCTCAGATCGTCAAGCCTCTTATGGACCTCACTCGTAAAGGGGCAGAGCTAAAGATTTGGTCACCGGAAGCGGTTAGGGCTTTTTAAAATTTGAATAAATTTTATGTCTGCTCCTGTTCTTGTGCAACTCAACCTCCAGAGGCCGTTCATTGTGGAGGTAGTGCAGCGCCCCAGAGTCCTGGTCGTTGCAGTAACGTCGCCCTGCCGCTAAGGGGGGCGATGTTGCGTCTGATTGCACTAAAGGAGTTCACCTGATCAGGTAACACTCACACTACACTTCACACTCCGGCCACCAGGGGGAGTGGTTCTATCTAGTAGGCCACTCCTCACACTCTGGTAAAACTGGGGGTTGGACAGGAAGACAGGGAGAAGTAACTGGGAAGAGCTAGAGAGAGGACCTGTCAGGGATGGGATCCTGGCAGACTCCTAAGAGAACAACGCAACCAGTGAGCAACGGGAATACAGCAAAGAGGCAATAGGACCAGAAGGAGTCGTGCTGAAAGATCGAGGCAACATCCTTCTGAGGCGCAAACAGTCGGTGGCCGGAACGCCGAGAAAGTAAGAGACTTTAAGCATTACTTCAAACCACGGCAGGACAGCCCAATTATAGGTTGGCTGTCTCACTTAAACACCTAAGCAGACAACGGAGGCAGCTGTGGGAGAGGGGCGACTCTAGAGTCCCGGAAGAACTCCAGGCCTACCCCGTCATACGGGTGCGTCCTAGCCATATCATCTGGGGGACGGAGAGAACGAACATCAGAGACAGACAGAATCAGTTGTGAGGACTATCCCGGGGTGCTCAGCAGGGAAGGACTACAACACATAGGCGCTAGCAGGTAGACGCTGATTCTCACCTGTCAAGGGGAACTCCTAATGTGCCTTTGGACCGGCCGGTCTCAGACAGCCCGGTTAACAGTGCTCTTGATTGGCTAACTCGAAGCCTTCAGTAAAGAGGTAATGAGACTGCAACCTGGTGTCCTCGTTATTTACTGTGACCGGCACTGCACCGCACTACCACCACCATCCACACCTATTATTGGGCGCCCCTCAGCAGGGTCACGGACCGGGTCTAGCCACCGTGACAACCCCAGAGCAGAGATTCAGAGGCCCGGTACCGGGTACCCCTCGGCCCTGCGGCAGTGGGGGCGCTACAACTTGGCGTCACGAACAGGATCTACTTAAGCCTGAAGAATCAGGTCATGTGTGCCTTGGAACTGTGATTTATTGTGCTTGGACTGTGACTTATTGCAAAGACTGTGCATTGTTATTGCCGCCAAGAGTTCCCGCCACAATTCGCCATCGCTGCGCACGGAGGGAAGAGCCTTAGTTTCGTGGGCGGAACCGGTCAAAAAGAAGCGTGGAACGAGAAAGCGCGGTAAGGTGCCAACCCCGGAAGAGGAACTCCAACCTCCAGCAAGTTAGTGGGAGGAAGGGACAGCCATGTCTGAGTCAGGGGAAGCGGAAGCGGAGGCGGCGGTCGCAGCCGTGAACGCAGAGGCAGCTCCGGTCCCCGTAGCGGACGTAGCCGCGGCCCTAATACCACCACTGGTGGCCACGGAGCCCGCAGCCACCATCAGCCAGTCAGACACTGCTGCTACCACAAAGGCCATAATGCCCTTCTCTATGCCGTACCTGCCCGGAGCGGCCTGGCTCCCACGATACTCCGGGGAGTCGCACACATTAAATGATTTTAAAGAGGGAATCTGCAGCCTGCTCGAGTTCTATCCCCTGACGGAGCCTCAGAAGGTTCATATGATAATCGGCCAACTCTTCGGGGCGGCTCTGAGAGAAGTAAAGTCCTGGCCCGCTGCGGATAAGGGAACTGCACAGCAGGTTTTTGCAAAGCTTAAAGCCACCTTCGATACCCGCACTGCTACAGAAATTAAACTGACTTTCTATGGATGCAAACAGAGACCGCAGGATAGCTTACGGGACTATGCCCTTAATCTCCAGGAGGCGCTGCGGGCTATTAAGCAGAGTGATCCCGACAGCATGCAGGATGAGGATAAACTCCTGAAGGAGCGGTTCATTGAGGGGCTCCTGTGCAGTCACCAACGGGGCCAATTGCACTTCCTGGCCATGCAAAATCCAGACTTGACTTTTGCGCAATTCAAGGATAAAGCTATCCAGGCGTTGCAGGAGCGACAGCCCAATAGTGCAGCACCTCCCAGGCGTCCCACTCTCACGTACTACCAGGAGGTGGCGTCGGATGCCCCAGTCGCCACCGAGGCCGATGCCCAGAGCCTAGAGGACGACTCCCCTGCAGGACTCCGCCTCCAGATGCAGGAGCTGACCAAGAGCGTTGCTGCCCTGGCCCGGACGGTGCAGTCCCTACAGGAGGCCCCAAGGAGAAGATCCAGCTGGCCTCCAGACCAGAGGATGTCCCTTGGATGCGACAGAGGAGGACTCCGCCGACCAGAGGCCGGGACGACGATCGCTTTCATCGGGACAGATGACCCATCTGACGCCGCTGTCATCAGGTGGGCCACCTTGCAAGGTACTGTACTTTAAACGAGCAACCCCTGGGGCAAAGGGCCAACCCCCAGGAGTAAGACGGTCAGGCCCGCAGCATTGGAGAGCCAAATACATTGGAGGGCAACCAGTTCTTCCTGTAGTGGTTGACGGTATCCCCATGAACGCTTTGCTGGACACCGGTTTTCAGGTGACGACTATGCCTTACGTGCTTTATAAACGGTATTGGGAGGACACCGATATTACTCGTGGCCCCGATGATGATTTCACCATAATAGCCAGAAATGGTCAGACGTTGCCACAAGTGGGGTATAAAGAGGTCACCATCAAGGTGGGGCGGGTGGAATTGAAAGCCCAAGGGATTGTGATTGTTGATATTGATCGACGAGAATGTAATCCCATGATGACTATTGGTACTAATGTGATAGAAAATTGTCTTGCAGAAGTTATTGTTTTGTTGCAACAGGTAGCAGAAACCGCCGGCCACAGTGAACAACGCGCCCTGCAAAAAGAAATCAGAGCTCTGATGCAGAGACAGCAGGTAAAGCTGACTGGTGGTGAGATTGGTCGTGCCACTGTGAGTGATTCAAACCCCATCGCGATACCCCCCAGGAGTGAGATGTTAATATGGTGTCGGGCAGCCATAGGCCTCAGGGGTAAGGACTACCAGGCCTTGGTAGAACCCGTATATTCAGACAATAGGCCTACTATCCTGACAGCCCGGGGGGTGGTCGACGTCCGCCAGGGGAGGGTGCCTGTACGTGTCCTCAATTGTGGGGAGGAAGAGGTCCACCTCACCAAGTATGCCACGCTCGCCAAACTGTTCACTGTCAATAATAGTGTGATACAGACACCTGAACCCTTGGTCCCGTCAAACGTGGCGGAGGACAACGGTTCTGCAGGGCACTCGAAAGATTGGTGTCGGGAATTGCATGTGGGCACTGACTCTACCCCATCCCATCAGAAACAGGGGGCCTACAGGGTGGTTCACGAGTACGAGCAGGTATTCAGCAAACACCCCTTAGATTTTGGACAGGTGAAAGGGATCCAACATCACATCCCTACGGGAGATCACCGACCCATAAAAGAGAGATATCGCCCTGTACCCCCAGCTCATTACCAGTGTGCCAAGGACATGTTGCGAGAAATGAAGGAGGCCGGGGTGGTGAGAGACAGTTGTAGCCCCTGGGCAGCTCCATTAGTCCTTGTAAAAAAAAAGGATGGTACAATGTCATGGTTCCCAATGGCAAGGGAATGTAAGAAACATATAAGTAACGAACGAGCTCTCGGGTGATGGAAACTCGAGTTGACCGTGAGCTAAATCTACCACACAACTAACAGTAGCCAGGGAGCATACCTACGGCTTCCTATATGCCACGCGCCAGCCGGAGGACTAACTACGCCTGGTAGAGGAAGAAACAGACCTGGCTTACCTCTAGGGAAATACCCCAAAAGATGATAGCAGCCCCCCACGTGTAATAATGGTGAATTAAGAGGAAAAGACATACACAGTATGAAAGTAGATTTAGCAAAGAGAGGTCCACTTACTAGATAGCAGAAGGATACAAAAGAGGACTTCACGGTCAACTGAAAACCCTTTCAAAAACCATCCTGAAATTACTTTAAGACTCCTGTGTCAACTCAGACACAGGAGTGGCAATTTCAGCCCGCAAGAGCTTCCAGCTACAGAGAATTACAAAAACTGCAAACTGGACAAAAGGTACAAAACAAAAGGACAAAGTCCACTTAGCTGATCAGCAGACTAGTAGCAGGAACATGCAACCGAAGGCTCTGGTTACAATGATGACCGGCAAGGAAATGACTGGAGAGCAAGGCTAAATAGGAAACTCCCAAACACTGATGGAAGCAGGTGAACAGAAGAAGCAAAGTGCAAACAAGTCACCAGTACCACCAGCAACCACCAGGGGAGCTCAAAAAGCGGATACACAACAGTACAATGAGGATGTGTGTTGATTACAGGCAGTTGAATCGCATTACACATAAGGACGCATACCCACTGCCCAGGATAGAGGAGTCTCTGGCTGCCTTAAAATCTGCTAACTACTTCTCTACCTTAGATCTCACCAGTGGGTACTGGCAGGTTCCCATGGCGGAGGCGGACAAGGAGAAGACGGCCTTCACGACATCGATGGGTCTCTGCGAATTTAACTACATGCCCTTCGGATTGTGCAATGCCCCAGGGACGTTCCAGAGGATGATGGAGTGCTGCCTGGGGCACAAGAACTTTGAAACCGTACTGCTGTATTTGGATGATGTCATTGTCTTCTCTAAGACCTATGAAGACCATCTGAAGCACCTGGCTGAGGTGTTTGAAGCCCTGTCCAACTTTGGCTTAAAGGTGGAACCGTCCAAATGTCATCTGCTGAAACCTAAAGTGCAGTACCTGGGCCATGTGGTGAGCGCCGAAGGAGTGCCCCCAGACCCCGACAAGGTCACGGTGATCCAGGACTGGCCAAAGCCCAGCAACCTCCACGAAGTCCGGGAGTTCCTCGGGCTGGTAGGCTATTACCGGAGGTTCATTAAGGACTTCACCAAGAAGGCCACGCCCTTGCAAGACCTGTTGGTGGGCCAATCGAAGAAGACCAAGGGGAGGAACACCCCATTTGATTGGAACGAGGGGCTGGAGGGATCCTTTACTTGCTTAAAGTCGGCACTGACGGGAGAAGAGGTACTGGCCTACCCCGAATACGACCAACCGTTTGTGCTGTACACGGATGCCAGCAATGTAGGATTGGGGGCCGTGCTGTCCCAGGTCCAGAAATGCCAGGAGAAGGTAATCGCTTACGCCAGCAGGAAGCTTCGTCCCACGGAAAGGAACCCTGACAACTACAGTTCCTTTAAGCTGGAATTCCTTGGCATCGTCTGGGCAGTGACGGAGAGGTTCAAACACTACCTGGCCTCAGCGAAATTCACCGTCTTCATGGATAACAATCCGCTAACGCATCTGGATACCGCCAAACTCGGGGCCTTGGAACAGCGGTGGATGGCCCGACTGTCCAACTACGACTTCACCATCAAGTACCGGGCAGGACGCAAGAATGCGAATGCCGATGCCCTGTCCCGAATGCCCAATTTGCCCGAAACGGGAGAAGACCCAGAGGCACTTGAAGAGGTGGAGCTGCCTGCATTCCATCGCCCCAAAGCCACTCAGAACTCCCATCATGTGAAGAACAGGCACAAGAACCAACCGGATGCCCTGCTGAATCCCCTGCCCCACTATGGATGGGCGGAGACCCAAGATGGTGACCCCGCGGTCCGTCGGGTGAAAGAGCTCTTGACGCAGGCAGGGTTGCATCCCGGCCCAGACGATCCACAGGAGACCCAACAGCTGTGGAAGGGGAGAAGTAAACTGTTTATCCATGATGGCAAGCTGTGCCGGAGAGGCATCGACCCACGTACTCACAAATTGGTATGGCAGATAGTAGTGCCAAGGCGAGATGCGCCCATGGTTCTGGGAGCCTACCACGATGGAGCCGGACACTTCGGATGGAAGAAGCTGGAGAGGCTACTCCGAGGGAGGTTCTATTGGATTGGCATGAAGAGAGCCATTGAGAAGTGGTGTCGAGAGTGCGGTCCCTGTAGCCTACGCAGGAGGGACCGTGGCAGCCAACGGGCTCCCTTGCAGCCTATCATCACCAAGCGGCCGCTCAAACTGGTCGCACTGGATCATGTGAAGCTAACACCTAGCCGGTCAGGCTATGTCTACGCTCTTACCATCGTGAATCACTACTCAAGATTTTTGGTGGTTGTGCCTGTCAAGGACCTAACGGCCAGGACGGCCGCCAAGGCTTACCAGCAGTACTTTTGTAGGCCCCATGGCTACCCGGAGAAGGTACTGACCGATCAGGGACCAGCATTCGAAGCGGAAGTGTTCCAAGAGTTCTGCCAATTGTACGGGTGTAAGAAGATCAGAACCACACCGTACCATCCCCAAACCAATGGGATGTGCGAAAAGATGAACCAGGTGGTGATCGACTTACTAAAGACCTTGCCCGTAGAGGAACGGAGCCTGTGGCCAACGAAGTTGCCTGACTTGGTGGACATATATAATCACATCCCAGTAAATTCCACCAACTGCACTCCAGCGTACCTGATGCGAGGAAGGTCTAGCAAGTTACCCGTTGATCTGGACATGGGGGTCCTAACCCCCGAGGATACCTCGCCGGATGCCGATTGGGATACCGAGAGGCGGCAAAGGTACCGCAAGGTACAGGAGTGCGTGGAAAGAAGCCTTAATCAAGCCAGGCAAAAACAGGAAAGGGACTACAACCAGCATGCCCCTGCAATTCCCTTGCCACCTGGTGAGCACGTACTCAAACGAAAGAGGAGGCTACACAAACTCGACGACCAATGGGAAGCGGAACCGTATACTGTCCTGCCATCCGATTTTGACAACACGAAGGTTTGCCTCATCAGCAAGGATGGAGGGGAGACCTCGACGGTGATATCCAGGGACCACCTTAAAGCCTGCCCTGATAAACTGAGAGCGAGGGAAATGGAACCAGGAACCTCCCCATCTGTAGAAAAGGAGAAGATGATTCACACTGTCCTTGGTGACTTTCCCCAGTCCTGGACTCAGATAAATCAGGCCATCGTGGTACCTGTTCTAACGTTCCCACAGCCGAACCCACCAGAACCAATGGTGGTACCAGATCATCCGGCCCCGCAACCTCAACAAGCCCTACCTGAAGTTGCCGTGCCGACCGTTGAACTGGCAAATCCTCCCTCTGCTATCGGCGAGCCTGCCGTACACACTGTTGCTAGCAGCAGCCCTGAGAACCCCAGCCTGCCAGTGCTACCCAGACTCACTAGAAGTGTCGCTAGAAAGCAGTGCACTACACCAGCAGTAGCAAGCATAGTGGGCCCTGTTAGGCCAGTAGCAACCCCTGCGCTGCGAAGGTCTACGCGCAGCACTCAGAATCAAACTCCCCTCCGCTACAAAACTTGGAGGTATTAGTGAGAGCTGCTATTTAGTCGACAATTGTTTGTGTGCATATCTTTTGTTACAGGTTTTAAAATGGACAACGGAGTAATGGACAGTGATTGCTCCAAAAAACTTCTAGAAGGGGACCCCTTTGTTTACCCGGGGTCCCCGCTGTTTCAACCACTGAACTGAGAGTCATAAACTGTGCATGACCTAACCTTTGCAACGTTCAAGAATCCTCACCTCCCATAAAGGGAAGCACTGTTATGTTTAATTGTTTATGATATTTCAGAATTTTGTATGTTTTCTGTTAACATGTATTGTTGTTCTTATTTCCCCAGTCCGGGAGTACTGGATTTAACCGGGGGGAGTGCAGTGCCCCAGAGTCCTGGTCGTTGCAGTAACGTCGCTCTGCCGCTAAGGGGGGCGATGTTGCGTCTGATTGCACTAAAGGAGTTCACCTGATCAGGTAACACTCACACTACACTTCACACTCCGGCCACCAGGGGGAGTGTTTCTATCTAGTAGGCCACTCCTCACACTCTGGTAAAACTGGGGGTTGGACAGGAAGACAGGGAGAAGTAACTGGGAAGAGCTAGAGAGAGGACCTGTCAGGGATGGGATCCTGGCAGACTCCTAAGAGAACAACGCAACCAGTGAGCAACGGGAATACAGCAAAGAGGCAATAGGACCAGAAGGAGTCGTGCTGAAAGATCGAGGCAACATCCTTCTGAGGTGCAAACAGTCGGTGGCCGGAACGCCGAGAAAGTAAGAGACTTTAAGCATTACTTCAAACCACGGCAGGACAGCCCAATTATAGGTTGGCTGTCTCACTTAAACACCTAAGCAGACAACGGAGGCAGCTGTGGGAGAGGGGCGACTCTAGAGTCCCGGAAGAACTCCAGGCCTACCCCGTCATACGGGTGCGTCCTAGCCATATCATCTGGGGACGGAGAGAACGAACATCAGAGACAGACAGAATCAGTTGTGAGGACTATCCCGGGGTGCTCAGCAGGGAAGGACTACAACACAGGCGCTAGCAGGTAGACGCTGATTCTCACCTGTCAAGGGGAACTCCTAATGTGCCTTTGGACCGGCCGGTCTCAGACAGCCCGGTTAAGAGTGCTCTGGATTGGCTAACTCGAAGCCTTCAGTAAAGAGGTAAAGAGACTGCAACCTGGTGTCCTCGTTATTTACTGTGACCGGCACTGCACCGCACTACCACCACCATCCACACCTATTATTGGGCGCCCCTCAGCAGGGTCACGGACCGGGTCTAGCCACCGTGACAACCCCAGAGCAGAGACTCAGAGGCCCGGTACTGGGTACCCCTCGGCCCTGCGGCAGTGGGGGCGCTACAGTAGATTCTTCTGAGGTCGGGGTGAGGGCTGTATTGTCTTAACATCCTGAGACTTTAACGAACCTGCAACCATGTGTCTTCTTTTCTAAAATATTTTCTCCTGCTGAAAGAAACTATGATGTGTAATGATGAGCGAACGTGCTCTCCACTACTCAATACTCGCCCGAGTATCACTATGCTCGGTGTACTCGGCAAGTACCGAGTATTTCCGGGATTATTCGGCGGGAGCTTGGGTCACTTCCCTGCAATTCTGGCGCTCTTTAGAGCACCAATGACAGTGCAGGGATTGTCAGACATGCACTGTAATGCCGCAGCCATCTTGTTGTGGTATTACAGTGATTGGCTGGCCGTACAGCGTCATCAAGTCTATAAGAGACCTGACGCTGCCCTGCTCGCCGCATTCTGCTCCGGACTTAGCAAGTGTAGGGAGAGCTGCTGCTGAGATACGGTCAGAATCGTGCTTTTAAGAGTTAGTTTAGGTCTGCAACTGTTCAGTCCACAACTCCTGAGAAACCATCAGTCCTTTTTAGGGCTAATTCAGGTGTCCCAAGATTGCAGCGATGGGTAGGCAGGGGAGTCTATGTGTGCATATCCACATCAGTAGAAGGCCTGCAGGCACTGTATGTGAGTAAATAGCTCTCACTGCTAGGGTCGCGTTTCATATGACGCTTAAAGCGCCATTTCTCAGCCAATGAAGGTGCATGCAGAGTGTGGGCAGCGTGATGACATAGGTCCTGGTCCCCACCATCTTAAAGAAGGGCAAGGCAGTGATTGGCTTGCTTTCTGCGGCATCACAGGGGCTATAAAGGGGCGTTCCCGCCAACCGCCATGTTACTGCTGCTGATCTGAGCATAGGGAGAGGTTGCTGCCGCTTCGTCAGAAGCAGGGATAGCGTTAGGCAGGGTAAATTAACCCCAAAACCGCTTGTGCTGTAGCAATTTCCACTGTCCAACACCACCTTTTCTTTGCAGGGACAGTGGAGGCTAGATTTCTGTGCAACAGCTCTGTAGGTTATAAGGCTCCCTGATAGCTGCGTTGCTGTGTGTGTACACCGCTGTGCAAACCAACTGCTTTTTTCAAAGCACAAATCCTGTTGCTCCTTCCTTTCTGCACAGCTATCTTGTTTGTTTGTCCACACTTTTGACTTTTGTGTGCAGCAGTCCTTTTTATTGCTGCCTGCCATACTTTTCTGAGATAACTGTAGGGAGATAGTAATTGTAGTACAGTCCCTTTTTTTTTTTTTATATCTCTTCAAGCCACTTTCTGCCACAGAAAATATACTCTAAAACAGTGGCCCAGATTTATTCACTAGTCTCCCTGAAAAAAAAAAAAAAAAGGGGCAAATCTGCATTAGTGCCAGTCCTGTCTGTGGCATCTGTCTTTCATTTTCTGCCACAGAAAACCTACTGTATAACAGTGGGCCTGATTTATTCACAATTCTCCCAGAAAAAATAAAACAAGTGGGAGATTAAGATTGGCAAATCTGCATTAGTGCCAGTCCTGTGTGTGCAAATTGCCTCTTCTGAGAAAAAGAGGACTTAAACTCTACAGCGCCACCTATTGGAAGTAGCGATCCTACAAGTCACAATCAACCCTTTAACGAGTCGTGCAATATGACTTAGGATAAAAGCCAAATCAGTATCTCAATTCGCAGACACGGTGTTTCGGGCTGTTGGCCCTCGTCAGTGCGAAGCATGAGAACTGATTTGGCTAGGTGAGAGGCTCTGGACATGGGGTCTAAGGGGTATCGTTTCTCCTTATGGAGAGTGACATACCATCTCTGGCTTGTCAAGGTAAGGAGGCTTATTTGCCGTACAATGCTCCTCTAGGAATTTAAATATGCAAATTGCCTCTTCTGAAAAAAAGAGGACTTAAACTCTACAGCGCCACCTATTGGAAGTAGCGATCCTACAAGTCACAATCAACCCTTTAACGAGTCGTGCAATATGACTTAGGATAAAAGCCAAATCAGTATCTCAATTCGCAGACACGGTGTTTCGGGCTGTTGGCCCTCGTCAGTGCGAAGCATGAGAACTGATTTGGCTAGGTGAGAGGCTCTGGACATGGGGTCTAAGGGGTATCGTTTCTCCTTATGGAGAGTGACATACCATCTCTGGCTTGTCAAGGTAAGGAGGCTTATTTGCCGTACAATGCTCCTCTAGGAATTTAAATATGCAAATTGCCTCTTCTGAGAAAAAGAGGACTTAAACTCTACAGCGCCACCTATTGGAAGTAGCGATCCTACAAGTCACAATCAACCCTTTAACGAGTCGTGCAATATGACTTAGGATAAAAGCCAAATCAGTATCTCAATTCGCAGACACGGTGTTTCGGGCTGTTGGCCCTCGTCAGTGCGAAGCATGAGAACTGATTTGGCTAGGTGAGAGGCTCTGGACATGGGGTCTAAGGGGTATCGTTTCTCCTTATGGAGAGTGACATACCATCTCTGGCTTGTCAAGGTAAGGAGGCTTATTTGCCGTACAATGCTCCTCTAGGAATTTAAATATGCAAATTGCCTCTTCTGAGAAAAAGAGGACTTAAACTCTACAGCGCCACCTATTGGAAGTAGCGATCCTACAAGTCACAATCAACCCTTTAACGAGTCGTGCAATATGACTTAGGATAAAAGCCAAATCAGTATCTCAATTCGCAGACACGGTGTTTCGGGCTGTTGGCCCTCGTCAGTGCGAAGCATGAGAACTGATTTGGCTAGGTGAGAGGCTCTGGACATGGGGTCTAAGGGGTATCGTTTCTCCTTATGGAGAGTGACATACCATCTCTGGCTTGTCAAGGTAAGGAGGCTTATTTGCCGTACAATGCTCCTCTAGGAATTTAAATATGCAAATTGCCTCTTCTGAGAAAAAGAGGACTTAAACTCTACAGCGCCACCTATTGGAAGTAGCGATCCTACAAGTCACAATCAACCCTTTAACGAGTCGTGCAATATGACTTAGGATAAAAGCCAAATCAGTATCTCAATTCGCAGACACGGTGTTTCGGGCTGTTGGCCCTCGTCAGTGCGAAGCATGAGAACTGATTTGGCTAGGTGAGAGGCTCTGGACATGGGGTCTAAGGGGTATCGTTTCTCCTTATGGAGAGTGACATACCATCTCTGGCTTGTCAAGGTAAGGAGGCTTATTTGCCGTACAATGCTCCTCTAGGAATTTAAATATGCAAATTGCCTCTTCTGAGAAAAAGAGGACTTAAACTCTACAGCGCCACCTATTGGAAGTAGCGATCCTACAAGTCACAATCAACCCTTTAACGAGTCGTGCAATATGACTTAGGATAAAAGCCAAATCAGTATCTCAATTCGCAGACACGGTGTTTCGGGCTGTTGGCCCTCGTCAGTGCGAAGCATGAGAACTGATTTGGCTAGGTGAGAGGCTCTGGACATGGGGTCTAAGGGGTATCGTTTCTCCTTATGGAGAGTGACATACCATCTCTGGCTTGTCAAGGTAAGGAGGCTTATTTGCCGTACAATGCTCCTCTAGGAATTTAAATATGCAAATTGCCTCTTCTGAGAAAAAGAGGACTTAAACTCTACAGCGCCACCTATTGGAAGTAGCGATCCTACAAGTCACAATCAACCCTTTAACGAGTCGTGCAATATGACTTAGGATAAAAGCCAAATCAGTATCTCAATTCGCAGACACGGTGTTTCGGGCTGTTGGCCCTCGTCAGTGCGAAGCATGAGAACTGATTTGGCTAGGTGAGAGGCTCTGGACATGGGGTCTAAGGGGTATCGTTTCTCCTTATGGAGAGTGACATACCATCTCTGGCTTGTCAAGGTAAGGAGGCTTATTTGCCGTACAATGCTCCTCTAGGAATTTAAATATGCAAATTGCCTCTTCTGAGAAAAAGAGGACTTAAACTCTACAGCGCCACCTATTGGAAGTAGCGATCCTACAAGTCACAATCAACCCTTTAACGAGTCGTGCAATATGACTTAGGATAAAAGCCAAATCAGTATCTCAATTCGCAGACACGGTGTTTCGGGCTGTTGGCCCTCGTCAGTGCGAAGCATGAGAACTGATTTGGCTAGGTGAGAGGCTCTGGACATGGGGTCTAAGGGGTATCGTTTCTCCTTATGGAGAGTGACATACCATCTCTGGCTTGTCAAGGTAAGGAGGCTTATTTGCCGTACAATGCTCCTCTAGGAATTTAAATATGCAAATTGCCTCTTCTGAGAAAAAGAGGACTTAAACTCTACAGCGCCACCTATTGGAAGTAGCGATCCTACAAGTCACAATCAACCCTTTAACGAGTCGTGCAATATGACTTAGGATAAAAGCCAAATCAGTATCTCAATTCGCAGACACGGTGTTTCGGGCTGTTGGCCCTCGTCAGTGCGAAGCATGAGAACTGATTTGGCTAGGTGAGAGGCTCTGGACATGGGGTCTAAGGGGTATCGTTTCTCCTTATGGAGAGTGACATACCATCTCTGGCTTGTCAAGGTAAGGAGGCTTATTTGCCGTACAATGCTCCTCTAGGAATTTAAATATGCAAATTGCCTCTTCTGAGAAAAAGAGGACTTAAACTCTACAGCGCCACCTATTGGAAGTAGCGATCCTACAAGTCACAATCAACCCTTTAACGAGTCGTGCAATATGACTTAGGATAAAAGCCAAATCAGTATCTCAATTCGCAGACACGGTGTTTCGGGCTGTTGGCCCTCGTCAGTGCGAAGCATGAGAACTGATTTGGCTAGGTGAGAGGCTCTGGACATGGGGTCTAAGGGGTATCGTTTCTCCTTATGGAGAGTGACATACCATCTCTGGCTTGTCAAGGTAAGGAGGCTTATTTGCCGTACTGTGTATGGAATCTGTCTTTGTTTTTCTGCCACAGTAAACCTACTGTATAACAGTGGGCCTGATTAAATCACTTCTCTCCCATATCCCAAAAAAAAATTAAAATAAAGGGAGAATAATGGTTTTCAACCATGTGGTGGCTGTTTTAGTTGCCTACATACCTCTTTCAAAAAGAACCGGATTGAGACATTTTACGATATAAGTGGCACCAAGGAATTTTTAATTAAAGAAACTATCTCCTGTTTCACATCAGGGGTGATTTACCTGATCAAGTGTCCTTGTGGGAAATTATATGTTGGCCGTACAAAACGGCGCCTTATGGAGCGTATCAAGGAACACTTCAGGAATATATTAAAAGGTTTTATGGGCCACCCTCTATCTCGACATTTCAAAGAAAAACACAACCAATCGTTGCGAAACGTTACATTTTGTGGCATACAGACTGTTCCCCATAGCCAAAGGGGTGGGGACTATCTAATGAAAATGTCCAGAGTCGAATCCTTATGGATTTTTAATTTAAATAGCTTAGCCCCTATGGGCCTTAACTATGAACTTGAACTATATGCGTTCTAATTCATTTTTAATACTAGATATATAATTTTATAAGAAGGTAGAAGCTTTTGTACTTGTACAGGCTTCTAAATGTGGAACAACTATAGATTTTATATATATATGTATTTATTTATTTATTTATTTATATTTGGTATTTTTCTATATATATAATTTTAAAATACTATAATTTATTTCTAGTGGTATATACACTCTGATGTTTTTAATCATAATTGTAATAAAACTGGTTTTAACATACTGTATGTATGAATTGTTAATAATCCTACTTTAAGTTATTGTGGCAATATTTGATATGTCTTGCTGATGCCATCATATCAGTATAAGTGTGGTTAGTTACTATTGTATAGTTTCACTCCTTTGTAGGGGTTAAACGGCTGTATCCTATATATAGCAGGGACAGTGAGTGGGCGGTAACCCTGACGAAGAGGGACGGAGTCCCTCGAAACGCGTTGGTTAGCTTTTTGCCCTGTGTTACGTGCCGTACTATCTGTGACGTCACACGCTGCAACCAGCAGCGGCGGCCATCTTTTTTCTATACGCGCACCCAGGACCGCTACCGGCTGGAGCGTTCCTGGCTCTGCGCGCTCTCTGGGCTCCCATCTCCGATTCACTCCTGTCGCCAGGTATTGAGCACCTGCAGCTACTGCTAGTACCAACAGCAACGCTAACAGCACCGCTACAACAGCCGTTTTAACAGCCGCAGCTCTCATCTGGCTTTTTCTAGGTAAGGAATAAAGCCTATTTTATGGTACAATTCTTATGTTGGTTTAAACAGGGTGACGGTGTTTTGGTGACATAGGCCTATGCAAGCCCACAGTCTAGACTAAGTCCACACAGTACTTTAGCGCGATATCTCAGTTGTGTATATTTAAAGGGAGAATAATCTTGCCAACTCTGTGCATTTGTGCGAGTGCTGTCTGTGGTATCTGTCAGTCATTTTGCGCCACAGGAACTATACTGTGATATAGTGGGCTGATTAAATCCCTTGTGTCCCATATCAAAAAAAGAGGGACATTTCTATTGCCAGTGTGTGCATCTGCGTCAGTCCTGTTAGTGCCATATCTGCCAGCCTCTGTCTGCCAATCAAACAGTGTAGTGTAATACAGTGGGCCTGATTTCTCCCTGCATTCTCCCACACATAAAGAGGGACATTTCTACTGCCAGTGTGTGCATCTGCGTTCGTCCTGTTAGTGTCAGATCTGCCAGCCTCTGTCTGCCAATCACACAGTGTAGTGTAATACAGTGGGCCTGATTTTTCCCTGCATTCTCCCACACATAAAGAGGGACATTTCTACTGCCAGTGTGTGTATCTGCGTCCGTCCTGTTAGTGTCAGATCTGCCAGCCTCTGTCTTCCAATCAAACAGTGTAGTGTAATACAGTGGGCCTGATTTTTCCCTGCATTCTCCCACACATAAAGAGGGACATTTCTACTGCCAGTGTGTGCATCTGCGTCCGTCCTGTTAGTGTCAGATCTGCCAGCCTCTGTCTGCCAATCAAACAGTGTAGTGTAATACAGTGGGCCTAATTTTTCGCTGCATTCTCCCACACATAAAGAGGGACATTTCTACTGCCAGTGTGTGCATCTGCATCCGTCCTGTTAGTGTCATGTCTGCCAGCCTCCGTCTGCCAATCAAACAGTGTAGTGTAATACAGTGGGCCTGATTTTTCGCTGCATTCTCCCACACATAAAGAGGGAAATTTCTACTGCCAGTGTGTGCATCTGCGTCAGTCCTGTTAGTGCCATATCTGCCTGCCAGGGAGATTTAAATTCACAACAAGTTCACGTACACCTTCTACCTGGTTTTACAGGACCACATAACGGTTGTTAGTTAGGTTACATTTTTCAAAGAATGAGGAAGTCTGGTGGAAGAGGTCGTGGCCGTGGGCGGTCATTGCCAGCTGGTAATGATGGTAGTGGTGGTGGTCGTGCAGCATCAGGTGGTCATGGGAAAAGCAATATAGCCCCTAAGTCTCGAGTTGTTGAGCCAGCGTCATCGTCTGGCTACACAAGGCCTCGAAGGCTCCCTTTTCTGGGAGTAGGAAAACCGCTTTTGAAGCCGGAGCAGCAGGAACAAGTTTTGGCTTTCATTGCTGACTCTGCCTCTAGCTCTTTCGCCTCCTCCTCGGAAAGTGCCAAATGTCAGAGCAGTGCGTCGTCAGTGGATGCTCCCGGTCAGGAACAAGTCACTTCCTTGTGTCCTTCACCCAGAACAACAGTGAAGGATGCGTCAGGCGACACAACTGGTTACTCCATGGAGCTCTTTACACATACCGTGCCTGGGTTAGAAAGGGAAATTGTTAACAGGCCATGGCCATTACAAGATGAATCGGACATGGAGTGCACAGATGCACAGCCACAGCCAGATTATTATGCTGTTCTTTTGACTCAGATCAGAACATTGCCCTCGCAGTGTACTGATCCAGAATCTGACCCCGATGAGATTATGGAGCCCCGTCACGAACGCTATAGCACTGGCTTACACGGTGACCCAGAGGAAGGTGCACAGAACATAGAAGAGGAGGTCATAGATGACCCAGTTGTTGACCCCGATTGGCAGCCATTGGGGGAAGAGGGTGCAGGCGGCAGTAGCTCTGAAGCGGAGGAGGAGGAGCTGCAGCAGGCATCAAAATCGCAACAGGTTCCATCTGGCAGGCCTGTATCTGGCCAAAAACGTGTGGCAAAACCAAAACCAGTTGTAGGACAGCGTGGCCATCCGGTTAAAGTAGCTCAGTGTGCAATGCCTGAAAAGGTATCCGATAGTAGGAAGAGTGTAGTCTGGAATTTTTTTAACCAAGATCCAAATGATCAGTGCAAAGTCATCTGTAAGAAATGCTCAAGGACCTTCAGCAGATGTCAGAATGTTAAAAATCTAAATACAAGTTGCATGCATAGACATTTAACCACCATGTACTTGCAAGCCTGGACAAACTACCAAACATCCCTTAACGTTGTAGCACCCTCTCACAATGAAGCTAGTCAGCAACGCGACATCCCTTCCCTCACTGTAAGCCCACCGTTTACCACACCACCTGCAGGTAATGTGGCGGTTTCGTCGCAAGGTCAAAGCAGTCAGGGAGTCACCAGGTTCGTGGTAGGAAAAACTGTATGTAGGGCAACAGCAAGAATACCATCACCAACCCTCTCTCAGTCACCCATGTCCACCGGCACCCACGCTAGTTCCACCGTAAGCAGCTCTCCTGTCCAGCTCACCCTACATGAGACTCTCATTAGGAAAAGGAAGTACTAATTCTCGCATCCGCGTACACACGGTTTGAACACCCACATTGCTAGACTAATCTCGTTAGAGATGATGCCCTACCTTTTAGTTGAAAGCAAAGCTTTCAAAGCCCTGATGGACTACGCTGTACCACTCTACGAGCTACCAAGTCGACACTTCTTTTCGAGAAAAGTCATCCCAGCCCTCCACCAGCATGTAAAAGACTGCATTGTCCATGCGCTCAGGCAATCTGTGAATAGAAAGGTGCACCTGACAACAGATGCATAGACCAGTAGGCATGGCCAGGGGCGTTACGTCTCCATCACGGCACACTGGGTTAATGTGGTGGATGCAGGGTCCACAGGGGACAGTAATATTGGGACAGTTCTGCCTAGTCCACGGTCTAGGAAACAGTTGGCTGTAGGCGTTCGTCCCCCCTCCTCCTCCTCGTCCTCCAGCAGAAGCGAGAGCTCGTCCACAGACCGCAGTCACACGACCACTCCATCCGCAGCTGCCACTTTTGCACACGAGGTGTCCAATTATGGAACAGCTAGTGGCAAGCTTCAGCAGGCTGTATTGGCAATTAAGTGTTTGGGCGACAACAGACACACCGCGGAAGTTCTGTCCGAGTTCTTGCAGCAAGAAACTCAGTCATGGCTGGGCAATGTACATCTTGAGGCAGGCAAGGTAGTGAGTGATAACTAGAGTTGAGCGACTTTTACTTTTTTGGGGTCGAGTCGGGTTTTGTGAAACCCGACTTTGTCAAAAGTCGAGTCGAGTGAAGTCGGCCGATTATCGCAAAAAGTCGGGGATCGACCGAAACATGAAACCTAATGCAAGTCAATGGGGAAGCATAGTCGGCAGTGAGTGGAGGCCAGGAAAACACCTACAGTGCCCATTTTAATGGCAAAAACATCCATTCTTGTTACTGAAGCTTATCAATGTTAATTTACTTTATAATAATAGATAGGCATTGGAAATTGGGGGTCATTTGGCTAAAGTTGTGGGGGGTAGGGCTGGTTCAAGTTTTTAGTGGGCCCAGGAAACGTGGACTAAGTCACGGCGATGGAGCAGTGAGAGGTAAGTATGTAAAGTTTGCAAGTGCTGTGATCCTGAGCAAGCAGGGGGGGCCCACTCGTTGGCATTGGCACTGGCACAGGGCCCCTCAAAGTACAGTGGTGTGTTTACACGGCGGGGGCGCCTCCCACTGGCAGCGACACTTTTGCGTACTCTGAGGGGCCCTGTGCCAGTGACGTCGCCAACGAGTATGCCCCCCCCACCTCATGAAGGAACCTGCACTTTTATCTGCACCTTCCTCTTTGTCCCTGTGTAAGGTGGTATAACATGCGGGAAGGGGAACCTTACTTTCAGCAGGGTCACATTCTGGCTGTGTAGAGTGCAAGGGGAATGTAGTGGTCTAGGTCAATGTACCAGCAGACTCATCTAGCAGTGGCTGGGCAATGGGCAGGATGAGGAGGAAACACAGATATAGGGCCAAAGAATAAAGTAGGCTAAATGCAGTTCAAAATTGGTAACAGGACTAAACAAGCGGCATTGCTTTGTTCAGTGGAGGAGCAAACCCAGGAGCAGCAGACACCGTTTTAAGTGCCCAACCACACTATTAGGCCAAATGCAGTTTAATATCTGGTACTATAGGCCGAAAGCCTAAAGACTGAAGCTCAGCTTTATACAGTGGAGGACAACACCAGGGAGCGGCACACACCGTTAGTAGAGCCCAACCAAAGTTAAAGGCCAAATGCAGTTTAATATCTGGTACTATAGGCCGAAAGCCTAAAGACTGAAGCTCAGCTTTATACAGTGGAGGACAACACCAGGGAGCGGCACACACCGTTAGTAAGGGCCAACCAAAGTAGTAGGCCAACTGCAGTGTGACATTAAAAAATACTTAATGAGAGCCTGAAGGTTGAAGCTCAGACAAGGAAACCTGGAGGAGAACACCAAGGAGGAGGAGAACACCAAGGAGCGGCAGACACCGTTACTAGGACCCAACCAAAGTAGTAGGCCAACTGCAGTGTCACATTAAAAAATACTTAATGAGAGCCTGAAGGTTGAAGCTCAGACAAGGAAACCTGGAGGAGAACACCAAGGAGGAGGAGAACACCAAGGAGCGGCAGACACCGTTACTAGGCCCCAACCAAAGTAGTAGGCCAACTGCAATGTGACATTAAAAAATACTTAATGAGAGCCTGAAGGTTGAAGCTCGGACAAGGAAACCTGGAGGAGAACACCAAGGAGGAGGAGAACACCAAGGAGCGGCAGACACCGTTACTAGGCCCCAACCAAAGTAGTAGGCCAACTGCAGTGTGACTTTAAAAAATACTTAATGAGAGCCTGAAGGTTGAAGCTCGGACAAGGAAACCTGGAGGAGAACACCAAGGAGGAGGAGAACACCAAGGAGCGGCAGACACCGTTACTAGGACCCAACCAAAGTAGTAGGGCAACTGCTGTCTTATATAAACAACTACTTAATGAGAGCCTGAAGGTTGAAGTTCAGCTTTTTCAGTGGAGGACAGCGTGATTGAGTGGCGCTGCAGACAGACAAAGGTAGTATGTGTTAACTTAAAAAGTTGGCTCTATGCATTTTTAAATTAGTTTCAGGGGTACACAGGCAGCATTGGTGTGGTCAGCGGAGGACAATTGGAAGGAGGGACCGCAGACAGACTTCCTAGGCCTAAAATAATAAAATAGGCTCTATGCAGCTTCCATTAGGTGGCAGGGGTACACAGGCAGAATTGGTGTGGTCAGTGGAGGACAATTGGAAGGAGGGACCGAACACAGACTTACTATGCCTAAAATAATAAAATAGGCTCTGTGCAGCTTCCATTAGGTGGCAGGGGTACACAGGCAGCATTGGTGTGGTCAGTGGAGGACAATTGGAAGGAGGGACCGCAGACAGACTTCCTAGGCCTAAAATAATAAAATAGGCTCTATGCAGCTTCCATTAGGTGGCAGGGGTACACAGGCAGCATTGGTGTGGTCAGTGGAGGACAATTGGAAGCTGGGACCGCACACAGACTTCCTAGGCCTAAAATAATAAAATAGGCTCTGTGCAGCTTCCATTAGGTGGCAGGGGTACACAGGCAGCATTGGTGTGGTCAGTGGAGGACAATTGGAAGGAGGGACTGCAGACAGACTTCCTAGGCCTAAAATAGTAAAATAGGCTCTATGCAGCTTCCATTAGGTGGCAGGGGTACACAGGCAGCATTGGTGTGGTCAGTGGAGGACAATTGGAAGGAGGGACCGCACACAGACTTCCTAGGCCTAAAATAATAAAATAGGCTCTGTGCAGCTTCCATTAGGTGGCAGGGGTACACAGGCAGCATTGGTGTGGTCAGTGGAGGACAATTGAAAGGAGGGACCGCAGACAGACTTCCTTGGCCTAAAATAATAAAATAGGCTCTATGCAGCTTCCATTAGGTGGCAGGGGTACACAGGCAGCATTGGTGTGGTCAGTGGAGGACAATTGGAAGGAGGGACTGCAGACAGACTTCCTAGGCCTAAAATAATAAAAAAGGCTCTATGCAGCTTCCATTAGGTGGCAGGGGTACACAGGCAGCATTGGTGTGGTCAGTGGAGGACAATTGGAAGGAGGGACCGCACACAGACTTCCTAGGCCTAAAATAATAAAATAGGCTCTGTGCAGCTTCCATTAGGTGGCAGGGGTACACAGGCAGCATTGGTGTGGTCAGTGGAGGACAATTGGAAGGAGGGACCGCAGACAGACTTCCTTGGCCTAAAATAATAAAATAGGCTCTATGCAGCTTCCATTAGGTGGCAGGGGTACACAGGCAGCATTGGTGTGGTCAGTGGAGGACAATTGGAAGGAGGGACCGCAGACAGACTTCCTAGGCCTAAAATAATAAAATAGGCTCTATGCAGCTTCCATTAGGTGGCAGGGGTACACAGGCAGCAGTGGTGTGGTCAACATAGGACAATTGGAAGGAGGGACCGCAGACAGAATTCCTAGGCCTAAAATAATAAAATAGGCTCTATGCAGCTTCCATTAGGTGGCAGGGGTACACAGGCAGCATTGGTGTGGTCAGTGGAGGACAATTGGAAGGAGGGACCGCACACAGACCTCCTAGTAGTGTTGAGCGATACCGTCCGATACTTGAAAGTATCGGTATCGGAAAGTATCGGCCGATACCGGCAAAGTATCGGATCTAATCCGATACCGATACCCGATACCAATACAAGTCAATGGGACTCAGGTATCGGACGGTATCCCTGATGGTTCCCAGGGTCTGAAGGAGAGGAAACTCTCCCTTAGGCCCTGGGATCCATATCAATGTGTAAAATAAAGAATTAAAATAAAAAATATTGCTATACTCACCTCTCCGACGCAGCCTGGACCTCACCGAGGGAACCGGCAGCGTTCTTTGCTTAAAATGCGCGCGTTTACTTCCTTCCGTGACGTCACGGCTTCTGATTGGTCGCGTGCCGCCCATATGGCCGCGACGCGACCAATCACAGCAAGCCGTGACGTAATTTTCAGGTCCTCAATGCCTAATTCTAGGCATTCAGAATTTTAAAATTACGTTCCGGCTTGTGATTGGTCGCGTCGCGGCCACATGGGCGACGCGACCAATCACAAGCCGTGACGTCACGGGAGGCAGGAAACGCATGCATTTTAAAATTACGTCACGGCTTGTGATTGGTTGCGTGCCGCCCATGTGACCGCGACACGACCAATCACAGCCAGCCGTGACGTAATTTCAGGTCCTGTATGCCTAATTCTGCATTCAGGACCTGAAATTACGTCACGGCTTGCTGTGATTGGTCGTGTCGCGGTCACATGGGCGGCACGCAACCAATCACAAGCTGTGACGTAATTTTAAAATGCACGCGTTTCCTGCCTCCCGTGACGTCACGGCTTGTGATTGGTCGCATCGCCCATGTGACCGCGACGCGACCAATCACAAGCCGGAACGTAATTTTAAAATTCTGAATGCCTAGAATTAGGCATTGAGGACCTGAAAATTACGTCACGGCTTGCTGTGATTGGTCGCGTCGCGGCCACATGGGCGGCACGCGACCAATCAGAAGCCGTGACGTCACGGAAGGAAGTAAACGCGCGCATTTTAAGCAAAGAACGCTGCCGGTTCCCTCGGTGAGGTCCAGGCTGCATCGGAGAGGTGAGTATAGCAATATTTTTTATTTTAATTCTTTCTTTTACACATTAATGTTGTTTCGATACCGATACCCGATACCACAAAAGTATCGGAATGCTCAACACTGCTTCCTAGGCCTAAAATAATAAAATAGGCTCTGTGCAGCTTCCATTAGGTGGCAGGGGTACACAGGCAGCATTGGTGTGGTCAGTGGAGGACAATTGGAAGGAGGGACCGCAGACAGACTTCCTAGGCCTACAATAATAAAATAGGCTCTATGCAGCTTCTATTAGGTGGCAGGGGTATACAGGCAGCATTGGTGTGGTCAGTGGAGGACAATTGGAAGGAGTATCTGACACAGTAAGCACTCCGAGTCCCAAAACCTAAATTGATGTTAATGTATCCCAAACAAAAACAAAACCAAAAAAAAAAAAAGGGTGGCATACTTAGGTACAGGGGTGTGCTCCTATGCTGACTTTCAGACATTGTAATTTGGCGCAAAGTATTTACTGGTGTAAATGTAGGACAGGGCCCCTGACTATTTTAACTAGCATCATACATGTCAACAAATTGTTATTGTCTGTGCCAGGCATGGTAGGATTTCAGCGCATAGACTAAACAGTGGTGGAGCAGTGACAGATAATGTTGCAAGTGGTAGAGCACTGTTTGACCTTGGGGGGGGACACTCTCTCCTGGCCGGTGGTACAAGCCCAGGGCTCCTCATGTTACAACGGTGTGTCTGATGTTGGGTGCGCGCCACCACCACCAGAGACACTTCATTGTACTATGAGGGACCCAGTGCCAGTGCCGTCGACCAAAAGTGGGCACACCCACCTCTTCAGACAAACGGCACTCTGACGGGTGCTTGCGACAAGTGGCGAGACCACGGCCCCGTGGGGGGAGTTAGGCCATGTAGGGAGGTGTAAACATGTCGTATGCTGGACAAACAGCAGCTGCAAATTAAGAGATTGGAACAGTCAGTAACACCAGTCCCAAAGCAAGACCTTTTTACAGGAAAGCTAGGTGTCAGCGGGGAAAGGTGGGGCAAAATAATTTGAAATCCATGAGTGGTTAATTTTAATGAAGGTTAGATCATCAACATTTTGGGTAGCCAGACAAGTCCTTTTTTCGGTCAGTATTGAACCAGCAGCACTGAATACTCTTTCTGATAGCACACTAGCTGCTGGGCAAGCAAGCTCCTGCAATGCATGTTCAGCCAATGCAGGCTAGGTGTCTATTTTGGATGCCCAGTAATCAAAGGGGAATGACGGTTGAGGGAGAACATCAGTAATGGAGGAAAAATAGTTAGTAACCATACTGGACAAATGTTGTCTACTGTCACTTTGAATGGATGCTGCTGTACCTGTCGTGTCTGCGGTCATTGCGAAATCACTCCACAACCTGGTCTGAAAACCCCTCTGTCCTACGCCACTTCTGATTTGTGCACCTCTAACACCTCTGCCCTGTTGCCCCCTGCAGCTCGTGTGAGAACCATCACCGGCGCTGTGTGCTGGGAATGCCTGAATCAAACGGTCTACAAGAGTAGCTTGTTTGGTTGCCAATATTTGTTTGAGGTTCTCATGTGGCATGATATTTTGCAATTTGCCTTTATAGCGAGGATCATGGAGGCAGGCCAACCAGTAATCGTCATGGGTCATCATTTTTATAATGCGTGGGTCCCTTTTGAGGATACACAAGGCATAACCCGCCATGTAGGCCAATGTTCCAGTTGTCAAGTCAGTGCATATGCTGGGTTGAGGAGCAGTTTCTGGCAAATCAACGTCACTTGTCTCCCTCAAAAAACCTGAACCCGGCCTTGCACCGCCAGCAGTTTCTATTGCCCCCTGAGAAGCTTCCTCATCCAAAAAATAGTCATCCCCATCATCCTCCTCATCCTCCTCCTCTTCGCCCGCCACCTCGTCCTGTAGACTTCCCTGAGCAGACAATGGCTGACTGTCATCAAGGCTTCCCTCGTCCTCGGCTGCAGACGCCTGTTCCTTTATGTGCGTCAAACTTTGCATCAGCAGACGCATTAGGGGGATGCTCATGCTTATTACGGCGTTGTCTGCACTAACCAGCCGTGTGCATTCCTCAAAACACTGAAGGACTTGACACAGGTCTTGGAGCTTCGACCACTGCACAGCTGACAACTCCATGTCTGCCATCCAACTGCCTGCCCGTGTATGTGTATCCTCCCACAAATACATAATAGCACGCCTCTTTTCACACAGTCTATGAAGCATGTGCAGTGTGGAGTTCCACCTTGTTGCAACGTCGATGATTAGGCGATGCCTGGGAAGGTTCAAAGACCGCTGATGGTTCTGCATACGGCTGGAGTGTATGGGCGAATGGCGGATGTGAGAGCAAAGTCTGCGCACTTTCAGCAGCAGGTCGGGTAACCCCGGATAACTTGTCAGGAAGCACTGCACCACCAGGTTTAAGGTGTGAGCCAGGCAAGGAATGTGTTTCAGTTGTGAAAGGGCTATGGCAGCCATAAAATTCCTTCCGTTATCACTCACTACCTTGCCTGCCTCAAGATGTGCAGTGCCCAGCCATGACCGAGTTTCTTGCTGCAAGAACTCGGACAGAACGTCCGCGGTGTGTCTGTTGTCACCCAAACACTTCATTGCCAATACAGCCTGCTGACGCTTGCCACTAGCTGTTCCATAATTGGACACCTCGTGTGCAACATTGGCAGCTGCGGATGGAGTGGTCGTGCGACTGCGGTCTGTGGACGAGCTCTCGCTTCTGCTGGAGGACGAGGAGGAGGAGGGGGGATGAACGCCTACAGTCAACTGTTTCCTAGACTGTGGACTAGGCAGAACTGTCCCAATATTACTGTCCCCTGTGGACCCTGCATCCACCACATTAACCCAGTGTGCCGTGATGGAGACGTAACGCCCCTGGCCATGCCTACTGGTCCATGCATCTGTTGTCAGGTGCACCTTTCTACTCACAGATTGCCTGAGCGCATGGACAATGCGGTCTTTTACATACTGGTGGAGGGCTGGGATGGCTTTTCTCGAAAAGAAGTTTTGACTGGGTAGCTCGTAGCGTAGTACAGCGTAGTCCATCAGGGCTTTGAAAGCTTCGGTTTCAACTAACCGGAAGGGCATCATCTTTAACGAGATTAGTCTAGCAATGTGGGCGTGCAAACCCTGTGTACGCGGAGGCAAGGATGAGTACTTCCTTTTCCTAACGAGAGTCTCATGTAGAGTGAGCTGGACTGGAGAGCTGCATACGGTGGAACTAGCGGGGGTGCCGGTGGACATGGGTGACTGAGAGAGGGTTGGTGATGGTATTCTTGATGGTGCCCTACATACAGTTTTTCCAACCTCGAACCTGGTGATTCCCTGACTGCTTTGGCCTTGCGACGAAACCGCAACATTACCTGCAGGTGGTGTGGTAAACGGTGGGCTTACAGTGAGGGAAGGGATGTCGCGTTGCTGACTAGCTTCATTGTGAGAGGGTGCTACAACGTTAAGGGACGTTTGGTAGTTTGTCCAGGCTTGCAAGTGCATGGTGGTTAAATGTCTACGCATGCAACTTGTATTTAGATTTTTAACATTCTGACCTCTGCGGAAGGTCCTTGAGCATTTCTTACAGATGACTTTGCGCTGATCATTGGGATCTTGGTTAAAAAAATTCCAGACTGCACTCTTCCTATCGGATACCTTTTCAGGCATTGCACACTGAGCTACTTTAACCTGATGGCCACACTGTTCTACAACTGGTTTTGGTTTTGCCAGATGTTTTTGGCCAGATACGGGCCTGCCAGATGGAACCTGTTGCGATGTTGATGCCTGCTGCAGCTCCTCCTCCTCCGCTTCAGAGCTACTGCCGCCTGCACCCTTTTCCCCCAATGGCTGCCAATCGGGGTCAACAACTGGGTCATCTATGACCTCCTCTTCTATGTTCTGTGCACCTTCCTCTGGGTCACCGTGTAAGCCGGTGCTATAGCGTTCGTGACGGGGCTCCATAGTCTCATCGGGGTCAGATTCTGGATCAGTACACTGCGAGGGCAATGTTCTGATCTGAGTCAAAGGAACAGCATAATAATCTGGCTGTGGCTGTGCATCTGTGCATTCCTTGTCCGATTCATCTTGTAATGGGCATGGCCTGTTAACAATTTCCCTTTTTAACCCAGGCACGGTATGTGTAAAGAGCTCCATGGAGTAACCAGTTGTTTTGACGCATCCTTCACTGTTGTTCTGGGTGAAGGACACAAGGAAGCGACTTGTTCCTGACCGGGAGCATCCACTGACGACGCACTGCTCTGACATTTGGCACTTTCCGAGGAGGCGGCGAAAGAGCTAGAGGCAGAGTCAGCAATGAAAGCCAATACTTGTTCCTGCTGCTCCAGCTTCAAAAGCGGTTTTCCTACTCACAGAAAAGGGAGCCTTTGAGGCCTTGTGTAGCCAGACGATGACGCTGGCTCAACAACTCGAGACTTAGGGGCTATACTGCTTTTCCCACGACCACCTGATGCTCCACGACCACCACCACTACCATCATTACCAGCTGCCAATGACCGCCCACGGCCACGACCTCTTCCACCAGACTTCCTCATTCTTGGAAAAATGTTACCAAACTAACAACCGTTATGTGGTCCTGTAAAACCAGGTACAAGGTGTGCGTGAACTTGTTGGGAATGTAAATCTCCCTTTTTTATGTGTGGGAGAATGCAGTGAAAAATGAGGCCCACTGTATTACACTGGACAGTTTGATTGGCAGAAAGAGGCTGGCAGATATGGCACTAACAAGAGTGACGCAGATAAAAACACTGGCAATAGAAATGTCCCTCTTTGTGTGTGGGAGAATGCAGTGAAAAATCAGGCCCACTATATTACAGTAGACAGTTTGATTGGCAGAAAGAGGCTGGCAGGTATGGCACTAACAGGAGTGATGCAGATGCACACACTGGCAATAGAAATGTCCCTCTTTATGTGTGGGAGAATCCAGGGAAAAATCAGGCCCACTGTATTACACAACAACACAGTTTGATTAGCAGAAAGAGGCTGGCAGATATGGCACTAACAGGAGTGACGCAGATAAAAACACTGGCAATAGAAATGTCCCTCTTTATGTGTGGGAGAATGCAGTGACAAATCAGGCCCACTGTACTACACAACAACACAGTTTGATTGGCAGAAAGAGGCTGGCAGATATGGCACTAACAGGAGTGACGCAGATGCACACACTGGCAGTAGAAATGTCCCTCTTTATGTGTGGGAGAATCCAGGAATAAATCAGGCCCACTGTATTACACAACAACACAGTTTGATTAGCAGAAAGAGGCTGGCCGATATAGCACTAGCCGGACTGAGGCAGATGCACACACTGGCAATAGAAATGTCCCTCTTTTTTTTGATATGGGAGACAAGGGATTGAATCAGGCCCACTATATCACGGTATAGTTCCTGTGGCAAAAAATGACTGACAGATACCACAGACAGCACTCGCACAGATGCACAGGTTTGGCAAGATTATTCTCCCTTTATTTTAATTTTTTTGGGGGATATGTGAGACACGTGGTTTAATCTGACCCACTGTTATACAGTAGGTTTTCTGTGAAAAAAAAAAAATGCCACACACAGGACTGGCACTAATGCAGATTTGCCAATCTTAATCTACCACTTTTATTTTTTTTTCTGGGAGAATTGTGAAGAAATCAGGCACACTGTTACACAGTAGGTTTTCTGTGGCAGAAAAACAAAGACAGATGCCACACACAGGACTGGCACTAATGCAGATTTGCCAATCTTAATCTCCCACTTTTATTTTTTTTTCCGGAAGAATTGTGAGGAAATCAGGCCCACTGTTATACAGTAGATTTTCTGTGGCAGAAAAAACAAAGACAGATGCCACACACAGGACTGGCACTAATGCAGATTTGCCAATCTTAATCTCCCACTTTAATTCTTTTTTCTGGGAGAATTGTGAAGAAATCAGGCCCACTGTTAAAAAAGTAGGTTTTCTGTGGCAGAAAAAAAAAAAAAAAGATGCCACACACAGGACTGGCACTAATGCAGATTTGACAATCTTAATCTCCCACTTTTATTTATTTTTTCTGGGAGAATTGTGAATAAATCTGGGCCACTGTATTAGAGTATATTTTCTGTGGCAAAAAGTGTCTTGAAGATATATATATATATAAAAAAAAGGGACTGTACTACAATTACTATCTCCCTACAGTTATATCAGAAAAGTATGTCAGGCAGCAATAAAAAGGACTGCTGCACACAAAAGTCAAAAGTGTGGACAAACAAACAAGATAGCTGTGCAGAAAGGAAGGAGCAACAGGATTTGTGCTTTGAAAAAAGCAGTTGGTTTGCACAGCGGCGTACACACAGCAACGCAGCTATCAGGGAGCCTTATAACCTACAGAGCTGTAGCACAGAAATCGAGCCTCCACTGTCCCAAAAAGAAAAGGTGGTGTTGGACAGTGGAAATCGCTACAGCACAAGCGGTTTGGGGCTTAATTTACCCTGCCTATTGCTATCCCTGCTTCTGATGAAGCGGCAGCAACCTCTCCCTATGCTCAGATCAGCAGCAGTAACATGGTGGTCGGCGGGAACGCCCCCTTATAGCCCCTGTGACGCCGCAGAAAGCAAGACAATCACTGCCATGCCCTTCTCTAAGATGGTGGGGACCAGGATCTATGTCATCACGCTGCCCACACTCTCCCTGCACCTTCATTGGCTGAGAAATGGCATCATAGGAAACGCGACTTTGGCGCAAAGATCGTGTACTGCATGGCCGATCCCATGTTCAAAAGTCGGCGACTTATGAAAATGACCGATCCGTTTCGCTCAACCCTAGTGATAACGGAAGGAATTTTATGGCTGACATAGCCCTTTCACAACTGAAACACATTCCTTGCCTGGCTCACACCTTAAACCTGGTGGTGCAGTGCTTCCTGAAAAGTTATCCGGGGTTACCCGACCTGCTGCTGAAAGTGCGCAGACTTTGCTCTCACATCCGCCGTTCGCCCGTACACTCCAGCCGTATGCAGAACCATCAGCGGTCTTTGAACCTTCCCCAGCATCGCCTAATCATCAACGTTGCAACAAGGTGGAACTCCACACTGCACATGCTTCATAGACTGTGTGAAAAGAGGCGTGCTATTATGTATTTGTGGTAGGATACACATACTCGGGCAGGCAGTTGGATGGCAGACATGGAGTTGTCAGCTGTGCAGTGGTCGAAGCTCCAAGACCTGTGTCAAGTCCTTCAGTGTTTTGAGGAATGCACACGGCTGGTTAGTGCAGACAACGCCGTAATAAGCATGAGCATCCCCCTAATGCGTCTGCTGATGCAAAGTTTGACGCACATAAAGGAACAGGCGTCTGCAGCCGAGGACGAGGGAAGCCTTGATGACAGTCAGCCATTGTCTGCTCAGAGAAGTCTACAGGACGAGGTGGCGGGCGAAGAGGAGGAGGATGAGGAGGATGATGGGGATGACTATTTTTTGGATGAGGAAGCTTCTCAGGGGGCAATAGAAACTGCTGGCGGTGCAAGGCCGGGTTCAGGTTTTTTGAGGGAGACAAATGACGTTGATTTGCCAGAAACTGCTCCTCAACCCAGCATATGCACTGACTTGACAACTGGAACATTGGCCTACATGGCGGGTTATGCCTTGTGTATCCTCAAAAGGGACCCACGCATTATAAAAATGATGACCCATGACGATTACTGGTTGGCCTGCCTCTTTGATCCTCGCTATAAAGGCAAATTGCAAAATATCATGCCACATGAGAACCTCGAACAAATATTGGCAACCAAACAAGCTACTCTTGTAGACCGTTTGATTCAGGCATTCCCAGCACACAGCGCCGGTGATGGTTCTCACATGAGCTGCAGGGGGCAACAGGGCAGAGGTGTTAGAGGTGCACAAATCAGAAGTGGCATAGGACAGAGGGGTTTTTTGACCAGGCTGTGAAGTGATTTCGCAATGACCGCAGACACGACAGGTACAGCAGCATCAATTCAAAGTGACAGGAGACAACATTTGTCCAGTATGGTTACTAACTATTTTTCCTCCATTACCGATGTTCTCCCTCAACCGTCATTCCCCTTTGATTACTGGGCATCCAAAATAGACACCTGGCCTGAATTGGCCGAATATGCATTGCAGGAGCTTGCTTGCCCAGCAGCTAGTGTGCTATCAGAAAGAGTATTCAGTGCTGCTGGTTCAATACTGACCGAAAAAAGGACTCGTCTGGCTACCCAAAATGTTGATGATCTAACCTTCATTAAAATGAACCACTCATGGATTTCAAATTATTTTGCCCCACCTTTCCCCGCTGACACCTAGCTTTCCTGTAAAAAGGTCTTGCTTTGGGACTGGTGTTACTGACTGTTCCAATCTCTTAATTTGCAGCTGCTGTTTGTCCTGCATACGACATGTTTACACCTCCCAAAATGGCCTTAACTCCCCCCACGGGGCCGTGGTCTCGCCACTTGGCGCAAGCACCCGTCAGAGTGCCGTTTTTCTGAAGAGGTGGGTGTGCCCACTTTTGGTCGACGGCACTGGCACTGGGTCCCTCATAGTACAATGAAGTGTCTCTGGCGGTGGTGGTGCGCACCCACCGTCAGACACACCGTTGTAACATGAGGGGCCCTTTGCTTGTACCGCAGGCCAGGAGAGAGTGTCCCCCCCAGGTCAAACAGTGCTCTACCACTTGCAAATTTATCAGTCGCTGCTACACCACTGTTTAGTCTATGCGCTGAAATCCTTCAATGGCTGGCACAGACAATAACAATTTGTTGACATGTATGATGCTAGTTAAAATAGTCAGGGGCCCTGTCCTACATTTACACCAGTAAATACTTTGTGCAACATTAAAATGTCTGTAGTCAAAGTCAGCATATGAGCACACCCCTGTACCTAAGTATGCCACCCCTTTTTTTTTTTGGTTTTGTTATTTGTTGGGATACATTAACATCAATTTTGTTTTTGGGAGTACTTACTGTGTCAGACACTCCTTCCAATTGTCCTCCGCTGACCACACCAATGCTGCCTGTGTACCCCTGTAGGCAAATTTAAGCTGCATAAAGCCTATTTTATTATGTTGGGCCTAGGAAGTCTGTCTGCGGTCCCTCCTTCCAATTGTCCTCCGCTGACCACACCAATGCTGCCTGTGTACCCCTGCCACATAATGGAAGCTGCATAGAGCCTATTTTATTATTTTATGCCTAGGAAGTCTGTCTGCGGTCCCTCCTTCCAATTGTCCTCCGCTGACCACACCAATGCTGCCTGTGTAGTACCCCTGTAGCCAAATTTAAGCTGCATAGAGCCATTTTATTATTTTGGGCCTAGGAAGTCTGTCTGCGGTCCCTCCTTCCAATTGTCCTCCGCTGACCACACCAATGCTGCCTGTGTACCCCTGCCACGTAATGGAAGCTGCATAGAGCCTATTTTATTATTTTAGGCCTAGGAATTCTGTCTGTGGTCCCTCCTTCCAATTGTCCTCCGCTGACCACACCAATGCTGCCTGTGTACCCCTGCCACATAATGGAAGCTGCATAGAGCCTATTTTATTATTTTATGCCTAGGAAGTCTGTCTGCGGTCCCTCCTTCCAATTGTCCTCCGCTGACCACACCAATGCTGCCTGTGTACCCCTGTAGGCAAATTTAAGCTGCATAAAGCCTATTTTATTATGTTGGGCCTAGGAAGTCTGTCTGCGGTCCCTCCTTCCAATTGTCCTCCGCTGACCACACCAATGCTGCCTGTGTACCCCTGCCACATAATGGAAGCTGCATAGAGCCTATTTTATTATTTTATGCCTAGGAAGTCTGTCTGCGGTCCCTCCTTCCAATTGTCCTCCGCTGACCACACCAATGCTGCCTGTGTAGTACCCCTGTAGCCAAATTTAAGCTGCATAGAGCCATTTTATTATTTTGGGCCTAGGAAGTCTGTCTGCGGTCCCTCCTTCCAATTGTCCTCCGCTGACCACACCAATGCTGCCTGTGTACCCCTGCCACGTAATGGAAGCTGCATAGAGCCTATTTTATTATTTTAGGCCTAGGAATTCTGTCTGTGGTCCCTCCTTCCAATTGTCCTCCGCTGACCACACCAATGCTGCCTGTGTACCCCTGCCACATAATGGAAGCTGCATAGAGCCTATTTTATTATTTTATGCCTAGGAAGTCTGTCTGCGGTCCCTCCTTCCAATTGTCCTCCGCTGACCACACAAATGCTGCCTGTGTACCCCTGTAGCCAAATTTAAGCTGCATAGAGCCTATTTTATGATTTTGGGCTTAGAAAGTCTGTCTGTGTTCCCTCCTTCCAATTGTCCTACGCTGACCACATCAATGCTGCCTGTGTACCCCTGCCACATAATGGAAGCTGCATAGAGCCTATTTTATTATTTTAGGCCTAGGAAGTCTGTCTGCGGTCCCTCCTTCCAATTGTCCTCCGTTAACCACACCAATGTTGCCTGTGTACCCCTGTAACCAATTTAAAACTGTATAGAGCCAACTTTTTGAGTTAACACATACTACCTTTGGCTGTCTGCGCCACTCAATCATGCGGTTCTCCACTGAAAACGCTGAGCTTTAACCTTCAGGCTCTCATTAAGTAGTTGTTTATATAAGACAGCAGTTGCCCTACTACTTTGGTTGGGGCCTAGTAACGGTGTCTGCCGCTCCTTGGTGTTCTCCTCTTCCTTGGTGTTCTCCTCCAGGTTTCCTTGTCTGAGCTTCAACCTTCAGGCTCTCATTAAGTAGTTTTTAATGTAACACTGCTGCTGCCCTACTACTTTGGTTGGGGCCTAGTAACGGTGTCTGCCGCTCCTTGGTGTTCTCCTCCTTGGTGTTCTCCTCCAGGTTTCCTTGTCTGAGCTTCAACCTTCAGGCTCTCATTAAGTAGTTGTTTATATAAGACAGCATTTGCCCTACTACTTTGGTTGGGGCCTAGTAACGGTGTCTGCCGCTCCTTGGTGTTCTCCTCCAGGATTCCTTGTCTGAGCTTCAACCTTCAGGCTCTCATTAAGTAGTTTTTAATGTAACACTGCTGTTGCCCTACTACTTTGGTTGGGGCCTAGTAACGGTGTCTGCCGCTCCTTGGTGTTCTCCTCCAGGATTCCTTGTCTGAGCTTCAACCTTCAGGCTCTCATTAAGTAGTTTTTAATGTAATACTGCTGTTGCCCTACTACTTTGGTTGGGGCCTAGTAACGGTGTCTGCCGCTCCTTGGTGTTCTCCTCCAGGATTCCTTGTCTGAGCTTCAACCTTCAGGCTATCATTAAGTAGTTTTTAATGTAACACTGCTGTTGCCCTACTACTTTGTTTGGGGCCTAGTAACGGTGTCTGCCGCTCCTTGGTGTTCTCCTCCTCCTTGCTGTTCTCCTCCAGGTTTCCTTGTCTGAGCTTAAACCTTCAGGCTCTCATTAAGTAGTTGTTTATATAAGACAGCAGTTGCCCTACTACTTTGGTTGGGGCCTAGTAACGGTGTCTGCCGCTCCTTGGTGTTCACCTCCTCCTTGGTGTTCTCCTCCAGGTTTCCTTGTCTGAGCTTCAACCTTCAGGCTCTCATTAAGTAGTTGTTTATATAAGACAGCAGTTGCCCTACTACTTTGGTTGGGGCCTAGTAACGGTGTCTGCTGCTCCTTGGTGTTCTCCTCCTCCTTGGTGTTCTCCTCCAGGTTTCCTTGTCTGAGCTTCAACCTTCAGGCTCTCATTAAGTAGTTTTTAATGTAACACTGCTGTTGCCCTACTACTTTGGTTGGGGCCTAGTAACGGTGTCTGCCGCTCCTTGGTGTTCTCCAGGTTTCCTTGTCTGAGCTCCAACCTTCAGGCTCTCATTAAGTAGTTGTTTAGATAACACTGCATCAGGCCTACTAGTTTGGTTGGGGCCTTCCAACGGTGTCTGCCGCTCCTGGGTTTCCTCCTGTTTGTTTTTCTTGAGCTTCAACCTTCAGGCTCTCATTAGGTAGTTGTTAATGTAACACTGCAGTTGGCCTACTAGTTTGGTTGGGGCCTAGTAACGGTGTCTGCAGCTGCTTGGTGTTCTCCTCCACTGAACAAAGCAGTGCCGCCTGTTTCCTACTGTTACCAATTTAGAACTGCATTTAGCCTAGTTACTTATTTGGCCCTACTCACTGTGTCAGCCTCTCATTACAGTTGTCCTCCACTGAACAAAGCAATGCCGCCTGGTTAGTCCTGTTACCAATTTTGAAGTGCATTTAGACCACTTTATTATTTGGGCCTAGATCTGTGTTTCCTCCTCATCCTGCCCATTGCCCAGCCACTGCTAGATGAGTCCGCTGTTACATTGACCCAGACCACTACATTCCCCTTGCACTCTACACAGCCAGAATCTCACCCTGCTGAAAGTCAGGTTCCTCTTCCCGCTTACTATACCACCTTACATGGGGACAAAGAGGAAGGTGCAGGTGAAAGTGCAGTTCCTTCATCAGGTGGGGGGGCATACTCGTTGGCGACGTCACTGGCACAGGGCCCCTCATATTACGCAAAAGTGTCGCTGCCGCTTGGAGGCGCCCCCTCCGTGCAAACACACCGCCGTGCTGTAAGGGGCCCTGTGCCAGTGCCAATGCAAACGAGTGCCCCCCCCCTGCTTGCTCAGGATCACAGCATTTGCAACGTTGAAATACTTACCTCTCCCTGCTCCACCGCCGTGACGTAGTCCATGTTTCCTGGGCCCACTAAAAACTTTAACCAGCCCTACCCCCCACAACTTTAGCCAAATGACCCCCAATTTCCAATGCCTAACTATTATTATAAAGTAAATGAATATTGACAAGCTTCAGTAACAAGAATGGATGTTTTTGCCATTAAAATGGGCACTGTAGGTGTTTTCCTGGCCTCCTCTCACTGCCGACTATGCTTCCCCAATGACTTGCATTGGGTTTCATGTTTCGGTCGATCCCCGACTTTTCGCGGTAATCAGCCGACTTCACTCGACTCGACTTTTGACAAAGTCGGGTTTCGCAAAACCCGACTCGACCCCAAAAAAGTAAAAGTCGCTCAACCCTACTCACTGCATACTCTCCAAAAGCTCCATTACTGTCTGCTGCTGCTTATTTAATATATATCTAGCTGCAGTTTTATGTGGCTATTTTTTTTCTTCACCTGTTACCTGCTCCTTTTATTCTAAAGCAATCCATAGCCCCCGTATTTTTAACATAAATTTGCTTGCTCACGCTGCCTACTACAGCCAGGTTACTGAAATCAAAGAACGTGCAAATCTACCATTTTGTTGTTTTATTTTTGTCCCAGACACCAGATGTGAGTGCGCCAAAAAATGTTTTTTTGTGTGTGTCATAGCTAACTTGTTGACACAATTTAGTTGTGCCCAAAAAAATCAAGGCCACATTTACACCAGTCTGTTATCTGAGGCTGATGGCTGGTGTATCGGTGGTGGAAAAATCGTAGCTTCACAGATAAGTTTCATAGTTCTGTCTGCTAGCCTTACTCCACTCTTTTTTTTATTTTAAAAATTCTCCAACCCCCCCATAGAATTATACAGTCTTTTATAAAGTCTGTTATGTCAGGCTGAGGCCTGGTGTATCTGTGTTTGAAAAATCGTAGCTTCGCAGGTATAAATATCATAGTTCTGTCTGTGAGCCCTGTTCCACATTTTTTTTTTTTTTAATTATCCAAAACCCAAAAAAATTTACATACAGTCTGTTATGTCAGGCTGAGGCCTGTTGTATCGTTGGTGGAAAAATGTTTTTATTCTAAAAATTCTCCAAACCCCCCCCCCCCAAAAAAAAAGTATACAGTCTGTTATGTCAAGCTGGGGCCTGGTGTATCTGCTTTTGAAAAATCGTAGCTTTGCAGGCATAAGTATCATAGTTCTGTCTGCTAGCCTTGTTCCACTTTAAAAAACAAAAATTATCCAAAAAACAAAAAATATATATATACAGTCTGTTATGTCAGGCTGAGGCCTGGTGTATCTGTGTTTGAAAAATCGTAGTTTCTCAGGCATAAATATCATAGTTCTATCTGCTAGCCTTGTTCCACTCTTTTTTTATTTTAAAAATTCTCCAAAACCCCACAAAAAAGTTATACAGTCTGTTATGTCAGGCTGAGGCCTGTTGTATCGGTGGTGGAAAAATCGTAGCTTCACAGGCATAAGTTTCAGAATTCTGTCTGCCAGCCTTGTTCCACTTTTTTTTTGCTATTTTAAAAATTCTCCAAACCCCCCCAAAAAATTATACAGTCTGTAATGTCAGGCTGAGGCCTGGTATATCGGTGGTGGAAAAATCGTAGCTTCGTAGGCATAAGTTTCATAATTCTGTCTGCTAGCCTTGTTCCACTCTTTTTTTTTATATGAAAAATTCTCCAAAACCCCCCAAAAAAGTTATATAGTCTGTTGTGTCAGGCTGAGACCTGTTGTATCGGTGGTGGTGGAAAAATCGTATCTTCGCAGGCATAAGTTTCATAGTTCTGTCTGCTAGCCTTGTTCCACTTTAAAAAAAAAAATATTCAAATACCCCCGAATAATTATACAGTCTGTTATGTCAGGCTGAGGCCTGGTGTATCGTTGGTGGAAAAACTGTAGTTTCACAGGCATACGTATCATAGTTCTGTGTGCTAGCCTTGGTCGTCTTTTTTTTTTTTATTACATTCACCCAAAAAAATAAAATATTTTATACAGTCTGTTATGTCAGGCTGAGGCCTGGTGTATCTGTGGTGGAAAAATCGTAGCTTTGAAGGCATACTGATCAGATATAATTTTACTCCAAATAAATACATTTGTGTTGAGCTTTTTAAATAGTTCAGTAGTCCATTTAAAATGGGCAAGGCAAGGGGCAAGGGATGGGGAAGTGGACGTGATGCTAATGGTGCATGCAGAGGACAAGGCCGTGGCCAAGCTGAAAGTGAGCCACAACAAAGACCCACATCTTCTCGCTCGGACTTCCTGTCCCAGTTTCTAGGGGATCACAGCACACCACTATTGAAGCCAGAGCAGTGTGAAACGGTTGTTGGTTGGATAGTGGATAATAGGGTTGAGCGACTTTTATTTTTATAGGATCGGGTCGGGTTTCACGAAACCCGACTTTCTCAAAAGTCGGGTCGAGTGAAATCGGCCGATCCTATAAAAAAGTCGGGGTCGGGGTCGGCCGAAACACGAAACCCAATGCAGTGCAATGGGATACTATGGTTCCCAGGGTCTGAAGGAGAGGAAACTCTCCTTCAGGCCCTGGGATCCATATTAATGTGTAAAATAAAGAATTAAAATAAAAAATATTGCTATACTCACCTCTCCGACGCAGCCTGGACCTTACCGATGGTAACCGGCAGCCTTCTTTGCTTAAAATGAGCGCGTTCAGGGCCTTAGATGACGTCACGGCTTTGTGATTGGTCGCGGCCGCCCATGTGACTGCCACGCGACCAATCACAAGCCGTGACGTAATTCTCAGGTCCTAAATTCCTAATTCTAGGAATTTAGGACCTGAGAATTACGTCACGGCTTGTGATTGGTCGCGTGGCGGTCACATGGGCGTCCGCGACCAATCACAAAGCCGTGACGTCATCTAAGGCCCTGAACGCGCTCATTCTTAGGAAGGAAGGCTGCCAGAAAGAAGCAGAGGGTGAGTATATTCCTATTAGGTATATACTCACCCTCGGACGCGCCCTGTTTCTTTCCGGCAGCCTTCCTTCTTAAGAATAAGCGCGTTCAGGGCCTTAGATGACGTCATGGCTTTGTGATTGGTCACGGACGCCCATGTGACCGCCACGCGACCAATCACAAGCCGTGACGTAATTCTCAGGTCCTAAATTCCTAGAATTAGGAATTTAGGACCTGAGAATTACGTCACGGCTTGTGATTGGTCGCGTGGCGGTCACATGGGCGGCCGCGACCAATCACAAAGCCGTGACGTCATCTAAGGCCCTGAACACGCTCATTTTAAGCAAAGAAGGCTGCTGGTTACCAGCGGTAAGGTCCAGGCTGCGTCGGAGAGGTGAGTATATCAATATTTTTTATTTTAATTCTTTATTTTACACTTAAATGTGGATTCCGATACCGATTTCCGATATCGCAAACATATCGGAACTCGGTATCGGAATTCCGATACCAGATTGAGAAGATCGCAGACCTCATGGCCGACCCCACACAGGGGTCGGGTCGGGTTTCATGAAACCCGACTTTGCCAAAAGTCGGCGACTTCTGAAAATGGCCGACCCGTTTCGCTCAACCCTAGTGGATAATGCTTCCAGACACTTAGCCACCACCACAACCACCATGTCTTCCACACGGTCAAGTCTGAGTAGCCGTGAGTGTGGCCAGGATATTCCTCACCCTGATCCTCCTTCCTCCCACCATGCTGAGTGCCCTGAGACAACTGATCCCACACTTGGACACTCTGAAGAGCTGTTCAGTTTACCCTTTCAAGATTCCGTACTCTCGGCCGGTCAACTTGATGTGGGGCCAGATGAGATCGCATGTAGCGATGCCCAAAGCTTTGACCAGCCTAGGTCACATAAAGGCGATGGTGGGAAAGTGTCACAAAAGGTGGATGATGATGAGACAATTGCCAGAAAGTCAGGAGGAGGAGCAGGGTGCTGATGTGGAAGACGAGGTGGTGGATGACATAGTGACTGCATCAACCTGGCAGGAGGGCATACAGAGTGAGGACAGCAACACACATGGGGAAGGATGCATATCACCCCAACAGGCAGGAAGAAGCAGTGTGGTGGCCACAGACAGAAGGCAAGCATCCATTCCCCGTAACACCAACATGAGGGAAGTGGCCATTCCAACTGTTAGATCTTCCTGAGTCTGGTTATTTTTTAAAGACTCTGCCGATAACCCCAAACAGGCCATTTGCAGCACCTGCCATGCCCGCATCAGCAGGGGTAGCAAAACTACAAGCCTGACCACCACCAGCAAGATCAGGCACATGACAGCAAAGCACCCGACTTTGTGGACAGACCCCCAGGCTCCAGGAACACTGTCTGCAGGTGACACCAGTGCTTCTTCCACTGTTTTGCATAGAAGCCAATCCCCAGTCCACCGTGCATGTGAAGATGCCACTAGCCCTGCACCTGTTGTTGCCCACAGTCAAGCAGCACCATCATCAAGCCCGTCCATGTCCTTGTCCGAGCACAGCCTTCATTTGTCTATACCCCAGTCATTGGAACACAATTGGAAATACCCAGCCAATGCCCCACAGGCCATAATCCTAAATTCTAACAAATTTCTTCTGCTTGCATTCGAAATGTTGCCTTTTAGGCTTGTTGAGATGGAAGCTTTCCGCAACCTGACGGCGGCGGCCTTTCCAAGGTACTCGGTCTCCAGTTGCCACTATTTCTCCCAGTGTGCCGTATCGGCATTACACCAGCATGTGTCCCACAACATTATCCGTGCCCTCAGCAATGCTGTTACTGGGAAAGTCCACCTAACCACGGACATGTGGACAAGTACTTGTGGGCAGGGACGGTACATCTCACTGGGGTTAACATAGTGGAAGCCGGGACCCAGTCGGACCTTGGGATGGAACACGTCCTCCCCACGCCGAGGACTGCGGGCCCTACGTCAATCAGGGTTGCCCCCACAGTCTACAGCTCCTGCACCTCCTCCTCCTCTTTAGCCTCCATCTCTGAAATCAACAGATCAGTCAGAAGCTGGAAACACTGCAGCACTGCCTCAGCTAAGTGGCAACAAGCTGTATTGAAGCTAATCTGCATAGGTGAGGAACCACACAATGCAGAAGAGTTTTGGACAGTGCTGAAAGAGCAGATATTTGGATGACACCGCTGAACCTACAGCCATGTATGGTCGTGTGTGACAATGGCCGGAACCTGGTGGCAGCTCTGAGGCAAGGTGAGCTGACATGCGTACCTTGCTTGGCCCATGTGCTTAACCTCGTGGTTCAACGTTTTCTGAACAGCTATCCGGAGCTGCTGGATCTGCTAGCGAAAGTACGCCGTCTGTCTGCCCATTTTAGAAAGTCAGCTACAACTTCAGCCGCCCATGCTGTGCTTCAGCAGTGTTGCAGCTTCTGCCTCACCGACTCGTGTGTGATGTCCTCATGCACTGGAACTCTACGCTGGATATATTGGAAAAGATTTGTGAGCAGAATAGGGCAGTTGTTGACTACCAACATTAACAAGGCCGCTGATATTCAGTTCAGACACCACACATAGGACCTCAGGAGTGGACATGGATGTCAGACATATGTACCATTCTACAAAACTTTGAGGACTGCACCAAGATGGTGAGCGGCGATGACGCCATAATTAGCATCACCATCCCGCTTCTCAGCATTCTGAAAACCTCTCTGCTCACAATTCAAGAGGATGCATTGCGGGCAGAGCACGAGGACATGGATCAAGGAACCATACAGGGGGATTACACTCAGCCCAACCTTATGTCTTCCCAACGTGGATTGGTAGGCAATGTGGAGGAGGAGGAGGAAGAAGAACAGGAGCTACTTTCATGCGCTATAGACAGTAATACAAACACAACTGTAATACCGTCTGTTCAGCGGGGATGGCCTGAGGACAGGGAGGAGGAGGATGAGGAGGAGGAGGAGGACAGCATGGTCAGTTGTCCTGTTGGTGAGGACACGGAAGTCTTGCCTGTTAGCAGTCTGGCACGCATGGCTGAGTTTATGTTGCGCTGCGTTTCACGTGACCCTCGCATTATAAAAATTTTTGGTGACACTCATTAGTGGTTGGTGAGTCTGGTGACACTTATAGACCCACGTTACAAGGAGAACTTTCAATCTCTTCTGCCAGAGGCAGAGAGGTGTACTAAAATGTTGCAGTACCAGAGGCCCCTGGTAGCGGAATTACATAGAAAATTCACATGTGAGTACGCTGGCAGCAGACATCAGAGTTTGTTGTTCAACCAAGAAGTCCAAGCGAGAGAGACAGAAGTGCAATCCAGCTCAGGCAGGGGAACAATGGCAAAGTTCTGGGACAGTTTTCTCAGACCCTCCCATCGTGCCGGTACAGAGGCAAGGGGTGCTGTCACAAGAAGTGCAATGTTTGGGAAGATGCTGAGGGAGCACTTTGCAGATCATACAAACATCATCCTGGATTCCTCTGTGCCTTTTAATTATTGGGTATCCAAGCTGGACACGTGGCATGAACAGGCTGTCTATGCCTTGGAGGTCCTGGCCTGCCCTGCTGCTAGTGTTCTGTCAGAGCGGGTTTTTAGTGCCTCTGGTGGAATTATAACAGATAAGCGCATCCACCTGTCAACTGAAAATGCTGACAGGCTGACTCTTATAAAAATGAACAAGTGCTGGATTGGGAAAGACTTCTGTACACCACCAAGTGAAAACAGCAAAACAAAACATCTAATACATTCTCTTTTTTGAGGAGGTGTATTCTCATGCACCTCTTCACAACTGCACATGGGTATAAGCTTCCAGATTTGGTCTGTTTGTCGTTATCCTCCTCCTTGTCCTCATCATCCACAACCAGTAGAACACCTGTGTGAACGGATTCCGTGATGCCAAAGTCACAATTTTTTTTGTGCAAGGGTGTTTTTATGATGCCCGTTACTAATTGGAAGCCAAAACAAATGTTACTCCCACAGTGGGAAATGTCATAAAAAAGAGATGCACGTCTATTATTCCCATTTATTCTTATATTTTCCAATTTCCCTATATCTGACAGTCCTCTAATGAGGTAGTGTATACCTCTACAATAGAAAATAATTCAAAGACTTTTATATTATATTTTTATTTAGAGCCCTATCTCTAAGCTGTTGCTAGGGACAAACATATCTTGTTGGACACATTCTGGCTTCAAATCTATGAACCTGTGTTCGCCCCTCCCTTTTGTTATTTAATTTCATCGGCGGATTAACATTTTTTATATATTTGTTTTATTTAATTATGATTTATCTTTAAGTCTCCTCATTCTCCCCCACTAGATCACCAGGCTTAACATCTTCTGTGCTGCTACAGACAGTCAATTTTTTTGGCAAGGGTGTCTATGATGCCCATAGTATATTTTTTAAAAAATTACCCCCCTTGGCGAAATGTTTATCAGCCCATACACTTAGTGTATGGGAATTACAAGTCTAGGAGACCCACTCCTTTAAATTGAGCCTAGTTTTTAATGAGTCCTTCAGCAATGTCTCCTCATTCTCCACCTCTAGATCACCAGGCTTAACTTTTTCTGTGCCGCTACAGACAGTCAATTTTTGGCAAGGGTGTCTATGATGCCCATAGTATATTTTAAAAAAATGTACCCCCCCATGGGGAAATGTTTGTCAGCCCATACACTTAGTGTATGGGCTTTACAAGTCTAGTCTGTCCTTTGTAATGGGACAGTTTTTTATGAGGCCCTCCTCCATGTTCCTCCAATCTAAATTTAATAAACAAACTTCCCCCCTTCTTCGTCTCCATTCCCTGTATCAGCCGGGATGTAGTTTTTATTTGTTTTTTTAGCCTATAGGTCTTTTGTATGTGATTTTAATTTTCTTTCTTTTTTCTTCCATTATTATTGATTTGAACTGATGTGGTGCCTTAAGGTTCTCCTTATGAATATGTCTCTGGTCTCGCTAACAATTGTCATGGATGCCACCCCAGTTTTGGGGAAAAAAAGTGGGACCCGTTAAAAAATCCTTAAGAAAACAAATGTGACGTCCTCCGCTTATTACTATGGACATTGTTCCTATGAATGGAGGAACCTTTCATCTTAATGTGGACTCTGTGCACAAAGATTGGATTATTCTTATATTTATGCATTTATTTATATGTGCCTTTTTTCACGTTTGTGGAATGCAGAAACATACTTGTTGGGTCTCCAACTTGTCTATGGGGTGGCTTGCAGAATGTGGAACAACCATTTGTTTTTTGTAAACATACTTCTTCTTCATTGGTGGCCGTGCATGTCGCGCTGCGGTCCGCCATGTCCTGGTGTGGATCAGCGTCTTCAGGTCTGGTCCGCGCGCTCTGGGTGCTCCCCGCGCGTGCGCACTCATCTTGACGCTGAGTTTCACTGCCAGGACCTGCCGGACACAGCGCGCTTGCGCCGACAGCGCTACTGTGATTGGCCTCCGGGTACCATGTGACCGGGGTCAGGGACTATTTTAAGGTCCTTTTGGGCACAAAGGAGTTATCCCCTTGAGGAAGCGGCACCGTGTGGCCGCGAAACGCGCATCGGGGACCACCTCCCGGCTGTCTCCCCACCCTGCCCCCTTATTGGTAAGTCTAGTACCTATGCCAACCACCATAGTTATTGGTGATACCGTGGAGTCCTATTATGGACATCTCTGTTGTATACATAGGTGCCTCTTTGTAGGCTAGGCACACTGTGGCCCTTTTTGCCTACATCTAGTGCCCAGTTACATGTGATCTTTGTTCTGGGGGGGGCGGGGTTTTTTTATGCTCCCCTAGAGGCAGCATAATTGGGGGGTTCTGGGTATGGTGGCTTTTTTCAGCATGTTTCAGGCATTCATTTTTGCTCTTGTTACTAAATAATGTTACTTGTTGTTTAATTATACATCTTTGAATTATTTATGGAATTAACATTTTTTAATGAAGTGTTCATCGATGCTCTGTTTTTTTCTCCTTGTATCATTACACTTAGTGTATGGGAATTACAAGTCTAGGAGACCCGCTCCTTTAAATTGGGCCTAGTTTTTAATGAGTCCTTCAGCAATGTCTCCTCATTCTCCACCTCTAGATCACCAGGCTTAACGTTTTCTGTGCTGCTACAGACAGTCAATTTTTGGCAAGGGTGTCTATGATGCCCATAGTATATTTTAAATTTTTTTACCCCCCATGGGGAAATGTTTGTCAGCCCATACACTTAGTGTATGGGCTTTACAAGTCTAGTCTGTCCTTTGTAATGGGACAGTTTTTTTTATGAGGCCCTCCTCCATGTTTCTTCCAAAGGGGGATTGGGCTACGTGCAAATTTGGGTCAAGGTGGCCCTTGCATTCAATGCATAAGGAAACAGTATGGCAGGACCAACTGAAGAATGTGAAGTGGGTCTTCCCGTGGCCATCCAGTACCTGGTTTCAAAGTCTTATTGGAGTGCACATGGCTTGGTAGCAGGGCAGGCCTTGCAGTCAATGCATAAGAAAACAGTATGGCAGGACCAACTGAAGATTGTGAAGTGGATTTTCCTGTGGCCATCCAGTACCTGGGTTCAGAGGCTTATTGGGGTGCATATGACTTGATAGCAGGACAGGCCTTAATAATAATAATAATAATAATAATTTTATTTATATAGTACCAACATATTCCGCAGCGCTTTACAAATTATAGAGGGGACTTGTATAGACAATAGACATTACAGCATAACAGAAATCACAGTTCAAAATAGATACCAAGAGGAATGAGGGCCCTGCTTGCAAGCTTACAATCTATGAGGAAAAAGGGGAGACACGAGAGGTGGATGGTAACAATTGCTTTAGTTATTTGGACCAGCCATAGTGTAAGGCTCGGGTGTTCATGTAAAGCTGCATGAACCAGTTAACTGCCTAAGTATGTAGCAGTACAGACACAGAGGGCTATTAACTGCATAAAGTGTATGAGAACATGATGCGAGAAACCTGATTATGTTTTTGTTTTTGTTTTTTTTTAATGGGCCACACAGGGATAGTTAGGTTAATGCGTTGAGGCGGTAGGCCAATCTGAACAAATGAGTTTTTAGGGCACGCTTAAAACTTTGGGTTTGGGGATTAATCGTATTAACCTAGGTTGTGCATTCCAAAGAATCAGCGCAGCACGTGTAGAGTCTTGGAGACGGGAGTGGGAGGTTCTGATTATTGAGGATGCTAACCTGAGGTCATTAGTGGAGCGGAGGGCACGGGTAGGGTGGTAGACTGAGACCAGAGAGGAGATGTAGGGTGGTGCTGAGCCATGGAGTGCTTTGTGGATGAGGGTAGTAGTTTTGTACTGGATTCTGGAATGGATGGGTAGCCAGTGTAATGACTGGCACAGGGTAGAAGCATCGATGTAATGGTTGGTGAAGAATATGATCCTGGCTGCAGTATTCAGGACAGATTGGAGCGAGGAGAGTTTGGTAAGAGGGAGGCCGATTAGTAGAGAGTTACAATAGTAAAGATGAGAATGAATAAGTGAAACAGTAAGAGTTTTTGCAGAGTCGAAAGTAAGAAAAGGGCGAATTCTAGAAATGTTTTTGAGATGCAGATAAGAAGAGCGAGTCAGTGATCGGATGTGGGGGGGTGAATGAAAGCTCGGAATCAAGTATGACCCCAAGGCAGCGGGCATGTTGCTTTGGAGTAATGGTGGAACCGCACACGGAGATGGCAATGTCAGGCAAAGGTAGGTTAATAGAGGGAGAAAACAAGAGTAGTTCAGTTTTTGACAGGTTCAGTTTCAGATAGAGGGAGGACATGATGTTAGAGACAGCAGTAAGACAATCACTGGTGTTTTCTAAAAAGGTCGGCGTGATAACAGGAGAAGAAGTGTATAATTGGGTGTTGTCAGCATAGAGATGGTACTGGAACCAAATTTACTGATTGTTTGTCCAATAGGGGCAGTATACAAAGAGAAGAGGAGGGGGCCTAGGACTGATCCTTGAGGAACCCCAACAGTAAGGGGAAGGTGAGAGGAGGAGGAACCAGCAAAAGATACAGTGAAAGAGTGGTCAGAGAGAGAGGAGGAGAACCAGGAGAACAGTGTCCTTGAGGCCGATGGAGCAGAGCATAGTGAGGAGGAGCTGATGATCCACAGTGTTGAATGCTGCGGAGAGATCCAAGAGAATTAGCATGGAGTAGTGACCATTAGATTTAGCTGTTAGTAGTTCATTAGAGACTTTAGTGAGGGCAGTTTCAGTCGAGTGTAAAGAGCGGAAACCAGATTGAAGAGGGTCGAGAAGAGAGTTATCTGAGACATAGCGGGTAAGACGGGAGTGGACCAGGCGTTCGAGGAGTTTAGAGATGAAGGGAAGATTAGAGACAGGTCTATAATTAGCGGCACAGTGTCAGGACTCTGAACATTTTTTATTACCATTTTGTGCATTACTGCCCTTTTCCAAGATGGCGTCTTTGGTCTCATGTGCACTGTGTCTTCCTGCTATAAAACTACACCCCAGCCTTCAGTCTGTGCTAGAGTATTCTGCCTTGCATCCAGCTCCTGACCTCTGGTGACTCCCTGGCTATATACCTGCTCCTGTGAACCTGTAGGGTTATCCTGCTACTCTGCTCTGAGTTCCTGCTGCATACACCAGTTCCAGTAATCCTCCTTCATCTGCTGCTCGTGTTTGCTTCCATCTGCATTTGCTGGACATGTAAGCTGTTTCTGCTCTGCAAGAAACTGAGACTATTACCCAGACCTCCCTGGTTGAGCTAAGATATTATTTGAACTGCCTTATAAGCATATCTATCTGTGTTTTGGACTAAGCAAGGACTTATTCATGTCAAATATCCTCAAGAATAATTGTGCTTCATAGACTTTCTGCGTGATTGCATTTTCCTCTGAAGTTTCCTATAGACTGCTGAGCTGCATTTGATATTTGCACCAAGTGTTGTGGACTTGAGTTTCTCTCTGCACCTGTTTGAATCATCGTGTGATAATATAGACTTTACCACTTACAAAACTGTGTCCTGTAGTTGTCTTGTTCCACGCAAAGAGGTCTCCTGAGTTATCCCCTATAATTATTACAGGATACTCTAGCCTAAAAAAAAAAAAAAAAAGGAGACGGGTGGAACAATGACTGTAGAAAGCAGACTAGAGCAGGTGTTTTCCATAATTAGATCACTGCAGAAAGATGTGGAAGGTGTGCAAAAGAAGTTTGGAAGCTTTGAACTCAATCAACAAGTGTTTGGACAGACTTTGCAGGACTTAAGCACCCGCATGGCCGCCCAGGAAAACAAACTTGCTAGCATAGAGTCCCAGTATGGATGGGCTTTTCAGGACATAAACACGCAAATTGCTGCACAAGCGACTTTTTCCTCTGGGCAACCGCCACCAGCTGGCCCACCTGAGTTGCCCCCATTCAGATTTAATGGTGATCGCGACAAATTTCGTGGCTTTGTGAATCAATGTATGCTATATTTTTATGTGCATGCTGACCGTTTTCCTAATGATAGATCCAAAGTATTGTGTGTAATAATGCTGCTGACCGCACGAGCGCTCGCCTGGGCGAATCCGATGATTGAGTCTCCTGACCCATGGTTAAATAACTTGGATGATTTCTTGGCCGCTATGGCATTAATGTTTGATGATCCTAATCGCCGTACAACCGCTAAATCTGCTTTATTGTCTTTATGCCAGGCAAAACGTTCTGTTATTGAGTATGCTACTGAATTCAGGAAATTAGCGGTAGATACCAATTGGGACAGTTATGCACAATTGCCTATTTTTAAAAGGGGTCTGTCTAGTATTGTAAAAGATGAACTAGCTCACTGTGAGTTACCACAAGAGCTAGAGACATTTATACAGCATTGTGTGCGCATAGACATTTGCCTTACTGAGCGTAGGCAGGAGAAGTTTGCTGCATATAACCGTATTTCTAACTTTTCCCTTCCTTCCAAAGAGCCTGCAGGTAAAACATCTCGGGAGGTGGAGGAGGTGCCCATGCAAATTGATTCCGTTCAGAGGCGTGAGATCAATGAGCGCCGGGAGCATCGCCTTCGTGAAAGTCTGTGTTTCTACTGCGGCCAGTCTGACCACTTCTTGATCAATTGTCCTAAGTGTCCCAGATGGCCTAACAAGGTGCTAGCAGCAGTAGGGGAGTATGACGACTGTGATGATGAATCTGTCATCTCTGAATATAGCCTGCCTTTAAACGCTGTATTCCATTCACTTTCTATGACTTCACCCCCCAAGGAGCTTAAGGAAAAGAACTCTCACTGTTCTCTCCCTATTAAGATCCTGTGTTCAGGACAGTGGATTTCCAGTGCAGCTATGATTGACTCTGGTGCAGGTGGCAATTTCATGGATATCGCATTTGCCAAGGAACATGGTATTGAAATTCAGCAAAGAGCCTCTCCAATTACCATGGAAACAGTGGATGGGTCACCTTTAATCTCTGGGCCTGTGGATCAGGATACCGTACCCCTTGAAATTTTGTTGGAGCCTAATCATCAGGAGCAACTTTCTTTCTTGCTAATTTCTTCTCCTCATTTTCCTGTGATTTTAGGCATTCCTTGGTTGCGTTCTCAGAACCCAATTATCAACGGGAGACCAAGGAGATTATCTTTCCAACAAGGAGCAACTCAGCGTTAACAGAAGCTGTCCCTGAGTCCACGGCTACGGAACCACATGTACAGGTATTTTCTTTACCTCCAGCATATAAAGAGTTCTCTGACATCTGTGACAAGAAGAATGCAGATCAGCTTCCTCCACACAGGCATTATGACTGTCCCATTGAGTTGCTTCCTGGGGTATCTATTCCTTTTGGTAACGTATACCCTTTGGCGGCACCTGAGCTTCAAGCCTTCAAGGAGTATATTGATGAAAATCTGGCCAAAGGCTTCATACCTCCTTCTTCCTCACCAGCTGGGGCACCTATCTTTTTTGAAAAGAAAAAGGATGGGACCCTGAGACCCTGTGTTGACTATCGGGAACTCAATAAGGTAACTGTTGTGAAATTGGATTTTGGGCTCCCCCGGTGGCCACTGGTGGAATTGAACTGGTGTGCATCATCCTCTCTGTTCACCTGTTTCCATCAGGATGTGGGAGTCGCTATTTAGCCTTGCTCCTCTGTCACTTCCATGCCGGTCAACATTGTAATCAGAAGCCTTTCTGTGCATGTTCCTGCTGCTAGACAACTCCCAGCTAAGTTGGACTTTAGTCCTTGTTTGTTTTTGCATTTTGTTCCAGTTCACAGCTGTAGTTTCGTTTCTGTGTCTGGAAAGCTCTTGTGATCTGAAATTGCCACTCTGATGTTATGAGTTAATACTAGAGTCTTAAAGTAATTTCAGGATGGTGTTTTGATAGGGTTTTCAGCTGACCATGAAAGTGCCCTTTCTGTCTTTCTGCTATCTAGTAAGCGGACCTCAATTTTGCTAAACCTATTTTCATACTACGTTTGTCATTTCATCTAAAATCACCGCCAATATTTGTGGGGGCCTCTGTCTGCCTTTCGGGGAAATTTCTCTAGAGGTGAGCCAGGACTATATTTTCCTCTGCCAGGATTAGTTAGTCCTCCGGCCGGCGCTGGGCGTCTAGGGATAAAACGCAGGCTACGCTACCCGGCTACTGTTAGTTGTTGCGGCAGGTTTAGTTCATGGTCAGTTTAGTTTCCATCCTTCCAAGAGCTAGTTCTTATGTTTGCTGGGCTATGTTCTCTTGCCATTGAGAACCATAACAGTTTGACCGGCCCAAAAAGGGTTAAATTAATTGACAGAGAAAGGAGAGAAAAGAGAAGTCTGCTGAAGATTTTTTTTTTTTTTCTTTTCCCTTCAGTTCTGAGTGTGCTTGTAATTGAATCTCTTGCAAGTCTGCCTATATTGCAGCCTTTCTCTCTCTCTCTCCTTCTAATCCTGGAATGGCTCTGTGTTCACCTGTTTAAAATGGATATTCAGAGTTTAGCTGCAGGTTTGAATAATCTCACCACGAAAGTTCAAAATTTACAAGATTTTGTTGTTCATGTTCCTATATCTGAACCTAGAATTCCTTTGCCTGAATTTTTCTCGGGGAATAGATCTTGCTTTCAAAATTTCAAAAATAATTGCAAGTTGTTTTTGTCCCTGAAATCTCGCTCTGCTGGAGATCCTGCTCAGCAGGTCAGGATTGTGATCTCCTTGCTCCGGGGCGACCCTCAGGATTGGGCTTTTGCATTGGCTCCAGGGGATCCTGCGTTGCTCAATGTGGATGCATTTTTTCTGGCCTTGGGGTTGCTTTATGAGGAACCTCAGTTAGAACTTCAGGCGGAAAAGGCCTTGATGTCCCTATCTCAGGGGCAAGACGAAGCTGAAATATACTGCCAGAAATTCCGTAAATGGGCTGTGCTTACTCAGTGGAATGAGTGCGCCCTGGCGGCGAATTTCAGAGAGGGTCTCTCTGATGCCATTAAGGATGTTATGGTGGGGTTCCCTGTGCCTGCGGGCCTGAATGAGTCCATGACAATGGCTATCCAGATCGATAGGCGTCTGCGGGAGCGCAAACCGGTGCACCATTTGGCGGTGTCTACTGAGAAGACGCCAGAGAATATGCAATGTGATAGAATTCTGTCCAGAAGTGAACGGCAGAATTTTAGACGAAAAAATGGGTTGTGCTTCTATTGCGGTGATTCAACTCATGTTATATCAGCATGCTCTAAGCGTACTAAGAAGCTTGATAAGTCTGTTTCAATTGGCACTTTACAGTCTAAGTTTATTCTATCTGTGACCCTGATTTGTTCTTTATCATCTATTACCGCGGATGCCTATGTCGACTCTGGCGCCGCTTTGAGTCTTATGGATTGGTCCTTTGCCAAACGCTGTGGGTATGATTTGGAGCCTCTGGAAACTCCTATACCCCTGAAGGGGATTGACTCCACTCCATTGGCTAGCAATAAACCACAATACTGGACACAAGTAACTATGCGGATTAATCCGGATCACCAGGAGATTATTCGCTTTCTTGTGCTGTATAACCTACATGATGTGTTGGTGCTTGGATTGCCATGGCTGCAATCTCATAACCCAGTCCTTGACTGGAAAGCTATGTCTGTGTTAAGCTGGGGATGTAAGGGGACGCATGGGGACGTACCTGTGGTTTCCATTTCATCATCTATTCCCTCTGAGATTCCTGAATTCTTGACTGAATATCGTGACGTTTTTGAAGAACCTAAGCTTTCGTTCATTACCTCCGCACCGGGAGTGCGATTGTGCCATAGATTTGATTCCGGGTAGTAAATACCCTAAGGGTCGTTTATTTAATCTGTCTGTGCCTGAACATGCTGCTATGCGAGAATATATAAAGGAGTCCTTGGAAAAGGGACATATTCGTCCTTCGTCATCTCCCTTAGGAGCCGGTTTTTTCTTTGTGGCTAAGAAAGATGGCTCTTTGAGGCCGTGCATTGATTATCGGATTTTGAATAAAATCACGGTTAAATATCAATATCCGTTGCCACTGCTGACTGATTTGTTTGCTCGCATAAAGGGGGCCAAGTGGTTCTCTAAGATAGATCTCCGTGGGGCGTATAATTTGGTGCGAATTAAGCAGGGGGATGAGTGGAAAACCGCATTTAATACGCCCGAGGGCCACTTTGAGTATTTGGTGATGCCTTTTGGTCTTTCAAATGCCCCTTCAGTCTTTCAGTCCTTTATGCATGACATTTTCCGTGATTATTTGGATAAATTTATGATTGTGTATCTGGATGATATTTTGATTTTTTCGGATGACTGGGACTCTCATGTCCAGCAGGTCAGGAGGGTTTTTCAGGTTTTGCGGTCTAATTCCTTGTGTGTGAAGGGTTCTAAGTGCGTTTTTGGGGTTCAAAAGATTTCCTTTTTGGGATATATTTTTTCCCCCTCTTCCATCGAGATGGATCCTGTCAAGGTTCAGGCTATTTGTGATTGGACGCAACCCTCTTCTCTTAAGAGTCTTCAGAAATTTTTGGGCTTTGCTAACTTTTATCGTCGATTTATTGCTGGTTTTTCTGATGTTGTTAAACCATTGACTGATTTGACTAAGAAGGGTGCTGATGTTGCTGATTGGTCCCCTGCTGCTGTGGAGGCCTTTCGGGAGCTTAAGCGCCGCTTTTCTTCCGCCCCTGTGTTGCGTCAGCCTGATGTTGCTCTTCCTTTTCAGGTTGAGGTCGACGCTTCTGAAATCGGAGCTGGGGCGGTTTTGTCGCAGAGAAGTTCCGATTGCTCCGTGATGAGACCTTGTGCTTTTTTCTCGCGTAAATTTTCGCCCGCCGAGCGGAATTGTGATGTTGGGAATCGGGAGCTTTTGGCCATGAAGTGGGCTTTTGAGGAGTGGCGTCATTGGCTTGAGGGGGCTAGACATCAGGTGGTGGTATTGACTGACCACAAAAATCTAATTTATCTTGAGTCCGCCAGACGCCTGAATCCTAGACAGGCGCGCTGGTCGTTGTTTTTCTCTCGGTTTAATTTTGTGGTGTCCTACCTGCCGGGTTCTAAGAATGTTAAGGCGGATGCCCTTTCTAGGAGTTTTGAGCCTGACTCCCCTGGTAATTCTGAACCTACAGGTATCCTTAAGGATGGAGTGATATTGTCTGCCGTTTCTCCAGACCTGCGGCGGGCCTTGCAGGAGTTTCAGGCGGATAGACCTGATCGTTGCCCACCTGGTAGACTGTTTGTTCCTGATGATTGGACCAGTAAAGTCATTTCTGAGGTTCATTCTTCTGCGTTGGCAGGTCATCCTGGAATCTTTGGTACCAGGGATTTGGTGGCAAGGTCCTTCTGGTGGCCTTCCCTGTCTCGAGATGTGCGAGGCTTCGTGCAGTCTTGTGACGTTTGTGCTCGGGCCAAGCCTTGTTGTTCTCGGGCTAGTGGATTGTTGTTGCCCTTGCCTATCCCGAAGAGGCCCTGGACGCACATCTCGATGGATTTTATTTCGGATCTTCCTGTTTCTCAGAAGATGTCTGTCATCTGGGTGGTGTGTGATCGTTTCTCTAAGATGGTCCATTTGGTTCCCCTGCCTAAGTTGCCTTCTTCTTCCGAGTTGGTTCCTCTGTTTTTTCAAAATGTGGTCCGTTTGCATGGTATTCCGGAGAATATCGTTTCTGACAGAGGTACCCAATTCGTGTCTAGATTTTGGCGAGCATTCTGTGCTAGGATGGGCATAGATTTGTCTTTCTCGTCTGATTTCCATCCTCAGACTAATGGCCAGACCGAGCGGACGAATCAGACCTTGGAGACATATTTGAGGTGTTTTGTGTCTGCAGATCAGGATGATTGGGTTGCTTTTTTGCCTTTAGCGGAGTTTGCCCTCAATAATCGGGCCAGCTCTGCCACCTTGGTGTCTCCCTTTTTCTGTAATTCGGGGTTTCATCCTCGATTTTCTTCTGGTCAGGTGGAATCTTCGGATTGTCCTGGAGTGGATGCTGTGGTGGAGAGGTTGCATCAGATTTGGGGGCAGGTAGTGGACAATTTGAAGTTGTCCCAGGAGAAAACTCAGCTTTTTGCCAACCGCCGGCGTCGGGTTGGTCCTCGGCTTTGTGTTGGGGACTTGGTGTGGTTATCTTCTCGTTTTGTCCCTATGAGGGTTTCTTCTCCCAAGTTTAAGCCTCGGTTCATCGGCCCGTACAGGATATTGGAGATTCTTAACCCTGTGTCCTTCCGTTTGGACCTCCCTGCATCTTTTTCTATTCATAATGTTTTTCATCGGTCATTATTGCGCAGGTATGAGGTACCGGTTGTGCCTTCCGTTGAGCCTCCTGCTCCGGTGTTGGTTGAGGGCGAGTTGGAGTACATTGTGGAAAAAATCTTGGACTCCCGTGTTTCCAGACGGAAACTCCAGTATCTGGTCAAATGGAAGGGATACGGTCAGGAGGATAATTCTTGGGTGACTGCCTCTGATGTTCATGCCTCCGATTTGGTCCGTGCCTTTCATAGGGCTCGTCCTGATCGCCCTGGTGGTTCTGGTGAGGGTTCGGTGCCCCCTCCTTGAGGGGGGGGTACTGTTGTGAAATTGGATTTTGGGCTCCCCCGGTGGCCACTGGTGGAATTGAACTGGTGTGCATCATCCTCTCTGTTCACCTGTTTCCATCAGGATGTGGGAGTCGCTATTTAGCCTTGCTCCTCTGTCACTTCCATGCCGGTCAACATTGTAATCAGAAGCCTTTCTGTGCATGTTCCTGCTGCTAGACAACTCCCAGCTAAGTTGGACTTTAGTCCTTGTTTGTTTTTGCATTTTGTTCCAGTTCACAGCTGTAGTTTCGTTTCTGTGTCTGGAAAGCTCTTGTGATCTGAAATTGCCACTCTGATGTTATGAGTTAATACTAGACTCTTAAAGTAATTTCAGGATGGTGTTTTGATAGGGTTTTCAGCTGACCATGAAAGTGCCCTTTCTGTCTTTCTGCTATCTAGTAAGCGAACCTCAATTTTGCTAAACCTATTTTCATACTACGTTTGTCATTTCATCTAAAATCACCGCCAATATTTGTGGGGGCCTCTGTCTGCCTTTCGGGGAAATTTCTCTAGAGGTGAGCCAGGACTATATTTTCCTCTGCCAGGATTAGTTAGTCCTCCGGCCGGCGCTGGGCGTCTAGGGATAAAACGCAGGCTACGCTACCCGGCTACTGTTAGTTGTTGCGGCAGGTTTAGTTCATGGTCAGTTTAGTTTCCATCCTTCCAAGAGCTAGTTCTTATGTTTGCTGGGCTATGTTCTCTTGCCATTGAGAACCATAACAGGTAACCGTACGAAACCGTTACCCTTTGCCTCTGATTCCCGAATTACTGGAAAGAGTCCGCCATGCTAAGGTGTTCTCTAAACTGGATCTTCGTGGGGCTTATAATTTGGTGCATATTCGTCCAGGGGATGAGTGGAAGACAGCATTCAGATGCCGGTATGGACACTTTGAATCTCTTGTGATGCCCTTCGGGCTTTGTAACGCCCCTGCAACGTTTCAACGCCTTGCTAATGACATTTTCAGAGATTTGTTGGACCAGTTTGTAGTGATCTATTTGGACGATATACCAATATTTTCTGACTCTCTACAGGAACATGAAGAACATGTCAAAACTGTTTTAAGACGTCTGAAAGAGAACCATCTGTATAATAAGCTGGAGAAATGCGAGTTCCATCGTTCTGAGATACAGCTCTTAGGTTATATCATCTTTCCCCAGGGGCTGAACATGGAATCTGGTAAGATTCAGGCTATCCTTGACTGGCCGGCACCCAAGAACGTTAAGGAGGTCCAACGTTTTATTGGTTTTGCAAATTTCTACAGACGCTTCATTCAAAATTTTTCTGATATTGTCCATCCCATTACTTCCTTGACAAAGAAGGAAAAGCCCTTTAAGTGGTCATCACAGGCTCAAGAAGCTTTTGATCGGCTTAAGATCTGTTTCACATCAGCACCGCTGTTGATACACCCAGATCCAACACTTTCTTTCATTGTGGAGGTGGACGCTTCTGATAATGCTTTGGGGGCTATTCTCTCCCAAAGAACTGGAGAGAACGGTCTGCTACATCCTTGTGCTTTCTTTTCCCGTAGACTAACCTCAGCAGAGAAGAATTACGACGTGGGAGACAAGGAATTGCTGGCTATTATTGCGGCTTTCAAAGAATGGAGGCATCATCTGCAAGGAGCTGCACAACAGATCATAGTGCTAACTGACCATCACAATTTAGAGTTTCTTAGATCCGCTAGATGTCTTTCTCCTCATCAGGCTCGTTGGAACTTATTTTTAAATCAATTTAACTTTGTTATCTCGTACCGTCCAGGTTCTCGTAATGGGAAGGCTGATGCTTTATCCCGAATCCATGCTGCGGATTCCGTACCTGGAGCCCCATCCAAGACCATTCTATCTGATGCCAATTTCATCGGAGTTATCCATGATCAGGACTTGTGGAAGGAGTGCACGGAGGCCTATGACGGTGATGTATTTCTGGCCAACCCACCTGTGGATATTAATCTTGTCTTTAAGGGTGGCATGTGGTTCAGAGATCGACGTATCTACATCCCTGAGGTCGTCCGTCTGCAGATCCTCAAGTTGGTACATGACTCCAAGTTGGCTGGTCACAGGGGGGTACAGAAGACACAAGAGTTCCTGAGCCGATTCTTCTGGTGGCCAACTTGCCTGAAGGATACCAAGGACTATGTTCTCTCTTGCGAGGTATGTGCTCATTACAAGACTCCTCATGTGGCAACTACGGGTCTTCTACAACCATTACCTGTTCCGTCCTGCCCTTGGGGGTCTATATCAATGGACTTTATTGTGGAGCTGCCTACATCGGGGGGCATGAATACAATCATGGTGGTAGTTGATCGCCTGACTAAAGCTGCTCATTTTGTTCCATGCACTGGCCTCCCCTCAGCTAAAGATACAGTGAACTTGGTTATACAGAATGTCTTTCGGTTGCATGGGGTTCCGGCTGAGATCATCTCTGACCGTGGAGTGCAGTTCACTTCAAGATACTGGAAGAGGTTTTGCTCAGCACTCAATATTAATGTCTGTCTCTCTTCCGCTTACTATCCCCAGACAAATGGTCAGACTGAGCGTACCAACCAGACGCTGGAACAATATCTAAGATGCTATGTCAGCCATCTCCAGGATGATTGGTTGGAGTTGCTGCAGTTAGCCGAATGTTCATATAACAATTCTCAGAGCGCCTCCACTAAATTTACACCTTTCTTTGCCAATCTGGGTTATCATCCGTGTATCTTACCTAGGTCTCCAATTAATTCTCTGGTTCTGGCAGTGGAGGAAAGGCTGACTGCGATGAGTAGTGTTGAGCATTCCGATACCGCAAGTATCGGGTATCGGCCGATACTTGCGGGTATCGGAATTCCGATACCGAGATCCGATACTTTTGTGGTATCGGGAATTGGTATCGGGATTAATATCAATGTGTAAAAGAAAGAATTAAAATAAAAAATAGGGATATACTCATCTCTCCGACGCAGCCTGGACTTTACCGCCGAAACCGGGAGCCGTCGTACCTAAAAATGCGCGCTTGAAGGGCCTTAGATGACGTCACGGCGCTCTCATTGGTCCGTAGCGGTCGCGTGACCGCTACACGACCAATCACAAAGCAGTGACGTCACCTAAGGTCTTTCAAGCGCTTGAAAGACCTTAGGTGACGTCACTGCTTTGTGATTGGTCGCGTAGCGGTCACGCGACCGCTACGCGACCAATCAGAAGCTGCGGACGTCTTCTAAGGTATTTCAAGCGCTTGTAAGACCTTAGGTGACGTCACTGCTTTGTGATTGGTCGCGTAGCGGTCACGCGACCGCTACGGACCAATCAGAGCGCCGTGACGTCATCTAAGGCCCTTCAAGCGCGCATACTTAGGTACAACGGCTCCCGGTTACGGCGGTAAAGTCCAGGCTGCGTCGGAGAGGTGAGTATATCCCTATTTTTTATTTTAATTCTTTCTTTTACACATTGATATGGATCCCAGGGCCTGAAGGAGAGTTTCCTCTCCTTCAGACCCTGGGAACCATACAGGATACCGTCCGATACTTGGTGTCCCATTGACTTGTATTGGTATCGGGTATCGGTATCGGATTAGATCCGATACTTTGCCGGTATAGGCCGATACTTTCCGATACCGATACTTTCAAGTATCGGACGGTATCGCTCAACACTAGCGATGAGGCAAAATCTGGAGGTTCTGAAGGAATCCATGACCACAGCTCAAGAACGTTATAAGAGATCGGCTGATAGATTCCGTAAACCTGCACCCATGTTCAAGGTAGGAGATTCTGTGTGGTTAGCAACTAAGAATATGAAGTTAAACGTTCCTTCACAAAAATTTGGACAGAAATTCATTGGCCCTTTCAAGATCAACGGTATTGTGAGCTCTGTGGCCTGCCGGCTGAAGAAGCCTAGGACTATGAAGTTACACCCAGTTTTTCATGTATCTTTACTAAATCCCATATCTCCTAATACCTTCCAGGGACGTGTTGTGCCACCTCCGCAGCCTGTGGTGATTGATGGGCAAGAACAATTTGTGGTGGAGGAAATTGTTGATTCCAGGATTCGCAGGAATCGGCTCCAATATCTGATAAGATGGCAGGGATATCCCCCTGAGGAAGACTCTTGGGAACCTGTGGAAAACATCAATGCCCAACAGAAGATTTCTCATTTTCATCAGAGATTCCCTGAAAAACTAGGTCCAGAATCGTCCTAAGGCTGCTTCTAAGGAGGGAGTAATGTCAGGACTCTGAACATTTTTTATTACCTTTTTGTGCATTACTGCCCTTTTCCAAGATGGTGTCTTTGGTCTCATGTGCACTGTGTCTTCCTGCTATAAAACTCCACCCCAGCCTTCAGTCTGTGCTAGAGTATTCTGCCTTGCATCCAGCTCCTGACCTCTGGTGACTCCCTGGCTATATACCTGTTCCTGTGAACCTGTGGGGTTATCCTGCTACTCTGCTCTGAGTTCCTGCTGCATACACCAGTTCCAGTATTCCTCCTTCTTCTGCTGCTCATGTTTACTTCCATCTGCATTTGCTGGACATGTAAGCTGTCTCTGCTCTGCAAGAACCTGAGACTATTACCCAGACCTCCCTGGTTGAGATAAGATATTATTTGAACTGCCTTATAAGCATATCTATCTGTGTTTTGGACTAAGCAAGGACTTATTCGTGTCAAATATCCTCAAGAATAATTGTGCTTCATAGACTTTCTGCGTGATTGCATTTTCCTCTGAAGTTTCCTATAGACTGCTGAGCTGCATTTGATATTTGCACCAAGTGTTGTGGACTTGAGTTTCTCTCTGCAACTGTTTGAATCACCGTGTGATAATATAGACTTTACCACTTATAAAACTGTGTCCTGTAGTTGTCTTGTTCCACGGAAAGAGTCTCCTGAGTTATCCCCTATAACTATTACACACAGTTTTGATCGAGGGATGTTTTTTTAAGTAATGGATGTATGATGGCATGCTTAAATGAGGATGGAAAAATACCGGAAGTGAGAGAAAGGTTGAATATTTTTGTTAGGTGAGAGGTGACAGCCGGGGAAAGGGACTGGAGGAGATGTGACGGAATGGGGTCACTGGTGCAAGTGGTTGGGCGAGAAGATGCAAGGAGCCTGATTACTTCTTCTTCTGTAACTGGTTCAAAGTCAGAGAGTGAACTAGATGCAGTGGGGGAGGGAGGACAGTGCATGGTATGAAGAGATTGGGAGATGATTTCCTGTCGAATGTGGTCAATTTTTTCTTTGAAGTAATTGGCTAGATCGTCAGCGCGGAGATCCGTGGTTGGGGCCTGCACTCTTGGGTTGAGTAGGGCCTTGCATGTAATACATAAGAAAACAGTATGGCAGGACCAACTGAAGAATGTGAAGTGGGTTTTCCTGTGGCCATCCAGTACCTGGGTTCAAAGGCTTATTGGGGTGCATATGACTTGATAGCAGGGCAGGCCTTGCAAGTAATACAGTGCCTTGCGAAAGTATTCGGCCCCCTGGAACTTTTCAACCTTTTCCCACATATCATGCTTCAAACATGAAGATACCAATTGTACATTTTTGGTGAAGAATCAACAAGTGGAATACAATTGTGAAGTTGAACAAAATTTATTGGCTATTTTACATTTTTGTGGAAATTCAAAAACTGAAAAGTGGGGCGTGCAATATTATTCTGACCCTTTAACTTAATACTTTGTTGCTCCTCCTTTTGCTGTGATTACAGCTGCAAGTCCCTTGGGGTATGTCTCTATCAGTTTTGTACATCGAGAGATTGAAATTCTTGCCCATTCTTCCTTGGCAAACAGCTCGAGCTTAGTGAGATTTGATGGAGATCGTTTGTGAACAGCAGTTTTGAGCTCTTTCCACATATTCTCGATTGGATTGAGGTCTGGACTTTGACTTGGCCATTCTAACACCTGGATATGTTTATTTGTGAACCATTCCATTGTAGATTTTGCTTTATGTTTGGGATCATTGTCTTGTTGAAAGACAAATCTTTGTCCCAGTCTCAGGTCTTTTGCAGACTCCAACAGATTTTCTTCAAGAATGGTCCTGTATTTGGCTCCATCCATCTTCCCATCAATTTTAACCATCTTCCCTGTCCCCGCTGAAGAAAAGCAAGCCCAAACCATGATGCTGCCACCACCATGTTTGACAGTGGGGATGGTGTGTTCAGGGTGATGAGCTGTGTTACCTTTTACGCCAAACATATAGTTTGGCATTGTTGCCAAAAAGTTCGATTTTGGTTTTATCTGACCAGAGATATTGGGGTGGCTCAGCATCGGCAGAAGCAGAAGGCCAATAGGAGGCACTCATCTTGGGCCGCCTTGAAAGTGGAAGATAAGGTATTGCTATCCTCTAAGAATATTAGATTGAAGATGCCTTTGCTGAAGTTGGGTCCTAGATTCATTGGTCCATATGAAATTCTGGATGTGGTCAATCCAGTTGTTTTCCAATTAAAACTCCCTTGGTCTTTCCGTATTCCTAATGTGTTCCACAGGTCGTTGTTGAAGGAGTTTATTCCCCCTGCTCTGTCTTTCTCGCCCCCGCCTCCTCCGCTGTCTATTGAGGGAAACTTGGAATGAGGTACAAAGGATCATTGATTCCCAAATTGTCCAGATTTCCCTTCAATATCTGGTACATTGGAAGGGTTATGGACCTGAGAAACCTTCCTGGGTCCCAGCTCATTCTGTAAGGGCTGATTGTTTAGTCCGAACATTTCATTGGAGATTTGCTGGGAAACCTGGGGGTCCGGTGACCCCCCATGAAGAGGGGGTACTGTCATGATCTCCACTCTGTTCCTGTCTCCTATGTGACTTTGTTTGGTGGCTGTCAGTCTGTTTTAGTTGTGCTGGGTCTGTGCTGCAATCATCTGGGTTCACTTACCTTGATTAGTCCTCTACTTAAGCATAATACCCCCTCCATCCAGTGTCAATCGTACACTTGCTGCTGACTGTGTAAGACCGATCACTCTGTGCTCTGTGCCTGACCCAGCCTGACTTTATTCCCTTCCCGGACTTAGACTCTTGGCCTGTGACCTGACTTCTCTTGTGCCAGCTCCCTGTAAACTGTCTTGTCTCTATGGTTTTTCTGAACTCGGCTCGTGAATTGGATTTCGTCTCTGACTTCCCCTTGCTGTACTGCGCCATTTCCTGTACCTGACCTCAGATTGTTTGACCTTCCTTTACTTATTCAGTAAGTAATATATATTTTTACTGTCTGTTATTATAGTCTTTCTCTCCACTTCAGGGACTAATATTTACTGTAGTGACTCGCATCACACCTTGTTTTTGGAGCTTATCAGGCAGCTTTTTATGATCAAATAAATATTTTTGATAGCCAGCAAATATAAAACAAAGAGCTTTAAGCTGATTTTAGTAGGCTGGGAAAGTCCATGCATATCTTGCCCTTCCCAACCTAAAAATACCAACCCCAGAATTGGCGCATTACATTAGATGCATCAATTCTGGCACTTTGCCTCGGCTCCTCCCAATTGCTCTGCCGCATAGCAGCTGGGGAGCTTTTTTCAAATAAAGATTTGTGTGTGTGTTTAGTTCCTTTTACTACTGGCTTAGTAATGATTGTGTCTGACATTACTAACCCTTAGGCTTAATGTCAGCGCCAGCTGCTCACATCAACCCTATTGTGTATGACTCGGCCTGTTTCTTCACCTGCGTTTCTGCTCTCCGTTTTGGTACCGTTCCGCCGTCTCTGGTGTTCTGACCCCTCGGCTTGTTACTGACGACTCTCCTGCTGTTTCCTTCTGACACCATGTTCCCATCTGGCATCTGACCCTTTTCAGTCCCTGACTACGTTCTTGCCTTACCCTCTTTTTCTGCACTCTGTCGGCTACCCGACTCCCTGACCCAGTGCTGATGCTGCTCTCCAATCTGTTCAGACACCACGCTCGAACGACACTTTGGGGCGCCTGCACCACTTTCTAGTGGGTCTTCTCTCCCTGGGCACTGCTACTTCCAGCATTGCAGCGCTCCTTGGGGAACATCTCCCGCGTCACGGACAGGTGCAGCTTTACATTATCGCTGACCTTAAATTATTGTCTGGGTCACCGCTCGCCATTTCAGCTATGGACCCACTCAGCACTCTGATGGAGCAGGTATCCAGCCTGACCCAGATGATGCAGAACTTATCTGTGGAACATAGGGCTTTGGTTGCATCTCACCAGCAGGTGCGAAGAGAGTTAGCTGAAACAAAGTCTGTCCGGAGCATTTCTCCTTTGACTGGCAGTAAGAATGGTGGTGTGTCTGATGTTTCCCTGCCCTCCCGGGAACCCTCTGTCAAGCTCTCGGATACCTTTTCTGGGGAGAAAGATAAATTTCGGGGGCTTAAGGAGGGTTGTAAATTGTTGTTTGCCCTTTGACCTCGGTTCGCTGGTGATGAGAGCCAAAGGGTGGGGATAGTTATATCTTTGCTCCGGGGGAGGTCCACAATCTTGGGCTTTCTCCTTACATCCCACTGCACCTGAGAGACTGTCTGTTGATCTGTTCTTTGAGGCTTTGGGGCTAATTTGCGATGAACCAGATCTGGTTAGGTTGGCTGAGGACACGATTGTGAGTCTCTCTCAGGGAAAGCTCTCTGCTGAGTGGTACTGTTCTGAATTTAGGCTATGGTTCCCAGAAGTGTCTTGGAATGACTCAGCTCTCAGGTGTCTGTTCCGAAGAGGAATTTCTGAACATTTAAAGGATGCTTTTGCCCTTCATCCACCACCTGACTCTCTTGAGGAGGCTATGATACAGACCGTCCGCAAGGATTACAGACTTCGGGAGAGAGGAGTGGTGCAATGGGAGGCACCCTTGTTTCCAGTTAAACCTGAGATTTTACCACCTGTGGAGCCCGTGGAGGTGGGGGCCACCTCTGTTAAAGAAAGCAAGAGGAGACATCGCCAGGAGAACAAGCTCTGTTTTTATTGTGGTGCCCCGGATCATTGGAGGAGGACTGTCCCTCCTGCCCACTGGCTTCCAAGGCATCAGGAGAAGCATTAATCTGGGTAACCATCGAAGAGATTGCCCAGAATTCCAGGTACATTTTTTCTCAGTTTGCAAATTGTTGTTGAAGGTGGAACTTGGTGTTAAAAGCTGTTTCCTGTCCACTTCAGGTTTTGTGGACTGTGGGTCCTAGGTGATTTTGATTGACTCTAGATTGGTTGCCCATTGTGAGATATGGACAGTTAGGTTGGTGATTCGTATGAAGATTGTGGCCATAGACTCTACACCTCTCACCAAGGACGGGATTAATTTTGTTTCTGAAGAGTTCATCTTCTAGGCGGGACCCATACATCAGGAGTATATATCTTGCTTTGTTTTGGACAATCTTCCTGCGGGGTTAGTGTTGGGGTTTCCTTGGTTACAACTTCATAACCCAGTCATTGACTGGGAGTTCCGGGAAGTATTGAAATGGGGCCCTAATTGTGTAAAAAATAATTTGATTTCTGCATCCGAGTTGTCAGTTGGTCTGGAGGGTGTTCTGGAGTACCTGAATGAATATGAGGACGTGTTCTCCGAAAAAGAGGCTGAGATTTTGCCACCACACCACCCTTTTGATTGTGCTATTGACCTGGTTCCAGCTGCCAAATTGCCCAAGGCCCGCTTGTATAATCTTTCAGGTCCTGAGCGGCTTGCCATGAAAGACTACATATCTTAAAGGCTCTGCAAGCGGCAGATTATTATTATTATTTATTATTATAGCGCCATTTATTCCATGGCGCTTTACATGTGAGGAGTAGTGTTGAGCATTCCAATACCGCAAGTATCGGGTATCGGCCGATATTTGCTGTATCGGAATTCCGATACCGAGTTCCGATATTTTTGTGATATCGGAAATCGGAATCGGAAGTTCCCAGTGTATGGTTCCCAGGGTCTGGAGGAGAGGAGACTCTCTTTCAGGCCCTGGGATCCATATTCATGTAAAAAATAAAGAATAAAAATAAAAAATATGGATATACTCACCCCTCCGGCGGACCCTGGACCTTAGCGGTGTAACCGGCAGCCTCCGTTCCTAAGAATGCAGTGAGAGTAGGACATGCGATGACGTCGCGGCTTGTGATTGGTCACGTGAGCAGTCACATGAGCGGTCACGCGACCAATCACAAGCCGCGACGTCATCGAAGGTCCTTCACTCTGCATTCTTAGGAACGGAGGCTGCCGGTTACATCGCTAAGGTCCAGGGTCCGCCGGAGGGGTGAGTATAGCCATATTATTTATTTTTATTCTTTTTTTTTTACGTGAATATGGATCCCAGGGCCTGAAGGAGAGTTTCCTCTCCTTCAGACCCTGGGAACCATCCAGGATACCTTCCGATATTTGTGTCCCATTGACTTGTATTGGTATCGGGTATCGGTATCGGCGAGATCCGATATTTTGCTGGTATCGGCCGATCCAATCCGTTACCGATACTTTCGAATATCGGAAGGAATCGCTCAACAATAGTGAGGAGGGGTATGCATAATAAAAACAAGTACCATATTCTTAGACAATACAAGTCATAACTGGTACAGGAGGAGAGAGTACCCTGCCCGCGAAGGCTCACAATCTACAAGGGATGGGCGAGAATACAGTAGGTGAGGATAGAGCTGGTCATGCAGCGGTTTGGTTGATCGGTGGTTACTGCAGGTTGTAGGCTTGTCGGAAGAGGTGGGTCTTCAGGCTCTTTTTGAAGGTTTCGATGGCAAGCGAGAGTCTGATGTGTTGTGGCAGAGGGTTCCAGAGTAGGGGTGATACGCGAGAGAAATCTTGTATACGATTGTGGGAAGAGGAGATAAGAGGGGAGTAGAGAAGGAGATCTTGTGAGGATCGGAGGTTGCGTGTAGGTAAGTAACGGGAGATGAGGTCACAGATGTATGGAGCAGAAAGGTTGTGGATGGCTTTGTATGTCATGGTTAGGGTTTTGTACTGGAGTCTCTGGGCAATGGGGAGCCAGTGAAGGGATTGACAGAGGGGAGAGGCCGGGGAATAGCGGGGGAACAGGTGGATTAGTCGGGCAGCAGAGTTTAGAATAGATTGGAGGGGTGCGAAAGTGTTAGAGGGGAGGCCACAGAGCATGAGGTTGCAGTAGTCAAGGCGAGAGATGATGAGAGCATGGACTAGGGTTTTTGCAGATTCTTGGTTGAGGAATGTACGGATTCGTGAAATATTTTTGAGTTGAAGTCGGCAGGAAGTGGAAAGGGCTTGGATATGTGGTTTGAAGGAGAGATCAGCATCAAGGATTACCCCGAGGCAGCGAGCTTGTGGGACTGGGGAGAGTGGGCAGCCATGCACTGTAATGGATAGGTTCGTTGGGGGGGGTCGCGTGAGATGGGGGAAAGATGATGAATTCTGTTTTGTCCATGTTAAGTTTCAGAAATCTAGCGGAGAAGAAGGATGAAATAGCGGACAGACATTGAGGGATTCTGGTTAGCAGGGAGGTGATATCTGGTCCAGAGATGTAGATCTGTGTGTCATCAGCATACAGGTGATACTGGAAGCCATGAGATTCTATGAGCTGTCCCAGGCCAAAGGTGTAAATGGAGAAGAGCAGGGGCCCAAGGACTGAACCTTGTGGGACTCCGACAGATAGGGGGCGAGGTGAGGAGGTGGTGTGTGAGTGGGAGATGCTGAATGTCCGGTCTGTTAGGTATGATGAGATCCAGGATAGGGCCAAGTCTGTGATGCCAAGGGATGAGAGGGTCTGTAATAATAAGGAATGGCAGATTCATCCTTTTGTTTCTCCTGTGGCCACAGGTTTGTTTTTTTTGCTACAAACAAAACTGTGGTCTCCATCCATGCCTTTATTTTCGGGAACTTAATAAGATCACGGTGAAAAATACTTATCCCCTCCCACTCATTCCCAATTTGTATAACCAAATGTCTGGGGCCAAATGGTTTTCTAAACTGAATCTACAGGGGGCACATAATCTGATCCGGGTATGGGGGGATGAGTGGAAAACCACTTTTCTCACCTCTGAGGGGCTGTATGAATACTTGGTTATGCCCTTCGGGTTAACTAATGCTCCCTCAGTTTTCCAAAATGTAATTAATTGTGTGTTCTCTGATTTTATTGGGTGTTTTATGGTTGTTTATTTGGATGACATACTCATTTATTCGCCTGATAATCAGGCTAACATTGGACATCTTCATGCAGTTCTCTCTGTTTCAGCCGTCATATATATCTGCTCCAAGCTTTGCCATTGGAGGTCGGTGTACTTACTTTGTGGCTGTGTGATACTCAATTTCCATACAGCGCTATTTAGGGCCAAAACATTTTTTAAAGGCCACAGATTTGCCAGTGTGGTATTTCTGTTACAGCCGTCATATATCCCTGCTCCAAGTTTTGCCATTGGAGGCCGGTGTACTTACTTTGTGGCTGTGTGATACTCAAATTCTATACAGCGCTATTCAGCCAAAAAAAAATTAGAAAGGCCACAAATTTGCCATTGTGGTATTTCTGTTACAGCCGTCAGATATCTCTGCTCCAAGTTTTGCCATTGGAGGCCGGTGTACTTATTTTTTGGCTGTGAGATACTCAAATCCTATACAGCGCTATTTCGCATAAACTAACTTAAAAAAAAAATTAAAAAATTGAATACAGTCTGTTAGGTCAGGCTGAGGCCTGCCTGGTGTTTGGGTTTGAAAAATCGTAGATTTGCAGGCATACTGATCACATATTATTTCGCTACTAATACAGACATTTGTGTTGAGCAATTGAAACAGTGCAGTAGTCCTTTTAAAATGGTTAAGGCAAGGGACGGGGAAGCGGACGTGATGCTGATGGTGCATCCAGAGGATGAGGCCGTGGGCAAGGTGAAAGTGGGCAACAACAAAGACCCACATCTTCTCGCTCGACCTTCCTGTCCCAGTTTCTAGGGGACCGCAGCACACCACTATTGAAGCCAGAGCAGTGTGAAATGGTTGTTGGTTGGATAGCAGATAATGCTTCCAGTCACTTAGCCACCACCACCACCTTGTCTTCAACACGGTCAAGTCTGAGTGTGGCCAGGATATTCCTCACCCTGATCCTCCTTCCTCCCACCATGCCGAGTGCCCTGAGACAACTGATCCCACACTTGGACACTCTGAAGAGCTGTTTGGTTTTCCATTTCAAGATTCAGAAATCTCTGCTGGTCAACTTGAAGTGGGGAAAGATGAGATCGCATGTAGAGCTGCCCAAAGCTTTGACCAGCCCAGTCACACGAAGGCGATGGTGGGAAAGTGTCACAAGAGGTGGACGATAATGAGACACAATTGCCAGAAAGTCAGGAGGAGGAGCAGGGTGAGGATGTGGAAGACGAGGTGGTGGATGACATAGTGACTGACCCAACCTGGAGGAGGACATGCATAGCGAGGACAGCAGCACAAATGGGGAAGGAGGCATATCCCCCCAACAGTTAGGAAGAAGCAGTGTGGTGGCCACAGACAGAAGGTGTGCATCTGTTCCCCGTAACACCAACATGAGTGAAGTTGCCATTCCATCTGTGAGATCTTCCCGAGTCTGGTTATTTTTTAAAGACTCTGACGATAACCCCAATCAGGCCACTTGCAGCACCTGCCATGCACGCATCAGCTGGGGTAGCAAAACAACCAGCCTGACCACTACCAGCATGATCAGGCATATGTAAGCAAAGCACCCGACTTTGTGGGCTGAACCCAAGGCTCCAGGACCACTGCCTGCAGGTCACACTACTGCTTCTTCCACTGTTTTGCATAGAACAATCACACCAAGTCCACCTAACCACGGACATGTGGACAATTGCTTGTGGGCAGGGATGGTACATCTCGCTGACAGCACACAGGGTTAACATAGTGGAAGCCGGGACCCAGTCGGACCTTGGAATGGAACACATCCTCCCCACGCCGAGGATTGCTGGCCCTACATCAATCAGGGTTGCCCCCACAGTCTACAGCTCCTGCACCTCCTCCTCCTCCTCCTCCTCCTCTTCATCCTCCATGTCTGAAATCAACACATCAGTCAGAAGCTGGAAGCACTGCAGCACTGCCTCAGCCAAGCGGCAACAGGCTGTTCTGAAGCTAATCTGCATAGGTGACAAACCGCACAATGCAGAAGAGTTGTGGACAGCACTGAAAGAGCAGTCAGATGTTTGGATGACACCGCTGAACCTACAGCCAGGCATGGTCGTGTGTGACAATGGCCGTAACTAGTGTTGAGCATTCCGATACCGCAAGTATCGGGTATCGGCCGATACTTGCGGTATCGGAATTCCGATACCGGGATTCCGATACTTGGCGCGTATCGGATACCGGAATCGGAAGTTCCATGATTCAAAATTCAGAAATTCAGCCAATGAGAAAGATTCCAAGTGTGGGCACATCCTGTTTAGCATGGAGGGCATGAAACTACTGGCAAGGCTGTGATTGGCTGCTTAAATGATGTCATGATGCAGTTTAAAAGTCGCTGGCGCCATTTTGCGATCACTCTGCTGTGAATTCAGTTAGTGACAGGACGCTGTTTGCTGACTGAGGGACAGTTTAGAGATAGCGATTTGCTTCTTTGTGCTTTCCAAAGGCTAATTTAGCAACCGCTGTGTTCACCTACTAATCACCTTCCTTTTGCCTTGTAGCGCTGTTTTCACAGCGATCTGCAAGGTCTCTCTGTGTGTGTGTGTGAGTGCAGCCCACTCTCTAGTCTGAGTGCAGCCACATAGGCCATCCATAGCTGGTTGTATTCAGTTCAGGGAGGGTGGTTCATTGCCTCATACTGTCCTTTTTTTTTTTTTTTTTGAAGTAGTGCAGGCTGCTGCACATTTTTTCCAAAAATTCCTATTAGTGTCTTTCCACCCGTCTCCAGCTAATTTGTGGAAAAACACTACATAGGATAAAGTAGAGGAGGGTTTTTGGGCCTTGCAGCGCCGTTTACGGCTGTCTGCACGGTCTCCGTGTGACTGCAGCTCGCCCTGTAGTCTGTGAGCAGCCGTAGCTTGGTTGTCTCCAGCTCAGGGTTGTTCACTGCGTCATACCGCCAAATCAATTTTCATTTTGTTTTCAAGTAGTGTAGTCTGCTGCTAATTAATTTAAAAAAATCCTATTAGTGTCTTTCCACCCGTCTCCAGCTAATTTGTGGAAAAACACTACATAGGATAAAGTAGAGGAGGTTTTTTGGGCCTTGCAGCGCCGTTTACGTCTGTCTGCACGGTCTCCGTGTGACTGCAGCTCTATCCGTTGTCAGTTCAGCCCCAAAAAAATAAATAAATAATAAAGTTCACCAAACACACCAGTTACACCACTTTACATTTGTGTAGGCCACATTAGCTCATATTCAAGTCTAGTCCACACTTTAGAAAATTAGTGTGTCTTATACCTGTTAGGAGGAGTTGCTCAGGAATAAGCACACAAAGCCGTTAGTACTTTTCTGCTTATCTTTATCAGTCAACCAAGATGAAGAAGGCAGTGAGTAAGGCACGTGGGCGTGGGCGTGGGCGCGGAGCAGGGAGGGGACGTGGGGATTCTGTGCCTGCTGCGGGCACCGGTGAGTCATCAGCACCCACTTTCACAAGGGAACAGTCGTTCATGCGCAGCTTTGTCGCCGAGCGCCGTACACCGCTGCTGCGTCAAGACCAAATTGAAGCCGTTGTGGGATGGATGGCAGCTAATGCATCAACTTCCATTAGTGCCACATCCTCTCAGACACAGAGCACTGGAGAGCAGCCATCTGTCTCTTCACCACCTGCAAAATTGCCCAGGCAGACAGAGATCCCAGGACAGGAGCAGTCTCTACTTCTGTTCTCTGAATCATCTCTTGGCTTGGAAACAGGGGGCCAGCCAAGCAGCATTGGAGAAATGGAAGAAGAGGCAGGGTGCAGTGATGCCCAACCGCTTTTTCTGTCTTCCTCTGAAGAGGCGGGTGGGCCAGTGGCTCCGGTCACCACCTCGCAGGCCGCATCAGCTGATGATGACACTCAGGTGCCACTTACTGGTGCGTGCTCTGCTGCTGAGACTACCCAGGAGGAGCAGTTGGGGGCAGAGGGTAGTGTAGATGATGAGGTCCTTGACCCATCTTGGCGTCAGGGACAGGAAGGTGGTGGGAGCAGCTCTGAGGAAGAGATTCCCCGTACGGCCCAAAGAGGGAGAGGGAGGGGGAAGACTGCGGATCCTGCAGCCTCCGCTTTGGCACCCGTAAGGAGCATGTCTCTTCCAAAAGTCAAAAGGGGGGCTCCCAAGACTTGCAGTGCCTGGTCCTTTTTTGACACAGTTGCAGATGACATTTGCTATGTCAGATGCAAGGTGTGTCATCAAAAAATCAAAAGAGGTCAAAAAGTCGCCAACCTCAATACCTCCAACATGTGGAAACATGTGCGCAACAGGCACCCGGCGGAGTTAGACAAACACACTGAAGAGCTAGGCCAACCAACAGCGGCAGCTACCACCTCTTCAGCTCGTGTTGCCTCTTCCTCTAGCTCACACGCAGCTGGTTCGGCTTCCTCCCAGGATCGCCGTGGAAGAACCTCTGGCCCTGTTGTCCAGAGACCCGCTGTCATTCCACCCGCAGCACCACTTTCCCAGTCAACCACACACTCCCAGCCCAGTCTACAGCCATCGGTAGTACAGGCATGGGAGAAAAGGCGGCCTTTCTCGTCAAACCACCCACGAGCACAGGCTCTGACTGCAGGCATTGCCAAACTTCTGTCACTGGAAATGCTGTCATTCAGGCTGGTGGAGACTGACAGCTTCCGTGACTTGATGTCATTGGCAGTCCCACAGTACAGTGTGCCCAGCCGCTTTTACTTCAGCAGGCAAGCCGTCCCTGCCCTGCACAAGCATGTTGAGGGACACATAAAACACGCGCTACTGAACGCCGTCAGTAGCAAGGTCCACCTCACCACCGATGCGTGGACCAGTCAACATGGACAGGGGCGATACCTTTCCCTCACTGCCCATTGGGTTAATGTAGTTGAGCCGGGTACAGACCGTGCGAGTGGCGCAGGACGTGTCCTGCCCACTCCAAGGATTGCAGGAATCCATTCTGTACGCATTGACTCCTCCTCTTACACCAGTTCCTCAGAATCATCGCTGCAGGAGCCGTCACAGTCCACCTCCACATGGACCCGTGATGAACGTGTACCTGTTACGACCGACATGAGCACAGCCGTGGCCAAACGTCAACAGGCCGTCTTGAAATTAATTTTTTTGGGGAATCGTAGCCACACAGCGCAGGAGCTCTGGAATGCCATCAAGCAGGAGAGCGATGTGTGGTTTGAGCCAGCGAATCTCCAGCCAGGCATGGTAGTGTGTGATAATGGCCGAAATCTGGTGGCAGCCCTGGGCCTCGGCAACCTCACTCACATCCCATGTCTGGCACATGTGCTCAATTTGGTCGTGCAGAGTTTTTTGAGGGACTATCCGGATCTTGATGCACTGCTGCACAAGGTCCGCCTAGAGTGTGCTCACTTGCGGCGTTCCAGCACGGCAAAAGCGCGCATTGCGGCTCTGCAGCGCCGACACCGCCTGCCGGAACATCGCATCATATGTGACCTACCTACCAGGTGGAATTCCACGTTACATATGTTGGAGCGGTTGTGTGAGCAGCAGCAAGCTGTAATGGAGTACCAGCTGTATCAGGCGCAAAAAAGTCGCAGTCAGCGCCGTACAGACTTCACAACCACAGAGTGGGCCACTATGAAGGATGTCTGCCAGGTTTTGCGTCCCTTTGATTATTCCACGCGGATGGCGAGTGCAGATGATGCACTAGTCAGCATGACTGTCCCCCTTATCTGCCTGCTTGAAAAATCACTGCAAGCGCTAAGGGATGATGTTGTGGAAGAGGTGGAGGATGAGGATTCACCACTTCCATCATCTTCTGGACAGTCAGCGCCACGTGGTTCCTCACAAACGCGTAGGCAGGGGACAGTTTGTGAGGAGGATGAGGAGGAGTCAATGGAGGAGGAAGACATCCGTCCAGAGGAGGGAGTTACACAATTGTCCAGTACTCAGTGTGTACAGCGAGGGTGGGGTGATGACGAGCGGGCAGAGATCACGCCTCCAGCTGGGGACAGCGTTTCTTGGGCAGTTGGCAGTCTGCAGCACATGGTGGATTACATGCTGCAGTGCCTGAGAAACGACCGCCGCATCGACCACATTCTCAACATGTCTGATTATTGGGTGTTCACCCTCCTCGATCCTCGCTACCGGGACAACGTAGAAAGCCTCATCACACCGTTGAACCGGGAGCGAAAAATGCGGGAGTACCAAGACACACTGGTCAGTTCCATCATCTTCTCCATTCCAACTGAGAGAAGTGCTGCTACTGCATTCCAAAGCAGCTCAGTGCGTCCAGGCAGTGGTGGAGGCTCTGCACAAAGAGGGAGCAGAAGCAGTGCCTCTGCCCAAGGCAAGACCAGTATGGCCCAACTGTGGCACAGTTTTGTGTGCCCCCCACAAAAGTCTACACCATCACAGACGGCTCCAGTCAGCAGGAGGCAACGGTTCCGTCAGATGGTGACAGACTACATGTCTTGCCCTCTTGCTGTACTCCCAGACGGCTCTTCCCCTTTCAAGTTTTGGGTCTCAAAGCTGGATACATGGCCAGAGCTAAGCCAGTATGCATTGGAGGTGCTGTCTTGCCCTGCGGCCAGTGTATTATCGGAACGTGTCTTTAGTGCTGCAGGTGGTGTACTAACTGACCGTCGCATGCGACTATCCTCCGATAACGTTGACCGGCTTACTTTCCTGAAAATGAACAAGGCCTGGATCTCGCAGGAATTTGCCACTCCTCCTCCTGATTAAATAATTAGGTCACTGTATACGTTATCCAGGTCTCCTGTTGTGTTCATCTTTCTACCACCTGAACTTAAATTCCTGGGCTCCAACACCGCCAGTTGAGGCTCAGACGTGCCGTCTGCACAGTCAAAACATACGACCCAGTGTTATTGGGTTTCAGTAACGTCAGCTGATCCCCAGCTGTGTAGCCGGCAATGTGTCATGCGACCGCCACGCTGACACAACAACTGAAATGTAAGGGAATCTGTCCCCCCCCCCCCCCAAGGCGTTTGTTACTGAAAGAGCCACCTTGTGCAGCAGTAATGCTGCACAAGGAAAAAGGTAGCTATTTTGGTTTTGCTCCTTGCACACGCAAAACTTAACACTTATAAAATGTGTCCACTGATACCGTAAAACCGTCCCGGAGGTGGGACTTTCCTTCGTAATATGACGCAGCACAGCCGTCATTCCTACCCCCCCGGCGCCGCGCCCCGGCTCCTCAGCGTTGTTTGATTCCGTCCCGGAGCCTGCGCTGTTATGTTATCCCGTGGCCAGGCACACTTAGCGCTGCCTGTCTTCTGGCATCATTTGGTGTCAGGCTGGCTGCGCCTGTGCGGCCACGCTGGCCGAGAGCCCGCCTCGCAGTGTCTTCTGATTTAATCCCACTGGGGGCCTGGGATCTATGGACATGCGCAGTGCATATCTGAACCTCCACCTCTCACTCATCTCCCTATGGCTTCTTCAGACTGTTCGGTGTCAGCTGGTCCCTAATAGCATGCCACGGCCGTGACACCGCACAGTCTGGAAAAGAAGCCGTAGGGAGGGGAGTGAGAGGCGAGGATATGCACTGCGCATGGCCATGGATCCCAGGCCCCCAGTGGGATTACATCAGAAGACACTGCGAGGCGGGCTCTCGGCCAGCGCGGCCGCACAGGCGCAGCCAGCCTGACACCAAATGATGTCAGAAGATGGGCAGCGCTAAGTGTGCCTGGCCACGGGATAACATAACAGCGCAGGCTCCGGGACGGAATCAAACAACGCTGAGGAGCCGGGGCACGGCGGCGGGGGGGTAGTAATGATGGCTGTGCTGCGTCATATTACGAAGGAAAGTCCCACCTCCGGGACGGTTTCACGGCTTCAGGGGACACATTTTATAAGTGTTTAGTTCTGTGTTTGCAAGGAGCATGATGAAAAGAGCCACCTTTTCCTTTTGCATCTTTTGTGCTGCACAAGCTGGCTCTTTCAGCTACAAACGCCTTGGGGGGGGGGTTAAAGGTTCCCTTTCGACTTTCTCAGGCTTCGGCCTACATTGTGTTCCTCTGCTTTTCCACCTGCCCCTGGGCTCCAACACCGCTAGTTGCCGTCCAGAAGTGCTGCACGCACAGTCAACAGTCGCTCCTCTGTTATTGGGGTTCAGTAACGTCAGCTGTTCCCCTGCTGTGTGTGTGGCAATCCCTCCTACCTCCTCCAACCTCCTCCTCCTCCACCTGTCCCTGGGCTCCAACACCGCCAGTTGCCGTCCAGAAGTGCTGTACGCACAGTCAACAGTCGCTCCTCTGTTATTGGGGTTCAGTAACGTCAGCTGTTCCCCTGCTGTGTGTGTGGCAATCCCTCCTACCTCCTCCAACCTCCTCCTCCTCCACCTGTCCCTGGGCTCCAACACCGCCAGTTGCCGTCCAGAAGTGCTGTACGCACAGTCAACAGTCCCTCCTCTGTTATTGGGGTTCAGTAACGTCAGCTGTTCCCCTGCTGTGTGTGTGGCAATCCCTCCTACCTCCTCCAACCTCCTCCACCTGTCCCTGGGCTCCAACACCGCCAGTTGCCGTCCAGAAGTGCTGTACGCACAGTCAACAGTCCCTCCTCTGTTATTGGGGTTCAGTAACGTCAGCTGTTCCCCTTCTGTGTGTGTGGCAATCCCTCCTACCTCCTCCAACCTCCTCCAACCTCCTCCTCCTCCACCTGTCCCTGGGCTCCAACACCGCCAGTTGCCGTCCAGAAGTGCTGTACGCACAGTCAACAGTCCCTCCTCTGTTATTGGGGTTCAGTAACGTCAGCTGTTCCCCTGCTGTGTGTGTGGCAATCCCTCCTACCTCCTCCAACCTCCTCCAACCACCTCCTCCTCCACCTGTCCCTGGGCTCCAACACCGCTAGTTGTTGCCTGGTAGTGCTGTACGCACAGTCCCAACAGTCCCTCCTCTGTTATTGGGGTTCAGTAACGTCAGCTGTTCCCCTGCTGTGTGTGTGGCAATCCCTCCTACCTCCTCCAACCTCCTCCAACCTCCTCCTCCTCCACCTGTCCCTGGGCTCCAACACCGCCAGTTGCCGTCCAGAAGTGCTGTACGCACAGTCAACAGTCCCTCCTCTGTTATTGGGGTTCAGTAACGTCAGCTGTTCCCCTGCTGTGTGTGTGGCAATCCCTCCTACCTCCTCCAACCTCCTCCAACCTCCTCCTCCTCCACCTGTCCCTGGGCTCCAACACCGCCAGTTGCCGTCCAGAAGTGCTGTACGCACAGTCAACAGTCCCTCCTCTGTTATTGGGGTTCAGTAACGTCAGCTGTTCCCCTGCTGTGTGTGTGGCAATCCCTCCTACCTCCTCCAACCTCCTCCAACCTCCTCCTCCTCCACCTGTCCCTGGGCTCCAACACCGCCAGTTGCCGTCCAGAAGTGCTGTACGCACAGTCAACAGTCCCTCCTCTGTTATTGGGGTTCAGTAACGTCAGCTGTTCCCCTGCTGTGTGTGTGGCAATCCCTCCTACCTCCTCCAACCTCCTCCTCCTCCACCTGTCCCTGGGCTCCAACACCGCCAGTTGCCGTCCAGAAGTGCTGTACGCACAGTCAACAGTCCCTCCTCTGTTATTGGGGTTCAGTAACGTCAGCTGTTCCCCTGCTGTGTGTGTGGCAATCCCTCCTACCTCCTCCAACCTCCTCCAACCTCCTCCTCCTCCACCTGTCCCTGGGCTCCAACACCGCCAGTTGCCGTCCAGAAGTGCTGTACGCACAGTCAACAGTCCCTCCTCTGTTATTGGGGTTCAGTAACGTCAGCTGTTCCCCTGCTGTGTGTGTGGCAATCCCTCCTACCTCCTCCAACCTCCTCCAACCTCCTCCTCCTCCACCTGTCCCTGGGCTCCAACACCGCCAGTTGCCGTCCAGAAGTGCTGTACGCACAGTCAACAGTCCCTCCTCTGTTATTGGGGTTCAGTAACGTCAGCTGTTCCCCTGCTGTGTGTGTGGCAATCCCTCCTACCTCCTCCAACCTCCTCCAACCTCCTCCTCCTCCACGTGTCCCTGGGCTCCAACACCGCTAGTTGCCGTCCAGAAGTGCTGTACGCACAGTCAACAGTCCCTCCTCTGTTATTGGGGTTCAGTAACGTCAGCTGTTCCCCTGCTGTGTGTGTGGCAATCCCTCCTACCTCCTCCAACCTCCTCCAACCTCCTCCTCCTCCACGTGTCCCTGGGCTCCAACACCGCTAGTTGCCGTCCAGAAGTGCTGTACGCACAGAGCCAAACACCTCGCCAATGTGTTAGTGGGGTTCAGCACCGCCAGCTGTTCCCCTGCTGTGTATACGGCAACGTGTACTGCGACCGCCACGCAGACACAACAAGTTAAATGTAAGGGAACCTGACCCCCCCCCCCCCCAGGCGTTTGTTACTGAAGGAGCCACCTTGTGCAGCAGTAATGATGCAAAGGGAAAAAGTGCCTCTTTTCGTGATGCTCCTTGCACATGCTGAACCTAACACTTATGAAATGTGTCCCCACACAGCGTTAAACCGTCCGGTAGGTGGAACTTTCCTTTGTCGTGTGACGCAGCACAGCCATCATTTTTACCCCCTTGGCGCCGTGCGCCCCCTCCTCAGCGTTGTTTGAATCTGTCCCGGAGCCTGCGCTGTTAGGTTAGCCCTTGGCCATGCACACATGTTGCGCTGCCCGTCTTCTGACCTCATTTGGTGTCAGGCTGGCTGCGCCTGTGCGGGTGCGCTGGCCGAGATCCCGCCTCGCAGTGTCGTCTAATGTAATCCCACCGCGGGCCTGTGATCCGTGCCCGTGCGCAGTGCATATCCTCTCCTCTCACTCCCCTCCCTACGGCTTCTTCAGACTGTGCGATGTCAGCTGGTCCCTAATAGCATGCCACGGCCGTGACACCGCACAGTCTGAAAAAGCCGTAGGGAGGGGAGTGAGAGGAGAGGATATGCACTGCGCACGGGCACGGATCACAGGCCCGCGGTGGGATTACATTAGACGACACTGCGAGGCGGGATCTCGGCCAGCGCACCCGCACAGGCGCAGCCAGCCTGACACCAAATGAGGTCAGAAGACGGGCAGCGCAACATGTGTGCATGGCCAAGGGCTAACCTAACAGCGCAGGCTCCGGGACAGATTCAAACAACGCTGAGGAGGCGGCGCACGGCGCCAAGGGGGTAAAAATGATGGCTGTGCTGCGTCACACGACAAAGGAAAGTTCCACCTACCGGACGGTTTAACGCTGTGAGGAGACACATTTCATAAATGTTAGGTTCCGCATGTACAAGGACCATAATTAAAAGAGCTAAGTTTACCTTTTCCAGCATTAGTGCTGTACACAATGGCTCTTTCAGCTACAAACGCCTGGGGGGGGGGGGGGGGTTAAAGGTTTCCTTTCAACTTGCTCGAGTGCAGGCTTCGGCCTACACTCCGCTCCCCCTGCTCCTCCTGCTGACCCTGGGCTCTAACACCGCCAGTTTTTGCCCAGATGTGCTAGCTGCACAGAGAAAAACACCAGCCAATGTGTCAGTGGGGTTCAGCACCGCCAGCTGTTCCTCTGCTGTGTAGCCGGCAACGTGTCCTGCGACCGCCACGCAGACACAAGAACTGAAATTGAAGGGAACCTGTCCCCCCTCCCCCAGGTGTTTCTATGTTTTACAGCTACCTTGAACAGCAGTAATGCTGCATGTGTTCAAGGTGGCTCAGAAACTTATTCTCCTTGCCCATGTTGAAGTGAACACGTCTAAAATGTGTCCTCTGTGACCATTAAAACGTCCCTCAGGTGTGATTTGACTTTGTATTGACACACGCAACAAGCTCCTTGGTAACGCTGCCCGTCTTCTGGCATCATTGTTTGGCTGGCTGCGCCTCTGCGGCCGCCCTGACCCACACAACGCCCCTCGTTGTCTTATTTAATGGGACTGCGAGGGTGTGATTGATGGGCAGGATCAGTGCATCAGTTCGCCTGTCCCTCCTCTCCTTCCGCCTTCTTCGGACTGTGCGGCTTCATGGCCGTGGCATGCGATAAGGGATCAGATGACGCCGCACAGTCTGAAGCGGGTGTAAGGACCCGAGTGTGAGAGGCCAACATATGTGCTGCACCAGGCCCTGAATCCCAGCCCCGCAGTGTTTTAACAATGTTAAGACACTGCGGGGCTGGGATTCATGGGCATCGCGAACCGCACCGGCCGACATTACATGATGCCAGAAGATGGGCAGCGCTAACGGCGCTAGGCCAGGGGATAACACGACAGCGCAGACTCCTGTACAGCAAATAACAACGCTCGGGAGGCTGCACCCAGCACCAAGGTGGGATTCTTGACACCTGTGCTGCGTCTCATTACAAAGGGAACTCTCGCCTCCATTACACAGTTTGACTGTATAAAGGGCTGAATGTTATACGTGTTCCATTCAGCGTGTGCAAGGAGAAAAATTACAAGAGCAACCTTTGACTTGCGCAGCACTGCTGCTGCATAAGCTGTGGCTCTTCTACTTTGTAACCCCTGAGGGGGGGTTAAAGGTGACTTTTGAAATCGGTTCAATTAGGCTTCGGCCTACACTCTGCTCCACCTGCAGAGCCCGGGCTCCAACAACGCTAGTTGCTGTCCGGAAGTGCTGGCTGCACAGAGCCAAACACCTCGCCAATGTGTCAGTGGGGTCCAGCACCGCCAGCTGTTCCCCTGCTGTGTAGCCGGCAACGTGTCCTGCAAAAGCCACGCAGACACAACAGACCCAAAGCTGCCGCCAGTGCAGGCTTCGGCCTACACTCCCCTCCCCCTGCTCCTCCTCCTCCTGCTCCTCCTCCTGCTGTCCCTGGGCTCTAACACACCGCCAGTTGGGGCCCAGATGTGCTAGCTGCACAGAGAAAAACACCAGCCAATGTGTCAGTGTGGTCCAGCACCGCCAGCTGTTCCCCTGCTGTGCAGCCGGCAACGTGTCCTGCAAAAGCCACGCAGACACAAGAACTGAAATTGAAGGGAACCTGTCCCCCCTCCCCCAGGCGTTTTTACGTTATCCAGCCACCTTGTACAGCGGTAATGCTGCATGTGTGCAAGGTGGCTCAGAAACGTATTCTCCTCGCACATGTGGAACTGAAAACACGTCTGAAATGTGTCCTCTGTGTGACCATTTAACCGTCCCGGTGGTGTGACTTTCCTTTGTAATGACACGCTGCAACCCCCTTGGTAGCGCTGCCCGTCTTCTGGCATCATTGTTTGGCTGCCTGCGCCTCTGCGGCCGCCCTGACCCACACAACGCCCCTCGGTGTCTTATTTAATGGGACTGCGAGGGTGTGATTCATGGGCAGGATCAGTGCATCAGTTCGCCTGTCCCTCCTCTCCTTCCGCCTTCTTCGGACTGTGCGGCTTCATGGCCGTGGCATGCGATAAGGGATCAGATGACGCCGCACAGTCTGAAGCGGGTGTAAGGACCCGAGTGTGAGAGGCCAACATATGTGCTGCGCCAGGCCCTGAATCCCAGCCCCGCAGTGTTTTAACAATGTTAAGACACTGCGGGGCTGGGATTCATGGGCATCGCGAACCGCACCGGCCGACATTACATGATGCCAGAAGATGGGCAGCGCTAACGGCGCTAGGCCAGGGGATAACACGACAGCGCAGACTCCTGTACAGCAAATAACAACGCTCGGGAGGCTGCACCCAGCACCAAGGTGGGATTCTTGACACCTGTGCTGCGTCTCATTACAAAGGGAACTCTCGCCTCCATTACACAGTTTGACTGTATAAAGGGCTGAATGTTATACGTGTTCCATTCAGCGTGTGCAAGGAGAAAAATTACAAGAGCAACCTTTGACTTGCGCAGCACTGCTGCTGCATAAGCTGTGGCTCTTCTACTTTGTAACCCCTGAGGGGGGGTTAAAGGTGACTTTTGAAATCGGTTCAATTAGGCTTCGGCCTACACTCTGCTCCACCTGCAGAGCCCGGGCTCCAACAACGCTAGTTGCTGTCCGGAAGTGCTGGCTGCACAGAGCCAAACACCTCGCCAATGTGTCAGTGGGGTCCAGCACCGCCAGCTGTTCCCCTGCTGTGTAGCCGGCAACGTGTCCTGCAAAAGCCACGCAGACACAACAGACCCAAAGCTGCCGCCAGTGCAGGCTTCGGCCTACACTCCCCTCCCCCTGCTCCTCCTCCTCCTGCTCCTCCTCCTGCTGTCCCTGGGCTCTAACACACCGCCAGTTGGGGCCCAGATGTGCTAGCTGCACAGAGAAAAACACCAGCCAATGTGTCAGTGGGGTCCAGCACCGCCAGCTGTTCCCCTGCTGTGCAGCCGGCAACGTGTCCTGCAAAAGCCACGCAGACACAAGAACTGAAATTGAAGGGAACCTGTCCCCCCTCCCCCAGGCGTTTTTACGTTATCCAGCCACCTTGTACAGCGGTAATGCTGCATGTGTGCAAGGTGGCTCAGAAACGTATTCTCCTCGCACATGTGGAACTGAAAACACGTCTGAAATGTGTCCTCTGTGTGACCATTTAACCGTCCCGGTGGTGTGACTTTCCTTTGTAATGACACGCTGCAACCCCCTTGGTAGCGCTGCCCGTCTTCTGGCATCATTGTTTGGCTGCCTGCGCCTCTGCGGCCGCCCTGACCCACACAACGCCCCTCGGTGTCTTATTTATTGGGACTGCGAGGGTGTGATTCATGGGCAGGATCAGTGCATCAGTTCGCCTGTCCCTCCTCTCCTTCCGCCTTCTTCGGACTGTGCGGCTTCATGGCCGTGGCATGCGATAAGGGATCAGATGACGCCGCACAGTCTGAAGCGGGTGTAAGGACCCGAGTGTGAGAGGCCAACATATGTGCTGCGCCAGGCCCTGAATCCCAGCCCCGCAGTGTTTTAACAATGTTAAGACACTGCGGGGCTGGGATTCATGGGCATCGCGAACCGCACCGGCCGACATTACATGATGCCAGAAGATGGGCAGCGCTAACGGCGCTAGGCCAGGGGATAACACGACAGCGCAGACTCCTGTACAGCAAATAACAACGCTCGGGAGGCTGCACCCAGCACCAAGGTGGGATTCTTGACACCTGTGCTGCGTCTCATTACAAAGGGAACTCTCGCCTCCATTACACAGTTTGACTGTATAAAGGGCTGAATGTTATACGTGTTCCATTCAGCGTGTGCAAGGAGAAAAATTACAAGAGCAACCTTTGACTTGCGCAGCACTGCTGCTGCATAAGCTGTGGCTCTTCTACTTTGTAACCCCTGAGGGGGGGTTAAAGGTGACTTTTGAAATCGGTTCAATTAGGCTTCGGCCTACACTCTGCTCCACCTGCAGAGCCCGGGCTCCAACAATGCTAGTTGCTGTCCGGAAGTGCTGGCTGCACAGAGCCAAACACCTCGCCAATGTGTCAGTGGGGTCCAGCACCGCCAGCTGTTCCCCTGCTGTGTAGCCGGCAACGTGTCCTGCAAAAGCCACGCAGACACAACAGACCCAAAGCTGCCGCCAGTGCAGGCTTCGGCCTACACTCCCCTCCCCCTGCTCCTCCTCCTCCTGCTCCTCCTCCTGCTGTCCCTGGGCTCTAACACACCGCCAGTTGGGGCCCAGATGTGCTAGCTGCACAGAGAAAAACACCAGCCAATGTGTCAGTGGGGTCCAGCACCGCCAGCTGTTCCCCTGCTGTGCAGCCGGCAACGTGTCCTGCAAAAGCCACGCAGACACAAGAACTGAAATTGAAGGGAACCTGTCCCCCCTCCCCCAGGCGTTTTTACGTTATCCAGCCACCTTGTACAGCGGTAATGCTGCATGTGTGCAAGGTGGCTCAGAAACGTATTCTCCTCGCACATGTGGAACTGAAAACACGTCTGAAATGTGTCCTCTGTGTGACCATTTAACCGTCCCGGTGGTGTGACTTTCCTTTGTAATGACACGCTGCAACCCCCTTGGTAGCACTGCCCGTCTTCTGGCATCATTGTTTGGCTGCCTGCGCCTCTGCGGCCGCCCTGACCCACACAACGCCCCTCGGTGTCTTATTTATTGGGACTGCGAGGGTGTGATTCATGGGCAGGATCAGTGCATCAGTTCGCCTGTCCCTCCTCTCCTTCCGCCTTCTTCGGACTGTGCGGCTTCATGGCCGTGGCATGCGATAAGGGATCAGATGACGCCGCACAGTCTGAAGCGGGTGTAAGGACCCGAGTGTGAGAGGCCAACATATGTGCTGCGCCAGGCCCTGAATCCCAGCCCCGCAGTGTTTTAACAATGTTAAGACACTGCGGGGCTGGGATTCATGGGCATCGCGAACCGCACCGGCCGACATTACATGATGCCAGAAGATGGGCAGCGCTAACGGCGCTAGGCCAGGGGATAACACGACAGCGCAGACTCCTGTACAGCAAATAACAACGCTCGGGAGGCTGCACCCAGCACCAAGGTGGGATTCTTGACATCTGTGCTGCGTCTCATTACAAAGGGAACTCGCGCCTCCAACACAGTTTGACTGTATAAAGGGCTAAATGTTATACGTGTTTCATTCAGCGTGTGCAAGGAGAAAAATTAAAAGAGCAACCTTTGACTTGTGCAGCACTACTGCTGCATAAGCTGTGGCTCTTCTACTTTCTAACCCCTGAGGGGGGGTTAAAGGTGACCTTTGAAATCGGTTCAAGTAGGCTTCGGCCTACACTCTGCTCCCCCTGCAGAGCCCGGGCTCCAACACCGATCGTTGCTGTCCGGAAGTGCTGGCTGCACAGAGCCAAACACCTCGCCAATGTGTCAGTGGGGTCCAGCACCGCCAGCTGTTCCCCTGCTGTGTAGCCGGCAACGTGTCCTGCAAAAGCCACGCAGACACAACAGACCCAAAGCTGCCGCCAGTGCAGGCTTCGGCCTACACTCCCCTCCCCCTGCTCCTCCTCCTCCTGCTCCTCCTCCTGCTGACCCTGGGCTCTAACAAACCGCCAGTTGGGGCCCAGATGTGCTAGCTGCACAGAGAAAAACACCTCGCCAATGTGTCAGTGGGGTCCAGCACCGCCAGCTGTTCCCCTGCTGTGCAGCCGGCATCGTGTCCTGCAAAAGCCACGCAGACACTTGCTCTTGTACCTTCTGCTCCCCATCCTGGTTCCAGTACCGTCAGCTGGTTCCGGGCAGAGCCTTTGGCTTAGGTGCCTCCCTTTGGTATCCGAGTTCCACCAACGTCAGGTGGTCCTTGGTAGTGCTTTCAGGCACGGGTACCTCCTGCTTAGTAACCGGGTTCCAGTAACGTCATCTGGTCCTCGGTAGTTCCATTGGCTCTTGGACCTTCGGCTACCCATCCGGGTTCCAGCACCGTCAGCTGGTTCTCGGCAGTGTCTTTTGCTCTTGTACCTTCTGCTCCCCATCCTGGTTCCAGTACCGTCAGCTGGTTCCGGGCAGAGCCTTTGGCTTAGGTGCCTCCCTCTGGGTATCCGAGTTCCACCAACGTCAGGTGGTCCTTGGTAGTGCTTTCAGCACAGGTACCTCCTGCTTAGTAACCGGGTTCCAGTAACGTCAGCTGGTCCTCGGTAGTTCCATTGGCTCTTGGACCTTCGGGTAGCCATCCGAGTTCCAGTTCCATCAGCTGGTTCTCGGCATTTTCTCAGCCTTCTTGTACCTTCTGCTACATTTCCAAGTTCAAGAGACTAAACACAATGACCCGGAAGACCACCCCTAAGATGACGACGACACCAGAGACGACAACCACCGTGATGACGATGACCCTGGAGACGATGACCCCGAAGACCACCCCGATGACGACGACCCCGGAGACGACGACCCTGAAGACCACCCCGATGACGACGACCCCGGAGACGACGACCCTGGAGACGACGACGACCTGGAAGACCGAGAAGCAGAAGAACAAGAGGCTGCAGAACAAAGAGCAGAAGGACATTAAGCATAACACAAAATATCAGAGCAAAAAATATTATGTAAATTATAAGCAGAAGAAGACTAAGCAGTGTATGGGGGTGAGTCCGTTCCTCCTCGTGGTGCCCCTGGATAAAGCCTGATGCTGCAGGCCAAACTGAACGCGGACAAATGTAACTGTTTTGTGACAGGCAGAACGGAAGGTGTAATCTTCAAACTTTTATAGATAACAACTACGGGAATGCCTGTCACAAATAAGAATATGATGAAGAAGTTGAATATGATGAAGATAATAGTAAAATAAAAAGAATATGAACAATGTAACCCAAAAAATAATAGGTAGAAGATGAAGAAGAAGATGAATAAGGTGAAGAAGTTGATGTCAAAGAAGCTGATGATGAGGATAATTAAGAAGAAAGCGTGGGAGAAGTAAAAAAGAAGGTGAAGGGCGTGGAAGTAGTGAAACATCAATATCTGACATAAAAAAAAAAAAAAAACATAGTCAAATTCTTTCTAACGCCGAACTTCATAAAAAAAAATAAAAAATCCTGCTATTCTATTACATTGGGCTAAACCTCTGTCCCTTTAATATCTCCGCCACGTCCCCCAATACATCCTACAATATTCTTAGTTGTTTTCCTTCATGTAGAATGAACCTACAAGTGTATAAAGGGTTTATTTTAATTCCGATATTTTCGTCCCATTGACTTGCATTGGGATCGGGTATCGGTATCGGATTGGATTCCGATACTGTGACGGTATCGGCCGATACTTTCCGATACCGATACTTTCCGATATCGGAAAGTATCGCTCAACACTAGCCGTAACCTGGTGGCGGCTCTGAGGGAAGGTGAGCTCACACACGTACCTTGCTTGGCCCATGTGCTTAACCTCGTGGTTCAACATTTTCCGAAAAGCTACTCAGAGCTGTAGCTTACATTGGGCTCGTTGTTCTGGCCGAGTACCCGAGTATTCCAATTTGCTCGACCCGAGCAACAAGCACCCCAGCATTTTAGTGCTCGCCCATCATTAGTAAGAGGTGAACCTTTCGTTTGTGTCTTCCACCATCTTTACGGATTCCCAAAGTATTCAATAAAGCCCTTTTGAAACCAATGGGGTCTGGTGGAGAGGGGTATTTCCTTCTCCGTTACCGATTTCTGTGGATGGTCAGACAGAGTATGAGATAGAATGCATCGTGGATTCTTGGATGGTCCGCCATGCACTTCAATATCTTGAGCTTTGGAAGGGTTATGGTCTTTGGCTCTGGCCTGGTTGGTTCATGCGGATCGACTGGTCCGGGCCTTTCATGCTAGGTATCCTGAGAGACCTGGGGGTCCTGTGGCCCCCCATTGAGAGGGGGGCACTGTTATGATCCAGGGCGGGTTTTTGTTCCTATTCTCTCCAGGTCTGGTTGTTGTTAATTACTTCTGCTTCCTTCTGATTCTGGGGTGGCTATTTAGTGCTGATTCCATCTGGAACCGGTGTCAGCGATAGTTCCGATCCCTCAGCTAGAGCAGCTGACCTAGGTTACCCTGTAATTGTTGTTCCTATGTGTGCTTGATCCCTATTGTGTATGACTCAGCCTGTTTCCTGACATGGGTTTCTGCTCTCTGTTTTGGTACCGTTCCGTCCTCTCCGATGTTCTGACCCCTTGTCTTGTTACTGACTACTCTCCTGCTGTGTGCCGCAATCAAAAGTGAGCATTCAGTAGTAACTGAGACAAAACTATGCAGGGAGATTTTAAAAATAATAAAGCGCTAGATCAGCAATGCCACCCTTACATTCTTAGGTCCTTGATTCAGAGATCAAACCCAATGAATCATAAAGTGAGGGCATATCCAAGTAAGAATACTGCTTTAATATCGCTAAGAAAGTAATAAATGAAAATAGCAAGAACACATGGACAGCTGCTAAACAGAAAGCAACTTAAAAAGACATCTTGTTTATTTTCTATGATGTTACAATATATTTGTTAAGCTGCCCCTTTCAGAGAAAAACAGCTGTGATGTTATATATTTTCTTTATGTATATGTGTTTTCATTTTACCATATGGAATAGTTTAACTGCTGTAGAGAGCTAAAATATTTAAAGCACTACGGGGTATCTTTGATCAACTTAAAGTAAATAAATAAATAAATTCAAAGCCATGAGTCTGACCAGACGTGTCTGACCATCTTTGAATTTCCATCTTTTAAATTGCAGATTTTTAATTGCTATGAATTAGACTAGAATTCCATGAAGCATTTACCCATTCATCACTGCTGTACTTTCATCATCCTCATCACCACCTGTATCATCTAATTGAGTTGTTTTGTCTACCCACAGGTATGCTGCTCATCCACTCAGCTTTTCCTGCTATGTCTTTCTATACGAAGTGCATATAATTCCCACCTGGTATGCTGCTCATCCACTCAGCTTTTCCTGCTATGTCTTTCTATACGAAGTACATATAATTCCCTCCTGGTATGCTGCTCATCCACTCAGCTTTTCCTGCTATGTCTTTCTATACGAAGTGCATATAATTCCCACCTGGTATGCTGCTCATCCACTCAGCTTTTCCTGCTATGTCTTTCTATACGAAGTGCATAATATTCACACCTGGTATGCTGCTCATCCACTCAGCTTTTCCTGCTATGTCTTTCTATACGAAGTGCATATAATTCCCACCTGGTATGCTGCTCATCCACTCAGCTTTTCCTGCTATGTCTTTCTATATGAAGTGCATATAATTCCCACCTGGTATGCTGCTCATCCACTCAGCTTATCCTACTATGTCTTTCTATACGAAGTGCATATAATTCCCACCTGGTATGCTGCTCATCCACTCAGCTTTTCCTGCTATGTCTTTCTATACGAAGTGCATATAATTCCCACCTGGTATGCTGCTCATCCACTCAGCTTTTCCTGCTATGTCTTTCTATACGAAGTACATATAATTCCCTCCTGGTATGCTGCTCATCCACTCAGCTTTTCCTGCTATGTCTTTCTATACGAAGTGCATATAATTCCCACCTGGTATGCTGCTCATCCACTCAGCTTTTCCTGCTATGTCTTTCTATACGAAGTGCATAATATTCACACCTGGTATGCTGCTCATCCACTCAGCTTTTCCTGCTATGTCTTTCTATACGAAGTGCATATAATTCCCACCTGGTATGCTGCTCATCCACTCAGCTTTTCCTGCTATGTCTTTCTATATGAAGTGCATATAATTCCCACCTGGTATGCTGCTCATCCACTCAGCTTATCCTACTATGTCTTTCTATACGAAGTGCATATAATTCCCACCTGGTATGCTGCTCATCCACTCAGCTTTTCCTGCTATGTCTTTCTATACGAAGTGCATATAATTCCCACCTGGTATGCTGCTCATCCACTCAGCTTTTCCTGCTATGTCTTTCTATACGAAGTACATATAATTCCCACCTGGTATGCTGCTCATCCACTCAGCTTTTCCTGCTATGTCTTTCTATACGAAGTGCATATAATTCCCATCTGGTATGCTGCTCATCCACTCAGCTTTTCCTGCTATGTCTTTCTATACGAAGTGCATATAATTCCCACCTGGTATGCTGCTCATCCACTCAGCTTATCCTGATATGTCTTTCTATACGAAGTGCATATAATTCCCACCTGGTATGCTGCTCATCCACTCAGCTTTTCCTGCTATGTCTTTCTATACGAAGTGCATATAATTCCCACCTGGTATGCTGCTCATCCACTCAGCTTTTCCTGCTATGTCTTTCTATACGAAGTGCATATAATTCCCACCTGGTATGCTGCTCATCCACTCAGCTTTTCCTGCTATGTCTTTCTATACGAAGTGCATATAATTCCCACCTGGTATGCTGCTCATCCACTCAGCTTTTCCTGCTATGTATTTCTATATGAAGTGCATATAATTCCCACCTGGTATGCTGCTCATCCACTCAGCTTATCCTGCTATGTCTTTCTATACGAAGTGCATATAATTCCCACCTGGTATGCTGCTCATCCACTCAGCTTTTCCTGCTATGTCTTTCTATATGAAGTGCATATAATTCCCACCTGGTATGCTGCTCATCCACTCAGCTTTTCCTGCTATGTCTTTCTATATGAAGTGCATATAATTCCCACCTGGTATGCTTTGCTTACCCATTATTTTCTATCCATATGTACTTCACTCCTCTTGCTTCTTCCTTGCATACCTGAGTGGCCAATCTACCCCACCCCCTCTTTATGACCTGGCTTAACTGTGAACATGTGCTCTGGACACACACGCCCACATCCTCTCTCAGCTGTGAGCCCTTAGGTGCACATAAATTCAAAGCCATGAGTCTGACCAGACGTGTCTGACCATCTTTGAATTTCCATCTTTTAAATTGCAGATTTTTAATTGCTATGAATTAGCCTAGAATTGGACTGGAATTGACTGGAAGGTAAAGGAATAGAAAACCACTATAATGTTTCGGTTTCTTTCAAGATTCACCCCCATACTACTTTATTTCTTCCTATCTCCTGTAATCCCTCCACCCAGTAAGGAACTAGTTATTTCTTCCTCCATCCTCCCCAGCCACCTCACCTCTTCCACAGAACTATTCCTCCATATACAATCCTTTCTCTCCAGGCACACGCGGCCACATCATGACCTATGCAGCTCACACCTTCTAACGCTCAGTCTGCTGCTCCTCATTGCTGGCGACATATCCCCAAATCCTGGCCCTCCTCATCACATCCCCACACTCATTTTTAATCCCCTGCCACGGTCCTCTCCATGTCTTTGCAACAACATTAACCTTATACCCATTCATCCAGCCCCCACTCCCCCAATTTCCCTATCTGGAGCACTATGGAACACACGATCTGTCTGCAATAAACTGTCATTTATCCATGACCTCTTTATCAATAACAAACTCTCCTTCCTCGGCATCACTGAAACCTGGCTCACCCCCTCTGACTCAGCCTCTCCAGCCACGCTTTCCTATGGTGGATTCCACCTCTCTCACACCCCTCGCCCCAGCAGCAAGCATGGCGGAGGAGTTGGTTTAATCCTGTCAGATAACTGCTCCTTCACCCCAATCCCACTTCCACCCTCTGTTACCCTCCCTTCCTTTGAGGTGCACTCCGTGCGCATCTACTCCCCCTCTAACCTCCAACTGGCTGTCATCTACCATCCCCTAGGGCCAGCCACCACCTTCTTTGACCACTTCACCACCTGGCTACTCCATTTCCTCGCCACTGACATCCCCAATATCATCATGGGCGACCAACATCCCCATTGACACTTCCCTCTCAGCTGCCACTAAACTTCTATCTCTCACTTCCTCCTTTGACCTTGCCCAATGGTCTTCTACAGCCACTCACAAAGATGGTCACACACTGGACCTCACCTTCACCCGCCTCTGCTCCCTATCTAACCTCTCTAACTCACCTCTTCCTCTTTCTGACCACAACCTACTCACATTCTCTTCCCTCTCCACTCCTTGTCTACAATCCCCACCCACACAAACTTTCACACCGTCACAGAAATCTTAAACACCTTGATCTACTCTCACTCTCTGAATCCCTCCTCCCTCTCACAGACATAAGCTCCCTACACAATGCGGATGACGCTGCTGCTCTATATAACACCACAATAGCTGCAGCTTTGGAATCTCTTGCCCTTCTCACACATACCAAAGCTCGCAAAATCAGCAGACAGCCCTGGCACACCCGCCTGACCAAAGAACTGAGGCGAGCTTCCAGGGCTACTGAGCACAGATGGAAAAGATCCCACTCCAACGAGCACTTCATTGCATTCAAACAGTCCCTCACTACTTTCAAGACCACAATCGCCACATCAAAACAAACCTACTTCTCATCTCTCATATCCTCCCTGTCTCACAACCCCAAACAGTTATTCAACACCTTCAATTCTCTCCTCCGCCCCCCAGCACCTCCTCCCTCCCCACTCATCTCAGCTGAAGACTTTGCCTCATACTTCAAGCAGAAGATTGAGAACATCAGAGACAGTTTTAGTAAACAACCCCCAGAACCCTTCCTCCCAACTACCCAGCCCTCTACCTCCAAAACCAACTTCTCCACCATTACAGAAGACAGACTCTCCACTGTACTCTCAAGATCACATCTCACCACCTGTGCACTTGACCCGATCCCATCCCACTTCATCCCAAACCTCGCCACAGTCTTCATCCCAACCCTAACCCATCTCTTCAACCTATCACTAACAACTGGTGTTTTCCCCTCAAGCTTTAAACATGCCTCAATCACACCTATCATCAAAAAGCCCTCTCTTGACCCATCCTCTGTATCTAGCTATCGCCCTATATCACTTCTCCCCTATACCTCAAAACTACTAGAACATGTCCATCTTGAACTGTCCTCCCATCTCTCTTCCTGCTCCTTCTTCGACCGCTTTCAATCAGGCTTCTGGTCACACCACTCCACTGAAACTGCCCTAACTAAGGTCACCAATGACCTATTAACCGCCAAGAGCAAGCGGCACTACTCTATCCTCCTCCTCCTGGACCTGTCCTCTGCCTTTGACACAGTTGACCATTCCCTGTTGCTGCGGACCCTCTCATCCCTTGGCATCACAGACTTGGCCCTATCGTGGATCTCGTCATACCTAACTGACCGGACATTCAAAAAGCCTAGTCCATGCCCTCATCATCTCCCGCCTTGACTACTGTAACCTCCTGCTCTGTGGCCTCCACTCTAAGACTCTCGCCCCCCTCCAATCTATTCTAAACTCTGCTGCCTGAATAATCCACCTGTCCCCCTGCTATTCTCCGGCCTCTCCCCTCTGTCAATCCCTGCACTGGCTCCCCATTACCCAGAGACTCCAGTACAGTGGCCTCCCATAATAGATTCTGATGGAGATGCAATTTTAATACTGTGCATCATGTTCTAAAGCACTCTGCTGCAAAGATGATAGAAGGTCTAAGGCAGCGTTTGCCTGAAAAATGTATTAGACTAGAATCTTTAGCTAGCTTGTCCACTGAGAGGTGTGCTGGTTGGCTGGATGCTGGAGCAAGTGATGGTGTACTGTGAGGATGAAGGTGCACAATGGTTCTCCAAAAGTTTGCTCCAGACTCATAAGGTTCTAGAACAACAAGGGCACCACTGTGCAGCAAAACTAGAGTATTTACAAAGAAATATGCAAAGTGCCTCTTCAGAGAGGAAAAGGACTTGAACTCTATAGCGCCACCTGTTGATAGTAGCGATCTTACAAGTCACAATCAACCCTTTAATGAGTCTTACAATATGACATAGGATAAAAGCCAAATCAGAATCTCAATTTGTAGAAACGGTGTTTCGTGCTATTGGACCTCGTCATAATCACTTACTTGATGGGTAATAAGTATCTTATATTCTAAGCGCAACGAGATGATTCAGCTCTGAGCGACTGTATGAGACTTCAACCTTAAGAGAGAGCAAGCAGCAGGAGGAAGTCTCTTGAAGACTCACAGTGTCTCATAGCTCAACAAGATCACCTTTAAAAATCTGCCACTTTATACAGGTCCTTCTCAAAAAATTAGCATATAGTGTTAAGTTTCATTATTTACCATAATGTAATGATTACAATTAAACTTTCATATATTATAGATTCATTATCCACCAACTGAAATTTGTCAGGTCTTTTATTGTTTTAATACTGATGATTTTGGCATACAACTCCTGATAACCCAAAAAACCTGTCTCAATAAATTAGCATATTTCACCCGACCAATCAAATAAAAGTGTTTTTTAATACCAAACAAAAAAACCATCAAATAATAAAGTTCAGTTATGCACTCAATACTTGGTCGGGAATCCTTTGGCAGAAATGACTGCTTCAATGCGGCGTGGCATGGAGGCAATCAGCCTGTGACACTGCTGAGATGTTATGGAGGCCCAGGATGCTTCAATAGCGGCCTTAAGCTCATCCAGAGTGTTGGGTCTTGCGTCTCTCAACTTTCTCTTCACAATATCCCACAGATTCTCTATGGGGTTCAGGTCAGGAGAGTTGGTAGGCCAATTGAGCACAGTAATACCATGGTCAGTAAACCATTTACCAGTGGTTTTGGCACTGTGAGCAGGTGCCAGGTCGTGCTGAAAAATGAAATCTTCATCTCCATAAAGCATTTCAGCCGATGGAAGCATGAAGTGCTCCAAAATCTCCTGATAGCTAGCTGCATTGACCCTGCCCTTGATGAAACACAGTGGACCAGCACCAGCAGCTGACATGGCACCCCACACCATCACTGACTGTGGGTACTTGACACTGGACTTCAGGCATTTTGGCATTTCCTTCTCCCCAGTCTTCCTCCAGACTCTGGCACCTTGATTTCCGAATGACATGCAAAATTTGCTTTCATCAGAAAAAAGTACTTGGGACCACTTAGCAACAGTCCAGTGCTGCTTCTCTGTAGCCCAGGTCAGGCGCTTCTGCCGCTGTTTATGGTTCAAAAGTGGCTTTACCTGGGGAATGCGGCACCTGTAGCCCATTTCCTGCACACACCTGTGCACGGTGGCTCTGGATGTTTCCACACCAGACTCAGTCCACTGCTTCCTCAGGTTCCGGTCACCTCTTCTCGTTGTACAGCGTTTTCTGCCACATTGTTTCCTTCCAACAGACTTACCATTGAGGTGCCTTGATACAGCACTCTGGGAACAGCCTATTTGTTGAGAAATTTCTTTCTGGGTCTTACCCTCTTGCTTGAGGGTGTCAATGATGGCCTTCTTGACATCTGTCAGGTCGCTAGTCTTACCCATGATGGGGGTTTTGAGTAATGAACCAGGCAGGGAGTTTTTAAAAGCCTCAGGTATCTTTTGCATGTGTTTAGAGTTAATTAGTTGATTCATAAGATTAGGGTAATAGGTCGTTTAGAGAACCTTTTCTTGATATGCTAATTTATTGAGACAGGTTTTTTGGGTTATCAGGAGTTGTATGCCAAAATCATCAGTATTAAAACAATAAAAGACCTGACAAATTTCAGTTGGTGGATAATGAATCTATAATATATGAAAGTTTAATTGTAATCATTACATTATGGTAAATAATGAAATTTAACACTATATGCTAATTTTTTGAGAAGGACCTGTATTTGCTTTGTCAGTGTTTCTTGATTTCTCTTTACCCAGATGTTGATATTCCTTGTATAACTTCTGTATACGAGTTCGGATATTCTCCTCTGTCATGACAGGGATATTTGCTTTCTTCCACACTTCCTGTAGTTTAATACTTGTGGATTTAGCAGCACACGAGAGTGTTTCTTTCATTTCCTTGTGATGGTAAATAAAAACTAAAAGCGCGTGTTCCTTGGAAGGGAGTCGAGCTCCCAAAAATTCATCACCAGGCACCTTTTCAAGTAACCAAATTCCCTTTCTAGTACTCATTTTCAGTTTAACTTTCTGCAAAACATAATAGAAACACAACATACACATTAGTGTGATGTCGATGATACATTTTCATGAATTTCAGTACTTTCAGATAAAAGTGATCAAAGTGTGCAACCCCTAAATATTAATCGATTTCGCTAAAATTTCTTAGATGGATCTTTTAGATGACTTAGACCAAGGATTCAAGCAAAGTCATATGAAAATCATAACCCTAGTGCATGTAATGTAGTGTGTGTGTGTTGCTCTCTCTGGTGTCCAGAATTGGTCTTCCGCCCTTCTGAGTGTCATGCTCTCCCTGGTGTCCAGAACTGGCCTTCCCCCCTTCTGAGTGTCATGACTGCAAATTAGACTATCAAGCTCATTCTATACTCCATGCATGAATTAGCAGTCTATTTTACAGTGAAAGCCTATAGAGCCCTGTTCTGAAGCTTCATAGGCTTACATTGTAAAAGCCACACAGAGTACAGCATGAGATTTTGAAAAAAACCAGCTCTAGATAGTGTATTTTTATGTGTTTTTAAAGATGTGAAACATTTCTGAAATGTTATGTGATGCTTTGAAAGATTTGGCATAAAGACAACCCAACCGCAAAACAAAATTGTCTTTCAAAATATCCCTCATGATAAATGTCCCCCTATGTGTATGTAGGGATCCATGCAGTGTACTTCTGTTTATGCCTGGCTTATTGCTGAGCATTCACTTGGTCCTATACAAGTAGAATCTCTAACTATATTATGTTCTTAAATGCTTCATATAATTGTTTAGTTTTTTTGCTAGAATAAAATTGGTTTGTTTTACATAATTGGATAAAATAATTTAGAATGTGAAGTTAAAAAGGTTTCCTCACCAACAAAAGTTAATTTTAATCAATAGATCTTGGAATAATAATAACTTCCACAATTGGATGTGTTAAATAAAGTGTTCCTGTGCTGAGATAATCTTATAAATGTGTCCCTGCTGTGTACTGTGTAATGGCTGTGTCTGACCGTGTAGGAACATGGTCTGATCATACCACAGCTCCAGGGCAGGGGAGGAAGTAAATGAGTATACAGACATTACAGCACAAGGATCGCCAATGATTCTTTGAAGTAAAACACTTTTTAAAAACAGTCAGGGAAATGTTTTACCTCACAGAAAGAATCACCTGCAATCCCATGCTGTCTTGTCTGTATACTATTTTGCCTCCTCCCCTGCCCAGGAGACATGGTATGATAAGACCATGTTCCTTCAGTCAGACACAGACATTACACAGTACACAGCACGGGCACATTTATAAGATAATCTCAGCACAGGAAAAGTTTATTTTAAACACATATGATTGCGATTATTATTATTATTCCAAAATCCATTGATTAAAATTAACTTTTTTTTTTAAGTTAGAAAACCCCTTTAAGATAATGAAGAAAATGAATGGATGTACTCTAGCCATATTAGAAAACTTTTGAATACAGAATTCCATTCTGCCTTGTTTCATCTAATAAAGGACTATAATGGAAAGAGAATAGAACATCTGCCTTGAGCTGCGGAGCAGATCTGCTTGGCTATCTGTTGGTTCATTTTTATTATGGTTACTTATTGCAATGCAAAACATATGTTCAGTCTATTTTCCAGGTATCAGTAAAATAAAGTTACGCACTAAGAAAACTGTAAATACAAAAATGGCACAGCACAGGGAAATGTCAGTAGCCCAGATGGCTTATAAATGACAAAAGTGTAACACCCCAGGTAACCGGTTGTTACAGTGGTATTGCCTTCCTCTCGGGGAGGGTGATGCCATGCTTGGAAGCGAGGAAAGATCCCTGTAGAAGGGAAGTGCCCCAAAATGTATATCTTTATATAAAGGTGTGTTTAGGGCATGTTTTTTGTATATACACATTTATATATAATTCCTCGGCATGTATGCCACATGGAGCAAAGACCCTCCTCCAGCCTGCTCTATTACAAGCTTGTCAAACAGGTTTATTGAGGGGGTGTAATTTAGTGGACATAGATTCGTGATCTCATCCCCCACACCTGGGGCTGGACACACCTCTTTTAGCTGGTCACATAAAAGGGACAACACCATGTGGCTCTGGTCTCTCTTGCCTCTTGCTTCCTGGAACGATGATGGACACACACATGGCTGAGTATACTCTATTTACTAGGTCTTAGGGATAGATGAGCCATAGGGAGGGCTGATATTGCATGTGTGATTTGGGTGATTCGTGCAGTTAATTGTGGATTTTTACTGTGTGATATTGTTGTGATATTACTGTATACTGTAGCGATATTACTGTATTAGCGCTGTAGTATCATTATTGTGTGTATATATATATATACATCTATATATATAATTGTCTAAGGGTTTTTCCGTCTGTCTGTCTGTCTGTCCCGTTTATTCATTCACTGATTGGTCGAGGCCGCCTGGGCCTCGACCAATCAGCGACGGGCACAGTATCGACGTAGAAATCCCGCGTCTCTGATTGGTCGAGGCCGCCAGGCCTCGACCAATCAGCGACGGGCACAGCATGGCGACGATGATGTCATAATGGAAATCCCGCGTCTCTGATTGGTCGAGGCCGCCAGGCCTCGACCAATCAGCGACGGGCACAGTATCGACGTAGATGTCATAATGGTTGCCATGGCGATGATGATGTCATAAAGGTTGCCTCGACCAATCAGCGACGGGCACAGTCTGCCGCGAATTCTGGAATCATCATTGTCCATATACTACGGGGACATGCATATTCTAGAATACCCGATGCGTTAGAATTGGGCCACAATCTAGTATATATATATTTATAGTCGACAGTTTTGGTATAAATATATACTGTATGTATGTAATAGACTGCAGACTTGTGTGTGTGTGTGTGTGTGTGTGTGTAATAAATATCCTTTATTGATACACGGTTTTGTCTCAGTTTGCATATAATATGAGGAAAAGATAACGTTGAGGCATATTAAGTGGATATTAATTATTAGTAGTGAAGTTTGGCATTAATAGTTCATATCAGACCTCAATAGAGGTGCAGGGAGATTTCCCCTTTGAAATCTATAAGGGCATGTGTCCACGTTCAGGATTGCATCAGGATTTGGTCAGGATTTTTCATCAGTATTTGTAAGCCGAAACCAGGAGTGGAACAATTAGAGGAAAAGTATAATAGAAACATATGCTCCACTTTTGCATTTATCACCCACTTCTGGTTTTGGCTTACAAATACTGATGTAAAAACCTGACCAAATCCTGATGCAATCCTGAACGTGGACGCATACCCTTAGGTTAATATTTTTTGGAGGAAAACTTGTCTTTTTACAATAGCGAGCTACAGACCCACTGTTTAGATTTTGTTTTTCATGTTTTGCTTTTTGTTTTTCATGTTTTGCTGTGTGATTTTCTGGTCATCGTCTGTGAACTGATCAGGCCGGAGGGACGTGGACAAATTACATTGCTACATGGTGAACTGTTGTGTAATTCTGTGTGTTCAGAGCGCTGATAGTTCAGACGGTGGTGCAGATTTTCAATACGAGCTATACAAGGAACAAAATCAATAACAGAGAACCCAGTCTTCTGATTTTTTTTTTACATTTTTCTTTTTCCTTTGCTTGGTAATCTTTGAGAGTTTGGAGTGATCTTTACCAGTCCATTCTTCCAAAGAGTCATAGTCTTTCTTAAGGTAAAAGTCCAGCTGGTCAGGAAAAAGGAGCTCCAGAGATAAAAGGACCTTTTCAAGCAGCAGAGAAGGGACAAGGAGGACGACCAAAATGGCTTCAGAAAGCGTGAGTATGGACTTATTGATACTTAAAAGATAAGCAAAGCACAATAAATTTCACCCAGTAACCCCCACCATACCCAAACTTGCAGAATTGCTGTGGTCTGCCCTATTGGAACAAGCATGTGGGCATGATAGCATGTACATAGACAGACAGTCAGTAATTAATAAGTCAAGTAAACGACTTCAGATGTTTGCAAAACTGATCTGTGTTTATGAGGAATCCCTGTGTAAGACAGATTCCCCGAATTTCCACTGCCAGTGTTGTGTGACTATTGTGCAGAGAGTGTGTGCCTTACAGACACAACTGGCGGAGAACAATCAATATAAAGTGGACAGAGAAAAGCAGATATCTAGGTTTGAATCACAACTGCTGGAAATGAAAAATCATTGTGTTGATATGGAAGCACTGCTGACTCAGTCACGGGCTGAAATCAAAGCTGTGAAGGACACGGCAGCAGCTAGTGATGCCATTATTAGTCAGTGCAGTGTGGAGCTGGATTCTAGTTCCCAACTGATTACTAACCTGAAAAATATCATCAATGATTTTTCAAATGTGGTGCCGGCCTTCTCTTTGTTTCTGAAAACAAGGTCAGATCCCCGACCAATTGTGCCCTGTGCAGGGCAAAAAGGGGGAGTGAAGGAACAGGTGAGATATCAAATATTTTATCAAATTTTGATCCAATAAAGAAATGTAATGACAGGTATGTGCTGTCTAAATAACAAAGGAAGTTCAAACGTAACTTTGTTAAAAGTGCATCCTTAGTAATGGAAGAGTTTAAAAGTTCCAGACAGAAGTAAGTATTTTCTGTCAGGGCCCTTAGGCATGGCATGTGTTAGATGTTATGCCAGTGCTGGCTCTGGCCATATTGACAGGTACTGCAAAAGGCCGGGTACAATGACAGAGAGGAAATATCATTCTGTGAAATGTTTTAAATGTGGTCACTTTGGACATATTGCAAGGAACTGTTACTGCACCAGTAATTGTGAGGGGCCTAGCAATATTGTCAAGGAGCACAGGCATTTACACAGACATAATGGCATTTTCTGTCAGTCTCATGTGCCCCACCATGTGCAGACACCTCAAAATGGCCGATTACAACCAGGGAGGCTAGTGAGGCCTTGATGTAAACTCAGTTTATCAGAGTTTCTATCTGGCCTCTAGTCTTTCTGATTGTTTGTTTTGTTTTAGTTTCTTTTATCTTCTTCTGTTTGCTAAGTTTGCTCTTTTGTAATTGTATATAATTGTTAAGGCCCCGTCTCACATAGCGAGATCGCTAGCGAGATCGCTGCTGAGTCACAAGTTTTGTGACGCTACAGCGACCTCAGTAGCGATCTCGCTATGTGTGACACGTACCAGCGATCAGGCCCCTGCTGTGAGATCGCTGGTCGTGTCGGAATGGCCTGGACCTTTTTTTGGTCGTTGAGGTCCCGCTGACATTGCTGAATCGGTGTGTGTGACACCGATCCAGCGATGTCTTCACTGGTAACCAGGGTAAACATCGGGTTACTAAGCGCAGGGCCGCGCTTAGTAACCCGATGTTTACCCTGGTTACCAAAAGAAACAAACAGTACATACTCACCATCTGTTGCCCGTCAGGTCCCTTGGCGTCTGCTTCCTGCTCTGAGTGCCGCCGTAAAGTGAGAGCACAGCAGTGACGTCACCGCTGCGCTCTGCTCTCAGTGTACGGCGGCACACAGTCAGAGCGGGAAGCAGACGCCAAGGGACCTGACGGGCAACAGATGGTGAGTATGTAGTGTTTGTTTTTTTTGGTAACCAGGGTAAACATCGGGTTACTAAGCGCGGCCCTGCGCTTAGTAACCCGATGTTTACCCTGGTTACCCGGGTGCTGCAGGGGGACTTCGGCATCGTTGAAGACAGTTTCAACGATGCCGAAGTCGTTCCCCTGATCGTTGGTCGCTGGAGAGAGCTGTCTGTGTGACAGCTCCCCAGCGACCACACAGCGACAAAACAGCGACGCTGCAGCGATCAGCATCGTTGTCTGTATCGCTGCAGCGTCGCTGTGTGAGACGGGGCCTTTAGACCAGTGAGGTTCAGACAGAAGGCAGAAAGGCTTTATCTGAGGTGCAATATGATTGCAATGATAACAGGATTCAGGGGCGTAACGACCGCGGTCGCAGCGGTCGCCATTGCGACCGGGCCCCGCAGGTCAGGGGCCCCGGGCCGGCAGGTCAGGGCAGGGCCGGGCTGGACATCGGGCACTTCTGGCAAATGCCAGAAGAGCCGATGCCAGTAGTGGGCCGCTGCACTGTTCCTCCCCCCGCCGCCGCCGCCGCCGCCACATTTAACTATACCGGCGTCTATGACACCGGTATAGTTCAATGCAATGATGGAGGAGAGCGTCACCTGACGCTCCCTCTCCCATCATTCCCCGCTCTGCCTCTGACAGTACACTGCGGGTGCGCGATGATGTCATATCATCGCGCACCTGCAGTGTCCTGGGCAGACTGCAGCCACCAGGAGCAGCGCGGGCAAAAGGAAAGGTGAGGAGAGTTTTTTTTTTTCTTTTTCACCGGACTGTGGGGCCATTATCGGGGGGGGGGGAGGGAGATGAGATGCGGGCTGTGCTCTATATACCCCTGTGCTGGCTGTGCTCTATATACCCCTGTGCTGGCTGTGCTCTATATACCCCTGTGCTGGCTGTGCTGCATATACCCCTGTGCGGGCTCTGCTGTATATACCCCTGTGTGGGCTCTGCTGTATATACCCCTGTGCGGGCTGTGCTCTATATACCCCTGTGCGGGCTGTGCTCTATATACCCCTGTGCTGGCTCTGCTGTATATACCACTGTGCGGGCTGTGCTGTATATACCCCTGTGCCGGCTGTGCTGTATATACCCCTGTGCTGGCTGTGCTGTATATACCCCTGTGCGGGCTCTGCTGTATATACCCCTGTGCGGGCTGTGCTCTATATACCCCTGTGCGGGCTGTGCTCTATATACCCCTGTGCGGGCTGTGCTGTATATACCCCTGTGCCGGCTGTGCTGTATATACCCCTGTGCTGGCTGTGCTGTATATACCCCTGTGCGGGCTCTGCTGTATATACCCCTGTGCGGGCTGTGCTCTATATACCCCTGTGCGGGCTGTGCTGTATATACCCCTGTGCGGGCTGTGCTGTATATACCCCTGTGCGGGCTGTGCTGTATATACCCCTGTGCGGGCTGTGCTGTATATACCCCTGTGCGGGCTCTGCTCTATATACCCCTGTGCTGGCTGTGCTGTATATACCCCTGTGCTGGCTGTGCTGTATATACCCCTGTGCGGGCTCTGCTGTATATACCCCTGTGCGGGCTCTGCTGTATATACCCCTGTGCGGGCTGTGCTGTATATACCCCTGTGCGGGCTGTGCTCTATATACCCCTGTGCGGGCTGTGCTGGATATACCACTGTGCGGGCTGTGCTGTATATACCACTGTGCGGGCTCTGCTGTATATACCCCTGTGCGGGCTGTGCTGTATATACCCCTGTGCGGGCTGTGCTGTATATACCCCTGTGTGGGCTGTACTGGATATACCCCTGTGCGGGCTGTGCTGTATATACCCCTGTGTGGGCTGTGCTCTATATACCCCTGTGCGGGCTGTGCTGTATATACCCCTGTGCGGGCTGTGCTGGATATACCACTGTGCGGGCTGTGCTGTATATACCACTGTGCGGGCTGTGCTGTATATACCACTGTGCGGGCTCTGCTGTATATACCCCTGTGCGGGCTGTGCTGTATATACCACTGTGCGGGCTGTGCTGGATATACCACTGTGCGGGCTGTGCTGTATATACCACTGTGCGGGCTGTGCTGTATATACCCCTGTGCGGGCTGTGCTGGATATACCACTGTGCGGGCTGTGCTGTATATACCACTGTGCGGGCTGTGCTGTATATACCACTGTGCGGGCTCTGCTGTATATACCCCTGTGCGGGCTGTGCTGTATATACCCCTGTGCGGGCTGTGCTGGATATACCCCTGTGCGGGCTGTGCTGTATATACCACTGTGCGGGCTGTGCTGTACATACCACTGTGCGGGCTGTGCTGTACATACCACTGTGCGGGCTGTGCTGTATATACCACTGTGCGGGCTGTGCTGGATATACCACTGTGCGGGCTGTGCTGGATATACCACTGTGCGGGCTGTGCTGGATATACCACTGTGCGGGCTGTGCTGGATATACCACTGTGCGGGCTGTGCTGGATATACCACTGTGCGGGCTGTGCTGGCACCCAACACCATGTTGCAGTGCAGGAGATTCCTGCAACAGTCCGAGGCGTATCTAGGGGAAGGGGGTGGGGGGGCGTCACGGAGGTAGGGGGGGGGGGCCCCATTTGGAAGTTCGCACCGGGGCCCATAACTTTGTAGTTACGCCACTGACAGGATTTGTTAGTATGTTGGTTGTTTTCTGTTTTCTATCAGACTCCCTGTAAAGTAAATGAGGTTTATTTACTGGCACTTGTATTTTTAGCTCCAGTTTTCCATAGAATTCATAATGGTAAGAGTAACACAGATCGCAGGATAATATCCATGGATGCTCTGATTTGTTGCTTGAACTAAAGGTACCTTCACACGAAACGACGCTGCAGCGATAGCGACAACGATGCCGATCGCTGCAGCGTCGCTGTTTGATCGCTGGAGAGCTGTCACACAGACCGCTCTCCAGCGACCAACGATGCCGAGGTCCCCGGGTAACCAGGGTAAACATCGGGTTGCTAAGCGCAGGGCTGTGCTTAGTAACCCGATGTTTACCCTGGTTACCAGCGTAAAATGTAAAAAAAACAAACAGTACATACTTACATACGCGTCCCCCGGCGTCCGATTCCTGCACTGACTGAATGACTGAGCGCCGGCAGTAGCAGGGCACAGCGGTGACGTCACCGCTGTGCTGTGCTTTCACTTTCACTTTGCGGCGCTCAGTCAGTGTGGGAAGCAGACGGCGGGGGATGCGAATGTAAGTATGTAGTGTTTGGTTTTTTTACATTTTACACTGGTAACCAGGGTAAACATCGGGTTACTAAGCGCGGCCCTGCGCTTAGTAACCCGATGTTTACCCTGGTTACCAGTGTAAAATATCGCTGGTATCGTTGCTTTTGCTGTCAAACACAACGATACACGGCGATCTGACGACCAAATAAAGTTCTGAACTTTATTCAGCGACCAGCGACATCACAGCAGGATCCTGATCGCTGCTGCGTGTCAAACTAAACGATATCGCTAGCCAGGACGCTGCAACGTCACGGATCGCTAGCGATATCGTTACAAAGTCGTTTCGTGTGAAGGTACCTTAAGATAGGTAGAGAGGTGTGTGTTCACCTAGGCCTTGAAGTTCAGCGGTTAATTGTCTCTTTGCTTTCCTGTGCATCTTAGATTGGATAAAGGTTGTTGTTACCTGAACTAACAGAGGCGGAGAAGCATGGACCGATAACGGGCGTACACGATGGAGTGTCGTGTTATGCTGTGTGCTTAGACCTTGAAGTTTGGAGGGATAACATGGTTTTGTTTAAGACCTGATACAGGATACAACAAAAGTCAGTACCTTAGTTTTACGTTTAGTTTTCCTAGGGTGTTAAGTAGCTGCATGGGTTGTATGTTTCTCTATTGAATTGTTGAAAACTGGTAGGGGTGTCTGTATAGGAAACAGAAGCAATTGACTAGGATCGTACTAAAGTAAAATTGGATTTAACTTTGTGGGTGCAGGGGAGTTGAGACATTAGCTGACTTACTGGGCAGCTCAAGAAAGGTTAACAGGGGGAGGTCACCCTGAAGTAAAGAATGAGTGAGTTTGGTAGGACAGGGAAGCATAAAATAAGGTTGTTTATTAACTGCACTGGGAGATCTCCCAGAGCGTATTGATCACTTTGTCCCATTTTAGGTATCGATGTAGAGGAACGCCTATCACTCCAGAGAAGAAGACTTGACCTTTGCCCAGATGCCCCTGAGAGACTCCAGAACACTCCAGACTCCAGGTGCCCCTGAAACATCTCCTATCAGATTTCAACCATGAGGAGGAGACTGTAATAAAACCCAACGCCACTCCTTCCTGTCATTTTCCTCCTGGTCATTATTTTATATATATATATATATATATATATATATATATATATATATATATATATATATATATATATATATTAGACTGTTTATGATCTGCAGGAGAACCAAAATACAGGACACCCAACTGCACAGAAGTCAGGCTGAGCACCATTAACTCAGCCAGAGAAGAGGTTAAAGATATAAGAAAAATCCAGTCCTTTACCTCGAATCCAATATACACTCACCGGCCACTTTATTAGGTACACCATGCTAGTAACGGGTTGGACCCCCTTTTGCCTTCAGAACTGCCTCAATTCTTCGTGGCATAGATTCAACAAGGTGCTGGAAGCATTCCTCAGAGATTTTGGTCCATATTGACATGATGGCATCACACAGTTGCCGCAGATTTGTCGGCTGCACATCCCAAAGATGCTCCATACAAGGCAGGATGGATCCATGCTTTCATGTTGTTTACGCCAAATTCTGACCCTACCATCCGAATGTCGCAGCAGAAATCGAGACTCATCAGACCAAGCAACGTTTTTCCAATCTTCTACTGTCCAATTTCGATGAGCTTGTACAAATTGTAGCCTCAGTTTCCTGTTCTTAGCTGAAAGGAGTGGTACCCGGTGTGGTCTTCTGCTGCTGTAGCCCATCTGCCTCAAAGTTCGACGCACTGTGCGTTCAGAGATGCTCTTAGGCCTACCTTGGTTGTAACGGGTGGCGATTTGAGTCACTGTTGCCTTTCTATCAGCTCGAACCAGTCTGCCCATTCTCCTCTGACCTCTGGCATCAACAAGGCATTTCCGCCCACAGAACTGCCGCTCACTGGATTTTTTTTCTTTTTCGGACCATTCTCTGTAAACCCTAGAGATGGTTGTGCGTGAAAATCCCAGTAGATCAGCAGTTTCTGAAATACTCAGACCAGCCCTTCTGGCACCAACAACCATGCCATGTTCAAAGGCACTCAAATCACCTTTCTTCCCCATACTGATGCTCGGTTTGAACTGCAGGAGATTGTCTTGACCATGTCTACATGCCTAAATGCACTGAGTTGCCGCCATGTGATTGGCTGATTAGAAATTAAGTGTTAACAAGAAGTTGGACAGGTGTACCTAATAAAGTGGCCAGTGAGTGTATATATTGTATATAAATAATGATGTTATATTCATTGTCATGTTACTGTGCAGTAAATTCCATATGTGTGCATATAGACACTTTAGGTGTAATTGCAGGATTACCTGTACATGGACATACTCAGTAAGTGTGTTCTTGTGAAGGTGTCCATGCATTTACAGCCAGTAGATAACGCCAACTGCACATGGATCAATGATCTGTATGTGAATTATGGATCATTAGCAGCCATGCTATTTTATCTTAAGTCTCTATATGCATTATGGAATTGGAATGTGTGTTTTGTGTGAATGGGGAAAAAGAGTAAGGTTCTCCAGGGACAGGTCCCCTCACGGGTATTTGCCACTTTAACCCTAGCAATGGTGAAGTTCATAACGGATGGATTGAATGTCGGTTAGAATTAAACGGTGTTCTTTCCCGCAGTCTACTTAGGTATTGTGACATCATTCCCTACTCCAGAAATTCTGACCTGCCTAGTAAAGATCTGCGTATCTATCCATGGAGAAACCTCATCAACGATCTTCAATCAAGAATAAAGGAGAAGTGCCTGATGGAAGTCGTGTCTGATGCATGTCTGATGAAAGTAAAGTCGTGCCTGATGGAAGCCGTGCCATATGGAAGTCTTGCCTCCGCTACAAAAATGCCATGAGGCCCTTTCTACAGACTGTGACACCCAGCAGTCTCATCAAGCCAGATATACTGAACTTAAAATAGAGTAACGTCAATTCTGGCAGGGTGAAGGGTATGCACAGCATGATGCTGGCTGTCCTATGGACTGTAAGGGTGAAGCCATTCCAGAGTATGACCAGTAAGACTACATTGGAATAGGCCAACACCTGAAGACCGGTAACGACATGACCACAGAGACATAGCAAAAAGATTTTTATAACAAAAGACTTTGATTTGACAATAAAAAGAAAGAAGAAAAAGAAGTTGTACTCTGTGGAGGGAAATGTTGGGTTACGGTGAAAGGCAGGGAAGAGCTGATGGTGGTGTGGATGATGTCTAGGTACCTAAGTGCAGAATTATACTTCATTCCATCCTGAATTGTCACAAGTTATAAATGGGGCTGAGTAAGCAAATAAATCCCAGCACAACACGTCCCTCAAATTTCATTGTCGTGTTCTCGACAATAGGGGGATTGTAGAAGAGAAGTGCCCAAAAATGTATATCTTTATATAGAGTTGTGTTTAGGGCATGTTTTGTGTATATACACATTAATATATATTTCCCTACATGTATGCCACATGGAACAAAGACCCTCCTCCAGCCTGCTGTATTACAAGCTTGTCAAATGGTTTTTTTGAGGGGGTGTATCTTAGTGGACAATAGACTCGTGACCTCATCCCCCACACCTGGGGCCAGACACACTTCTTTTAGCTGGTCACATAAAAGGGACAACACCATGTGGCTCTGGACTCTCTTGCCTCTTGCTTCCTGGAACCATGATGGACACACACATGGCTGAGTATATGCTATTTAGTAGGCCTTAGGGAAAGATGAGCCATAGGTGAGAGGGCTGATATTGCATGTGTGATTTGGGTGATTCATGCAGTTAATTGTGGATTTTTACTGTGTGATATTGTTCTGATATTACTGTATACTGTAGTGACATTACTGTATTAGCACTGCAGTATCATTATTGTGTGTATATATATATATATATATATATATATATATATATATATATACATATATATATACAGCATATATATATATATATTTATAGTCACCAGCATGGGTGTAAATATATATGTATGTAATAGACTGCAGACTTGTGTGTGTGTGTGTAATAAATATCCTTTATTGATACACGGTTTTGTCTCAGTTAGTATATAATATAAAGAAAAGATAGCGTTGACGCATATTAAATGGATATTAATTATTAGTAGTCAAGTTTGGCATTAATAGTTGATATTGGACCTCAATAGAGGTGCAGTGAGAGTTCCCCTTTAATATCTATAAACTTTAGTATTTTTAGAGGGGAAACATCCTTGTACAATCCCTTTAACAGGTATCACATACATGCAACATGTTCTGGCTCCAGGCCAGAAGGGGGAGCTCTGATCCAGTTTTTGGGTGGCTCCCTTATATATATTCTGGCTGGAGGAAGAGTTAGTCAGTCTGTGAGAGGAGAGGAGTCAGGAGGACAGAGGGGCCATGCAGACGTGAGGTGCTGCAGCTCCTGGAAAGGAAAGAAAGGAACAGAACAGTGTTGAAGAGAGAGTGAAGGAGGAAAAGAAGCAAAGTAAAGTGAAGAGCTGGAGGGAAGCTACGACTGAGCTTCCTCCAAGCTGAAATGCAGGAAACGGTGGCCGGAAGACCGAGGTTGTGGGGGGTACCTTCATGCCCCACAGTAAAAACTGGTGGACAGCCGGTTGCAAGTCTCCTGTCCACCAACAATATCGAAAGGCACGGTAACACATAGAGCTCGGGTCATAATTAGGGATCCTGTAAAAAGGCTTGCGTTATCTGCCATGTGCGTAGTGTCCTACCAACAAGGGGGACAGAGAGAAAGTGAGGACCTTGTGAGAGGCCTAAGGCAGCAAGGGACTACAGCGCAGCACAGAAGGGAAGGCTTCCAACCCCACCTGGCTAGGGGATTCCTGAATCGCTTCCAAGTCGGCTGGACCATACCAGCACCTGTGACCCTGGACTGTGGCTGCCTTGATCCAGTAAAGAGGTAAAGAGACTGCAGCCTTGTCTCCTCTGTTTCTTTCTACCCCACCTACCATCTGTCCCTACTACATCGGGAGCCCTGGGGATCCAGCTTCACCTGTGGGAAGCCGTACCATCCCTGCTGCAGTACCAGCACCCCAGGAGACTCATTTAGGCAGTGTTGGTTAACCCTGATCGAATACCACAGGTGGCATCACAAACAAACTTTATTATTTATTCAACAACCCCTTTAAAGAACTTTCCTTTAATTTTGATGTCCAGGGCCATGGACTGGGTCCATGCCACTGCGACCACTTCTTTAACGACCACCGGACCTGGTTCGAGTAACCCCTAGGCCCTTGCGGGCACTCCAAGCTTGGCATCATGAACAGGATGGACCGACCCAGCAAACTGGGTCTTGTGCGCGTAAGAGACTGAGCTTTATTGAGAGACTATTGAATTGTTAATTGCCGCCAAAATTGCCACCATTACAGCACCACGAGGAGCGCAGGAGAACCACCGGACCCGATGCCGAGTAACCCCTAGGCCCTGGCGGGGCAGCATAGACAAGTATATAAAGCAAAGGTGAACTCTGTACATCTCATATCCATAAAATGAAGAATGTTTTCTACAAGCCAGAAAAAGTGAAAGAAAATGCCACATAACAGCCTTTTCCTTAGAAAATGACTACAACTTTCACAATGTAGAAGTAGCTAAGCCTTCATAAGGAACACATTCACCATCTCAGATTTCATCATCAGTAGATGACATCACCATCACCTAAGTCCCTGAGTTGTCCTCAGTTGTCCTCCTCTATGAAGTTACAGTATTAAATATTTTATACAGCTGTTACTGAGAAATATGATTCTGGGTAACAATTACGACATGGATACAGTCTTCAGCTCCCATGAAGGTTGCCGCCTAGCTTTCCTAGGCATCAGATATCTGGAGGTGCCAAGAATTACGCTTTAACGAAAATGCCCAACAAAGTAAATTTTCCATTCACGAAAGCAAAGCTGTGTGAATCCCTTCAGCTGTATTAATGGCCTCAGAAACCAAAATATCAGTAAAATTACATTTTTTATTTTATTTCGTAATTAGTACTTTATAATGGATTTCTACATGTCACTGAATACTTTATCCAAGCTATCTAATGTATACTGTACTCCTGTTAATGATAACAGCCATGGGGGTCAAGCAGATCCCAGCACTGTTACCACATTGTCACGGAGAGATCACACAGGTCTCATCGCTTGCCCCCAATATGTCAGGGAAATTCAACTCCACTGCCTCCAATCGTCAGGATGATTATGCAATTAACTGACAACGGATTTACAAGGCCGCAGCCGCTTCCATTACTAGACCGGTTATTGGGGAACTCACAGTGAACATGTTGTATATTACCTTTGATTCCAACATATGGAATATACACTCACTGGCCACTTTATTAGGTACACCTGTCCAACTTCTTGTTAACACTTAATTTCTAATCAGCCAATCACATGGCGGCAACTCAGTGCATTTAGGCATGTAGACATGGTCAAGACAATCTCCTGCAGTTCAAACCGAGCATCAGTATGGGGAAGAAAGGTGATTTGAGTGCCTTTGAACGTGGCATGGTTGTTGGTGCCAGAAGGGCTGGTCTGAGTATTTCAGAAACTGCTGATCTACTGGGATTTTCACGCACAACCATCTCTAGGGTTTACAGAGAATGGTCCGAAAAAGAAAAAAAATCCAGTGAGCGGCAGTTCTGTGGGCGGAAATGCCTTGCTGATGCCAGAGGTCAGAGGAGAATGGGCAGACTGGTTCGAGCTGATAGAAAGGCAACAGTGACTCAAATCGCCACCCGTTACAACCAAGGTAGGCCTAAGAGCATCTCTGAACGCACAGTGCGTCTAACTTTGAGGCAGATGGGCTACAGCAGCAGAAGACCACACCGGGTACCACTCCTTTCAGCTAAGAACAGGAAACTGAGGCTACAATTTGCACAAGCTCATCGAAATTGGACAGTAGAAGATTGGAAAAACGTTGCTTGGTCTGATGAGTCTCGATTTCTGCTGCGACATTCGGATGGTAGGGTCAGAATTTGGCGTAAACAACATGAAAGCATGGATCCATCCTGCCTTGTATGGAGCATCTTTGGGATGTGCAGCCGACAAATCTGCGGCAACTGTGTGATGCCATCATGTCAATATGGACCAAAATCTCTGAGGAATGCTTCCAGCACCTTGTTGAATCTATGCCACGAAGAATTGAGGCAGTTCTGAAGGCAAAAGGGGTCCAACCCGTTACTAGCATGGTGTACCTAATAAAGTGGCCGGTGAGTGTATACATACACTCATACAGCCACAGCCAACTCCAAAATAACAAAAATAGCTACTCATGGGGTGTACTTAGATAGTGCTGGGAGGCCCTCCTCTTCTAATAGTATGGGCATCACTAATAAGCTGTAAGCCAGACACTGTGCATTACCTGTGTGCGACCAGCGCCCTATACAAGCCTCTTTTCTGCAATTTAATACTAAGCAGTCACCCCCTCCAAGTTGTGAGTGATTGTTAGTATTTTGTACCTGTGTTGCCACCATCTTTACTACATGGGTTTGCTGTAACTATTAGTTCTGAGACCTTGGCAGGTAAATACTACTGCCCTTTTATGTTAATTCTTGAATTTTTGGAGTTTTTTTATTCTTTTTGTGGATTTGCTTTTAATTTTAGTGTTAGGATTCGCAAGTGTGAGGACCCTTGACGTGGGTTGCGAGCTCGTATATCTTGGCCAAAATATTGACCTACAGTGGGTACAGAAAGTATTCAGACCCCTTGTGTGTCTGAGCAAAGGGTCTGAATACTTATGCCCAGGTGATATTTCAGCTTTTCTTTTTTAATAAATTTGCAAACATTTCAACATTTCTGTTTTTTTTTCAGTCAAGATGGGATGCAGAGTGTACATTAATGTGAAAAAAAATGAACTTTTTTGAATTTACCAATCGGCTGCAATGAAATTGAAAAATTTAAAGGAGTATGAATACTTTCCATACCCACTGTATACCTCATATATTATGCATATTTTTTTGCACTTCATTTTACAGGGTGCAGGTGAGCCCAGAATTTTTGATCTTGTAAATTAGGGTGTCTATTCTCATGGAGTGCACTTTCAGACAGTACTGGGCAGACCACCTAATCAAATAACATGGGCTTCACTAGTAGGCTGCTAGCCAGACACTGTGCATTACCTGTGTGTGAACAGTGCCCTATACAAACCATGTTTACTATATGCTGATACTGCATTAGTTCTGAGACCTGGGCTGGTAAATACTGCTGCCTTTTTTATCTGTGTTAATTCTTGAATTTTTGGAGGATTTTTTATTCCTCTTTTTGTTGCTTTGATTTTAATCTGACTGCCTGTCACCAATATGTCAGGGAAATGCCACTTTGATACCTCCAATCAGCAGAGCGATTATATAATTGACTGAAGATTGATGGACGAGGCTGCGGTTTCTTCCACCACTAGGTCGGTTACTGGGGAACTCACAGCGAGTGTACAGTATATACACCTCTGATTCCATCACATGGAATATATGTATGCAACACCCATCAGGGCCGTGGGGTTCTCAGAACCGAGTCGGACAGTTCTTTGGGGAAGTCAAGGGGCCGTCACCCGAATCCGTGGCCCTGGCGTGCAATAAAAATGCAAGGGGGAAAGTTATTTTGGATTAATTCCTGACACCACCCGTGGTGTTTGGCAAAGGACGGCCGATGCTGCGGATCAGGTCAACTGGGGCCAATGGTGACGCAGCAAAGATGGTACAGCTCCCCACGCGTAAAGCGGGGCCCCATGGCAGATAAAACAGGCAGTTCAGGTGGTAGTGAACATTGGGGTGCGGAGAATAAGGGACACAGAAAAAAATACAGTTTTCTTTACCTTTACTTCTTGGTAGATGAACTTGCAATCCGGAGACCAGTTACCGGTAACAGAAAGAGTCCAGCTAGCCTTTAAGCATTCAGGGGGGTCCATCTTACCTGGTGGGGTTGGAGGCCTTCCTGCTGCGCTCCCTTTTTGGGTCCCTGCTGCCTGTAGATAAGCTGTGGCCCTCTCCTGCGTGTTGGCTTTATCCTGTATGGCATACAGCACGAGTCTATCACGGGCACTGCCTTTTTACTGGCAGCCCCGGGCTGACCAGAGAGAGCAGCTCCCCCAAAGTCGGGTCTAGAACTCCCCCTTCTGGCCTGGAGCAGGGATTGTGCTGCATGCTGTGTTTTACCTGGAATGGGGACCTTTTCCTGCTTCCAGGCATGACATCAACCTTCAGAGGGAGGCAATGTCACCATGGCAACCGGACTCTTGGGTTCCACATGTATATATGCCCGTATGGTTTCTGCCAGCTCCACAATAGCAAAAAGAGCTACTATCTGCCACCAGCAATCATTTAAAAGGGTTGATCAGACACCCATTACATATAGCGTATGGCTTCAGGGGTGCGGGTTACAGAGCTTTTAAATTTCAAATATTTAATCCAGAAAGGTTGGCAGTGTTTGTAAAAGTATTCAAAGATGATACACAATTGGAACAAAACAAAACGAGATATACATTTACATAAAATAAACGAGAATAACAAGAGATTTAGTAAACTTGATGTCACAGATATGGCTCAGAGCTTAGTGGAGGGAAACAGTCCGATTGGGAAAATGAAACACTCTCACAGCAAACTTATGACTTCTAAAGTAAATGACGACCAAACCCAAATACTGCTTTTTATTAGCTCAAGGCTTCGCCCACATACCTCCACTTGATGAGCTCATGTGGGAGCTGATTGTGGGATGTGCTGGTCTGTTAGAATCTTATGAGATCCAGAACTTACAGGATATATTCGCCCCTTGAGGTTCCAGACAGCAGATATTGTCATATGTCACGATTTTACCTTTACATAGAGATCAAACATAACCTGGATAGCTTCAGCTATCAGAAGGTTATTAAGTTGGAGTGGTTCTAAATGTTTCACAGTCATATGAGTGAATGCGTTCTGTTCCTCCAATAGCTATGATGCTGAAAATCTATCTCCCATAAATTTTGGATCAATTCAAAACCCTAATATTCATATCTGGACAATGGAGACAAAAAGTATTGAACACTCTCAGAAAAATCCTTTGAACCGAGGATGCTCTTTTCTTAGAACAAAGAAAACCCCTGCATTTCTCCGCCTCTGCGTAAACACATCTCACGCATAGACTATGTGCACACAATGCGGTTTTAATGCATTTTCACAGCTCTTTTTTATGCTTGTAAATGCTCCAAAAAAGCAATGGAATACAAAAGCAAGGTAATTCAATGAAAACCCTGAAGTGCTGTGCACATGATCCGTAAGTTTTATTTTCTGCAGCATGTCAATTCTTTTTGCATTTCTGCAGCGTTTTTGACTCATTGACTTAAATTGAGTCAGTCAAATCTGCAGCAAAAATGCAGGTGTAAAAATATTAGCGCCTCTTTTGCTGCAGATTTGCTGCCAAAAACACTGCGGTTTGTCTAAGGGAAATTATGTCAGAAGGAGGAAGAGTGTGTGGGCGGAGAATATGTGTGTGTCTGTGTGTGTAGGTGGAGGATATGTGTGTGTCTGTGTGTGGGCGGAAATACAGTATGTGTGTGTGTCGGCGGAGAATATGTGCATGTGTTTCTGTGTGTGGATGAAGAATATGTGCGTGGTTCTGTCCTTGTGTCTGTCTGTGTTTCTGTCAGTGTGAGTGTACCCATGTGACCTGTGTACCCAGGCGTCATCTAATGGGACTACTACTCCCATCCGGCTACATGCTTTGTCACATATAACAGAGACAGCATAAGTTGATGATGGGAGAATAGTCTCATTATCTGGTGCCTGTGTTCAATTGTAAAAAAAAATCAAAACATTTACATATCCACAATACATACTCACCGAACGCCTAATCCCCAATGTCTGTGTCTCCTGCAAACAATCAAAAATAATAAACCAACATATACTCACCTCTCCGCCATAGTCCATTTAATACTGAGTGTCCCACGTCGATCTCACCCGGCCACCGGCGACCCACTGACAGGAGGTAATCGCTCCCGCCATGTATTACTAACCCGCCGTGAGCGTTCACTGGAGTTCATCAGCTGATCAACTCCGGTTCTCTCACTTACAGCACCGTTGCATGGGAAAGTTCTCATACAGTGGTAGTGCAGTAAGTGAGAGCAACGAAGCTGATGAACTCTGATGCACTTTCAAGGCAGCTCAGTGATACACTGCGGGAGCGATTACCTCCTGTCAGTGTATCACTGGAGGACATGTAGAGAGGTCACATCTCCTGATGTGATTGTTCTACACGTGAGATCGCCATGGGACACTTGGTATTAAAAGGACCACGGCGGAGAGAATAGTAATGTATGTTGGTTTATTATTTTTTGATTGTTTGCAGGAGACGAGAGCATCGGGGGTTAGGCATTCAGTAAGTATGGTAAATTTATATTCAATAAAGGAGTCTGTGTGATTATTTCAAATAAAGGTCTTTATTCTGGCTGTGTCTTTACCATATTACTATAGGATTAGTAATGGATAGGTGTCTTATAGATGCCTCTCCATTACTAACCTGTTGGCTTGATATCACCTGACAATACAAAGATGACATCAACCCCACAAATATGAGCCCCACTTGCCACCGCTACAGGGCAAGTGGGAAGAGTGGGGCTATGTGCCAGAATTGGAGCGTAATTTCTGGGGCGGCTGAGAGCTGATGTTTTTAGCCTGGGGGATGCCAATATCCATGGCTCCTTCCCAGGCTATTAATATCAGCCCGCAGGTGTCTGCCTAGCCTTTCCCGGTTCAATTTTATAGGGGGACTCCATGTCAATTTTTTTTCTGGGGTTCCCCTGTAAACTATCCAGTAAAGGCTAAGCAAACAGCTGGGAGCTAATATTAATAGCCTGGGAACGTTTGGCTATTGGCTCCTTCCCAGAATATTAACATCTGCCCTCAGCCATTGGCTTTCCCTTTGCTGGCTATTAAAATTATGTGAGAACCCACGCAATTTTTTTTATATTTTTTGAAAAATAAACTGATATTGAATTTCAAGCAGATTTCTGACAGTTGCTTTTTTGATACAGCATATGTATGTTAATTATGTTAATACATAGGCTGGTGTCTGTGTGTGTGTTTTGTCTGTGTCTTTATTCAATATTTATGAGGGTATCTGGCTAAAGAAGTTGAACGAGGAAATGCTATCACAATTCTTTTTTTTGTTTAATAATATACAGTATCTTTTTTTTTTTTTTTTCAAATAATTTTTATCAAACATTTTGACATTTTTACAATAAAGGATAAGGGGAGAAAGGGAAGGGGAATGAGGAAGGGGAAATAAAGGGAAAGAAAACCCCAAACACAGTGTGGGTTTGGAAAACAGGCATTCAAAAACAGACAAAATTATAGTTGCTTAAAAAATACTACACATATGAAACTTATAAATAAAGCTAAAGAAAAAAAGTAATAATTATTCTAGCGTTATATGAAGTGGTTATAGATTTTAGGAAAATAAGATGTTGCTTAAAAGTTAGGCCTAGCAGTAACAATGACAGTACACAAGTCAAAAATAACATAGCTCAAACTTAAGTAATAAAATAAAGGAACTGTGGACATAATGCTTAAGCGTTAAACAAATAAAAAGGTTATAAAATAGCGTCAATATCTAGATAACATATACAATGCTCAGTAGTATTAGTATTCTAAATTAGTAGTCCGTGCAATGAAAGTAGAATAAAAAGTCGTATAAAAGAAAATAATGCCTGTAACAGGTCCGAGAGTGCACCCGACACCCCAAAGACCTAGTGGAGGAAAGTTCGGTTTTGATCCAATAAACAAAAATGTAAAGGAAAAAAAAGAAAAATACAAAGTGAGTTTTGAAGTGGAATTAAGCTGTTGCGGTTACTCAGATAGTCAGTCGTTGATTGATTGTAGAATGTTCAACCAGGACAGCTGTCTTTCAAATTGTAGATGGAAAACTGGATGTGGCCCCAGAGGAGTAAATTCCAATGCGTTTTAACAGTTCAATACCCCCGCCTGGGGAGGAAACATAGTAAAAACCTGACAGAAGTCTCACCCGGAGAGTTGTTGATCTTGCCCAGGAGTAGGAGAAGCCTGCTCGCAGTAATTCTCTTGTGGTGTGCAAAAAAGCTCTCCTATTTTGGAGCGTAATTTTTGACAAATCCTTATAAAAAGACAGATGTTTGTAAGGGAAAGAGAGGAATCCCTGATCTCTCGAAATACCCAAAAGTGCGTTCCTCACCCAATTAGGATAAAAGGTAACAATGACGTCGCATGACAGGTCCCTGGGAAGTGTGGATGGTCTACGTATTCTGACAACTCTCTCTATCAAAGGGCCTTCGGTAGAGTTAGGCAGTAAATTAGAAATCATTGAAGATACGTAATTCTCCAGCTGGGAAGCCTGAATTGAATCTGGTATACCCCTGATCTTAACGTTATTCTTCCTTTTAAAGTCTTCAAAATTATTTAAGTTGGTTTGTAAGAGATCCAAATTTTTCTGGATCCCCTCCAATTAATCTAAAGGCTTAGAAATGGCTTGACAAATGTTTTGTTAGTTTTTTCCAAAATTGCATTTATGTGCAACTGAATCTTGAACGAAAGAGGTTCCAGTATTTATGATATCTCAGCTGCAGATTTTACGGATGTAATTATTTCTTGGAAAAGCTTTTTAATAAACATTTGGGACGCTTTTGAATTGAATGACAGTTTAGGCTCAGTAATTACATCCTTCCCGCAAATGTTCAAGGTGGTAAGAAATGATTTGATAAGACACACCATAAACCCCTCTGTTGGATGATCTTCAGATGCTGGAATACCTTCAAATTTTACTAATGTAGGGGAAGACTTTTTTAATCTGCTTTTTACAGGTTTTTTAATTGGTTCACCAGAAAACTCACTTGAAGAAGAGTAACTGGAGAAATTAACCGTATCATAGCCAGTAAGAACCAAATAATCACTATCCATATATGACTCCTTTGAGTCTGGTCCCTCTGATCGCTCCACGGATCCATTGGAACTGCTGGATAAATCAGTCATTACGCCCCCTACTTCTCCCCCCTCCTGCTTTTTCCCTGAAGCTACCAAACTATTAAGGGAAGTAAATTGGGATTCATAGTACTCCGTTTTGGACTTGGAGTCATCCATTGTAAACTTTAGACCCTCAGGTTTTTCCTCTAGTAATATTTCTTTAAGGTTCCCTTTTTGTGAGTCTCTGTAGAAACGGCAGGAGGGGCTTATAACAGTGGGGTTATGGTTTAATTGCATATCATATTTCCTAATAGAGCTGGTAATTCCAGCTAAACCCCCCCCCCCCCCCCGCGGTGTAATTACAGGGGAAAGAATTTTCACATGTATTGGGATGGTATAGGGTATTGCTTACCCACTCAGTAATCCTTTGTTCCTCTCCATTTTTAATTCCTGAAGTGGCATTGTCCTCTCCCTTAGCTGCACCATCTTCTTCTTTAACCGAGTCCCCTCGGTTCAGCGTCTCTTCACTCCGCTCCATGTGCTGCCTCGCTCCCTGCTGTACTTCCGGTGAGAGGCTCCCCCGACGCGATCCTGATGCCGCTTCCCCAGCAGGGAGCGGCTCTCCTTTCGATGATCCCTGGTATGCGGTCTTAGTCTGTGTCGCTCCGGGTCCCGGCGGCTGTCAGAGGCTTCGGCACGAACTCCCGTGCGCTGCAGTTTAATCTGCTCCCCTGGACTTTACTGAGCGGCTGCATCTTACCGGGTGCCAGCGGTGGATGAGTCACTCCTTTGATCACAGCTGATGCCTGCTTCATTTCGGCGCCCGGTTCCACCGCAGCTCCCTGCTTCTTACCGCTGCCACTTACCAGTGACAGCGTCGCTGAGAGGGGAGCTTTAATGCCGGTCTGAGTCCCGGAGGTCCGCTGTGCACCAGAGGTCCTCTGCTTCACGGGTGTCCGGCAGGGAGTTGGTTTCAAAAGGGCAGGTCCGCCATGTTTTCCTCCATGTGAGGGGATCGCTCCTCCAGAGCCACGTATGCCTCTGTGTCCTGGAAGAGGGTTTCTCCTTCCCGGAATGGGTCCATTATTCTTGCGATCAGTTCCAGGCATATTCAGGAAAACTTCTGGACCCAAATAATCCACTTTTAGTAGCTTTTAGTTGCTTGGATCTGGGAAATTACAGGAACTCCTGTAACACAGGTCAGCTCCTGCTCCCGTGCAAACCACGCCTCCCAATATACAGTATTTTTATTTAACTCTATGGATTTGCAAAAATGCATAAAAAACTCTCTTATTTCCAGCTGTGTTTTTCTACCAAGAGATCCAGAAACCTTGCAGAAATGTCTGCAACAAAATGCACATAAAAGGAAAAGAATCCAGCTCAACGATGCAGTGAAAGATCCGTAGCTTTATTTCACTTCAAAATAGCGTGTGAGGACAAAACATCAGCACATTAAAACCAAGATCAACGCGTTTCCGGTGACTGAGCACCCTTAATCATGATACAAAATGCACAACATGCACACATAGCATTACTGTCGTCCACAGCAAATTTTCCCTGCTGTCACTATCTGGTCACCGCAGAAGGTCCCTGCTTCAAAGGAGTTGGAGTGTTAGCTCCTTTCCCTTGCTTTAACTAGTTCTCTTGTTCCTAGGTCTTATTAATCCCAGTTCAGTGTTCAATGTGAAGGAGGTTGAAGTGGCTGCTCATCTCCATTTTCTGGAGATGTCTTATGAATTTAATTTTTTCTCTATTGTATGACAACTTGTTATATAATCATTATAATTATAATTTCAGATACTATGCATTATTTAGACCTCCTTTGTATACAATTATTTCTGAAATTTGAAATACAATTAAATAAAGCCAAATGTTTTAAAAAATATATTGGCTTCAGAGAGGCGTACTGAGCATGAATTAAAGTGCCGAAGACTTCCTATCTCTTGCAGTGCGCCTCTCTGAAGCTGGGACTCGTACACCTGGCTTCAGAGGCTCAGTGATGCGATTTTAAATCTATTAAGAAGTTTGTGGGATATTAGAGTGTGTAGCTGAGGATTGGAGTCCCTGAGACCTGAATGATTCAGTCGTGTGGATTAGTGGATTAGTTGATGGGTTCAGTTTGAGATGGATGTTTAGGAAAAGGCTGTATTTTAAGTAATCTTTCCCCTACATTATTGCCAGAAGTTGAAACAAAGTTTCAGGATGTTGAAGTATTTCATGCAAATCAGTGTGGAGAGCAACCAACAAGTATAACAGCTTGTGTTGAAACCATCAAGATTCTGCACCCAAACCATCAAGATTCTGTACCCCCTGACTTTGGACCCTCACCCTCACTGGTCATGCTCTTTAGGAATTTATTTTCTTGGGGTAAGCCTATTCTCTAGCCTGATTTAAGGCATCAGATAATCTCTCCGATGCTGTGAAGTTGTAATAACTTGTCCTTTATTGGCACATGTAGATATGTGAGTGGGCTTTGGCCATTCCTGCTTTCGTTTCATCTATTGCACTAGGCACTTTATTTCCTTTGCAGGTGATTATTCATAATTGGGATCCATTCTTATTGTGAGATTTAGCATAGGGCTTTGTATTTCCCTTAGGGGGTTGGGAAATTTAGCACCCCCTTTGCGTTTTTTATGCATGGGCCAGTTTTTATTTAAGATTATTGCCAGTATATTTTGATGTTATATTTTGTATAATATATTGGTATTCATCTGGGTTCTTGTCCGGTGGCTAGACCCTATTGTGGGGATGTATATTACTGCTGTATTTAAATGTTTTTAAATTTTGGGTGTTTGTGGTTTCCAATAAACTTTATTTTTGTGTACATTTGGTGGTCCCGGCTTTATAGCATGTTTTCTTTTTTCTTGGTCTTCTGTTAGTTTGTATATAAGAAAAACCTGGTACTCAACTTGCATGAAGATGCTTTTTAATAGTTCCAAGCGGAGATACAGTGACAGCAATAACAAATGTTTCGGTCATATGTGTCTGACCTTCATCAGTTGCTGTAAATTACATAACAAAAATAATATATATCTGGTACAAAAATATAAATAAAGTATGTACAAAAAATTACATTCATTTACGTGGCACTACAGAGAATTACAATGAATTAATTGAATCCAGAAGAACAAAAATAAACACATCATGGCACAGTCAAGTGGAAGGATGAGGGATATGAGATGAAGTACGTACCATAAAGTGATTACTGGTGGCGTGGGTGTTGTCACTAGCAAGTGGCTTGTGATACAGAAAGCTGAAAAAATTAGTGAGGGTATTTTTCAATAGGCAGGAGGGGAGAGGGGACGTGGTATGAGTATATAGTGATAATGTGAGAAAAGGAATATGTCTGCATACCCCTAAAAAGAAAGGCACTGCTTGATATGAGAAGTTATGGGTGCAGCCTGTGTAAAGCAAAAGTCCTCATTAGATGACCAGCTCCAGTGGGGTAATTCTCTGTAGTGCCACGTAAATGAATGTAATTTTTTGTACATACTTTATTTATATTTTTGTACCAGATATATATTATTTTTGTTATGTAATTTACAGCAACTGATGAAGGTCAGACACATATGACCAAAACGTTTGTTATTGCTGTCACTGTATCTCCGCTTGGAACTATTAAAAAGCATCTTCATGCAAGTTGAGTGCCAGTTTTTCTTATATATGTTACTATGGTTTCGGAACCTACCTGGGTACCATCCATTTGAGCAGTGCACACGGTTTTTTGTTTATTCTGTTAGTTTGTGACATGTTCCAGGTAGATCCCAATAGTCTATTATAGTAGATGGTGCCCTTCGCTTTTTGATTTTCTACGATATTGTTGTTTAAAGAAAAGTAACATTTTCATGTTTAACCATGGTCTGTTGTAATCTCTTTGAAGGAAAATCTTGATCAAGAACTGGATATTCAAGCAGAAACCGAATAGAAGACAAAAATAAGTGGCAAGTTTGAATGATCATGAAAAATTAACATGCAAGGGAAAAATTATTACATGTAACCCCAAAAACAATAAATGCGTATTTAACTAATTTTATTTATTTATTCAATTAGTTTCAAGCATAAACTAAAACAATATGTTACCAATACAAATAATTACAATTTGCAGCATGTTTAATTACATATAGTAATTTCCATTAGTTTTTTTTTTTATTCTCTGTTGAAACACAAATCAAAAGAAATGTGTGATTTTCATTAGTTGATATTCATTAAATCCAAATTACAAATCAGAGAAGGACACCAACAATTTTGTTCACATCTGTATATATGTATAATACTACATCCTACTAATCTGCCAGTGCAAAAGAAACAGTAAGCTTAAGTTAATTGAGATTCTGGAGAACTTCTTTAACGTAATACAACATGTATGGTCCAGACATGGCAGCGGATGTCAGCTGTACACTGTTAACAGAAGAGTATCAACAATTGTGTTCCCATCTGTATACATATTACTATAAGACTATCGCTAGGGCTAAAATCGCTTATGCATATAGTAAAGTTCTGTTGCTGTGGAAATGGAATGTAAAATATAAAGGAAGTACAAAAAGAAGTTATTCAGCACAATCAGATCACTCCAATTAAATTGCAGGCCACAACTTATGACTATCCAGATACAATAATGCTCTACTTCAAAAAGTAATATTATATGGTAGAAAAAGAGAAAGCCATCTCAACTATTAAATGAAAGGCCTGTACTTTTCTTGTGTTGGGTCCATTTCTGGCGGTGGCTTAAAAAGTGCATCAAAACTGGATGTGTATTTCAACCTTAATGTACTGACTAGCAAGCAAGTAGTCGTGCATTTGCAGGGAAGGAGCAATAGCCATAGGTGCTTTGGGGCGTTTGAGCCCAGCAGTGCCCAGGACACTGAGCAGGTAAGAGGAACATATGCACGTATGTCACAGCCAAGCACTCATGCCGTACCAACCACTCTACATATGCAGGTTCTGTGAGAGCATGTAGCAATGCAGAACGACCTGGTATTGGTGTGTGGGGGTAGGAGAAGTAGGGCGTCTGAGAGTAGGCACCGCATAAGAAGGGACTGATGGTGATGAACGGGAGGGCCTCATTCAAAGGAATGGGGCATATGGTGATTAGTTTATATGTAGCGCCCCCACTGCCGCAGGGCCGAGGGGTACCCGGTACCGGGCCTCTGAGTCTCTGTTCTGGGGTTGTCACGGTGGCTAGACCCGGTCCGTGACCCTGCCGAGGGGTGTACAATGAAAGAAGGGTATGGTGGCGAAGTTATGATGTGGTGCAGGCCACAGTAAATAACGAGGACACCAGGTTGCAGTCTCTTTACCTCTTTACTGAAGGCTTCTGGGTCCTCAGTCCGGAATACGGTTAACCGGGCTGCGCAAGTCCGGCCGGTCCGATGGCACCTCCAGAGTTCCCGTTGCAGGTGGAAATCTGTGCCTTCCTTCCTGTGTGTTGTGGTCCTCCCCTGCTGTGCTTACGGGATAGTACCCCACAACTGTTGTGTCTGTTCCTCGTGTTCCCTCACAACTCAATTCTGATGTTCTTCTTCTTCTCGCCCCCCAGATCTTATGGTAGGACGCACCCGTATGACGGGAAGGCTCGGAGCTCTTCCGGGACCCTAGAGTCGCCCCTCTCCAAAGGTTGCCCCCTATGTCTGCGTAGGTGATGTAGGTGAGGCAGCCAGCCTATAGCTCTCTGCCCTGCCGTTGGTTTGAAGTAATGCTTAGAGCTCTGTACTTCCTCGGCGTTCTGGCCACCGGTTATTTACGCCTCAGTAGGATGTTGCCTCGGTCTAACAGCACGACTCCTACTGGTATTTCTCCCTGATGCATTGATCTCGTTTCTCACTCAGCACAATAAATCTCGCTTCTTGTCCTTTCTTAGGGCACCGCCGCTATGAAGTGCAGGCGCGGTCCCGTAGCTTTCTCTCTGATTGCCAGGCCTCTGTCAGGATCCCACCCCTGACAGGGACCCTACCGAATCTTCCCCTACAACACCCTCTGCCACAAGGTGTTGCCTGGTTCCAACCCAGTCAGCGTTCTCTCTAACTTCCTGCCTAACCCACAGTTTTACCAGACTGTGAGGAGTGGCCTAATGAATAGTACCCTTAGCTCCCCCTGGAGGCCAGACTGTGAAATATATTGGTGTCTGTGATACCTGGTCAGACGAACTCCTTCAGTGCCATCAGACGTACCATAGCCCCCCTTAGCGGCGGAGCCACAGTACTGCAACGACCAGGACTCTGTGGCGCTGCACTCCCCCCCGGTTAAATCCAGTACTCCTGGACTGGGAAGAAAACAACAATACATGTCAGCAAAAAGACATACAATTTTTAAAAATGCAAGTACAAGTCAACTTTTTAACAGAGCTTCCCTTTATGGGAGGTGAGGACACTTGAACGTTACAAACATGGTTAAATACTTTTAAATAACTTTACTATAAATAACTTTTCTTACCCAACCGGGTATTCTACTAAGTGCAAAATTCTGAACACTAATCCAACTTTGCCTTTAAGGACGTACCTGCTGAATCCACTAAAGACCTTCTTATAATCACATTATAAGGTTACTGAACATTTTTACATTCTCCTACTTTAAGTCTGCAGGACCGCCTGTCCTAACTGCTCCAGACCTACTGCCTCTCCTTTCTGCACAGGACCGCCCCTTTCCGCCCGGGCCTACTGTCCTTCCACTACTATACACAGTATAGAACATATCATTTTTCTTTCAGTTCAAGATCACTGAGCCATCTCTGTATGGCTCCTAGAAGGACTCACTGACTAACCCCGTACGGGTTTTAGCAGCAAAATAGCAGAGAAAAACAATGAACTATTTACAATCATTAAAGCATTTTTGCTTACTCTGATGGTGGCTGTGCAGGGGGTGGTCTTCGGTCCTCGGCCGATGCAATGTCTGTGCTGGTAGTTGGTCTCTCAGGTGCCATCAGATCAGCTGGTGTCTGGATTTGGAGGCTAACCCTGCTTGCAAGCTCGGTGGCGGCTACAAGGCGGACGGTGGTGATAGTAACGAGATCTGTCAAATCTGGATCAATCGGGGTCGCGGCAACAGGTAACGCTCCCTCAGGCTCACACCGGTGGACATTCCGAGCGCACCATCCTTGTGCATTCCGGCGGCGAGTGTACGTCACCTGATCCCCCTTTTGCAATGGGTCACCATCTCGACTGCAGCAGGGAGTTTTTACTTTGTAACTAGTAACGAAGACATCAGTTGGTAGTCCCGGTTCCTGTATGGAGCCCCAACCCCTCTTCAGGTGGAAGGCTAGCACGGTCCCCCGCTTTACCACGTCTTTCCTGTTGTGCGCAGGCTTCCTGCATTGCGTTTTTGGCATATCAGATCGTTCTGTTTCGTCTCGGTTTTTCCAGTGTTGGATCAGACATTGTTTATACTGTTCCCAAGTGAGCACAGCATGGGTGAGGCTCTCCCCCGGAGCTCCATCCGGCTCGTTCCAGGGGGTGTCCCACCGGAGGATCACCCCGTCTGGGCCCACATCTATGGGTTCTCCCATCTTGGTCGGTAGGGGAGGTACCAGCTTCCCCATCACTTCGGGGGTGAGGACCACCCGTTCTACCATAAAGGCGCAGTTATTGTTGCTGGGGTGAGGAGCGGTCACAGGAGCGGGATCGGTCTGGGGAACCAGATCGGTCGGGAGAGCAGAATCGGCCGGGGGAGTAGGGGTGCCATCCATACCTGTGCCTGATGTGATTCCACCGATGTCGTTCTGTTCCGTTGACAAGGACACTGGAATCGGCTGCAGCCCGGACCGCGGCTCTTCTGGAGTGGCCTCTTGATGTGGCTCCGCCCTCCATGGCTCCGTGGCTGGGATAGGTAGGCTTGGCTCCTCCACTGGCGGCTCCAAGGAGTTCAGGTCCTTCACCGGCGGTGGACGCGAGTCCGCCTCTGATGGGTGAGGGCAAACCGGGATCACCTCGCCGTTGCTCGGGCACTTGCTGCTCATCGTCGCTGTCTGGCATTCGGCGGCAACGCATGCACTTGGCTCCGCCATTTCTCCGAGGTCGAGCTCCTTCTTCACCTCATTCCCGCCGTTGCAAATCATGGGGCGGTTCTCCTCTGTTGCTGGGTAGGTCGTCCTCTCACAGCAGGAGTCGGAGGGGGCGGTCGCTACTTCTGGCGCCGCTTCGGTAGTCTCCTCCCATGGCACACCCTTCTTCTTCCTCTGCGCTCCCTGTGGCGCTGCAATGGCGGCGACTTTTGGCGGGAACTTTTGGCGGTAAATGGCAGCACACAGTCTTTGCAATAAAGTACAGTCCAAGCACAGTAAATCACAGTTCTAAGGCACACATGACCCAATTCCTCAGGCTTAAGTAGATCCTGTTCGTGACGCCAAGTTGTAGCGCCCCCACTGCCGCAGGGCCGAGGGGTACCTGGTACCGGGCCTCTGAGTCTCTGTTCTGGGGTTGTCACGGTGGCTAGACCCGGTCCGTGACCCTGCCGAGAGGTGTACAATGAAAGAAGGGTATGGTGGCGAAGTTATGATGTGGTGCAGGCCGCAGTAAATAACGAGGACACCAGGTTGCAGTCTCTTTACCTCTTTACTGAAGGCTTCTGGGTCCTCAGTCCGGAATACGGTTAACTGGGCTGCGCAAGTCCGGCCGGTCCGATGGCACCTCCAGAGTTCCCGTTGCAGGTGGAAATCTGTGCCTTCCTTCCTGTGTGTTGTGGTCCTCCCCTGCTGTGCTTACGGGATAGTACCCCACAACTGTTGTGTCTGTTCCTCGTGTTCCCTCACAACAACTCAATTCTGATGTTCTTCTTCTTCTCGCCCCCCAGATCTTATGGTAGGACGCACCCGTATGACGGGAAGGCTCGGAGCTCTTCCGGGACCCTAGAGTCGCCCCTCTCCAAAGGTTGCCCCTATGTCTGCATAGGTGATGTAGGTGAGGCAGCCAGCCTATAGCTCTCTGCCCTGCCGTTGGTTTGAAGTAATGCTTAGAGCTCTGTACTTCCTCGGCGTTCTGGCCACTGGTTATTTACGCCTCAGTAGGATGTTGCCTTGGTCTAACAGCACGACTCCTACTGGTATTTTTCCCTGATGCATTGATCTCGTTTCTCACTCAGCACAATAAATCTCGCTTCTTGTTCTTTCTTAGGGCACCGCCGCTATGAAGTGCAGGCGCGGTCCCGTAGCTTTCTCTCTGATTGCCAGGTCTCTGTCAGGATCCCACCCCTGACAGGGACCCTACCGAATCTTCCCCTACAACACCCTCTGCCACAAGGTGTTGCCTGGTTCCAACCCAGTCAGCGTTCTCTCTAACTTCCTGCCTAACCCCCAGTTTTACCAGACTGTGAGGAGTGGCCTAATGAATAGTACCCTTAGCTCCCCCTGGAGGCCAGACTGTGAAATGTATTGGTGTCTGTGATACCTGGTCAGATGAACTCCTTCAGTGCCATCAGACGTAGCCCCCCTTAGCGGCGGAGCATCAGTACTGCAACGACCAGGACTCTGGGGCGCTGCATATACACAACCGTGAAATGGCAGAGCTGCAGGGGTGAACTATGGGGAATAGACATTGCAACAGACTGGACAACACATTTCAAAAAGTCAATAACAGATGAAAAGTAGACAAGTGAAGAGTGTTGTTTTCACATTATCTTTTGAATAGGCAGCTTGTAATCGTAGTCGAGGAATTCAAATGGGAAAATTCATTTAAAGTTGTTACACGATTTACCGTAAGAGATGCAGAAGCTTGGTGATCACTCCAATAAGTTTAATAATGCAAACATTAATAGTACCATGATAAAAAAATTCTTCCTTTTTTTTAACTGGAGCTATAAAGGAACTACGACATCCTGGAAAATTATTATCTCCAGCGGATTATACTGCAGTGCATTATATTCATCCCCGCTGTCCTGTAAACTTTTTTGGTCACCAGTAAATGTCATTCTAGTTTCCTGCTGTTCTAGTTAAATATTTTCTTTACATAACTGAACAAAGCAACAGTCATCCCGAGAAAAGGAAAAATAACTTTCCTCCTGTGGACTGTAACCTTCTTAGCACAGCAGGAAAAAGCTTAAGGGAATCAATAGACGGCAAGGGGAAGACAATGGAAGATGAATGAGCGTCTCCAGCATTGGGTGTCAGTGAAATATATACAAGTTGTTCACTACATGTTGATCTTCATTCCTAGTCTCCGTGAGCCATTACTGAAGGTATTTTCTATCCTATCGCTGCATATCGTCTATGACATATTGCATTACTGTTACCTTTTATCGAACAATTATGTATCCAGTTTGGTACGTGTAAGGCCATGTGCACACGTTCAGTATTTTTCGCGTTTTTTTCGCGTTTTTTCGCTATAAAAACGTGATAAAAACGTGAAAAAAACGCTAACATATGCCTCCCATTATTTTCAGTGTATTCCGTATTTTTTGTGCAAATGTAGCCTTTTTTTCCGCGAAAAAATCGCATCGCGGAAAAAAAAGCAACATGTTCATTAAAATGCGGAATTGCGGGGATTCCGCACACCTAGGAGTGCATTGATCTGCTTACTTCCCGCATGGGGCTGTGCACACCATGCGGGAAGTAAGCAGATTATATGCGGTTGGTACCCAGAGTGGAGGAGAGGAGACTCTCCTCCACGGACTGGGCACCATATAATTGGTAAAAAAAAAGAATTAAAATAAAAAATAGTCATATACTCACCTTCGATGTCTTCCCACCTCTCTGCTGCATGCTGCCGCTTCGGTTTCTATAGCTGGTGTGCAGCGAAGGACCTGCGATGACGTCGCGGTCTTGTGATTGGTCGAGAACGGTCATGTGACCGCTCACGTGACCGCGACGTCATGGAAGGTCCTGAACCACACCGGCATCTATAGGAACGGACGCCTGCAGGTGAGTATAAGCATTTTTTTTATTTTTTTTATTATTTTTAAACATTCTATATTTTACTATAAATGCTGCATAGGCAGCATCTATAGTAAAAAGATGGTCACACTTGTGAAACGCTATGTTTGACAAGTGTGACCAACCTGTCAGTCAGTTTTCCAAGCGATGCTACAGATCGCTTGGAAAACTTTGCATTCTGCAAGCTAATTACGCTTGCAGAATGCTAAAAAAACGCGAAAAAAACGGGAAAAAAACGCAAAAAAAAAATGCGGATTTCTTGCAGAAAATTTCCGGTTTTCTTCAGGAAATTTCTGCAAGAAATCCGGACGTGTGCACATACCCTAATAGAGTGGAAAGCCAAGGCTCAAGGTCATGGGCAGGCTGACAAATGAATAAAGAAAGAAGCATTTTTAAAGTGACAGATTATTCTGTCTTCCTTCAGTTTAATGATAATTTATACAATAAAATAAATGCCTTAAGTTTTCCTTAAAGAAGCACTCACCCATCAAAGATTTTATCCTCTTAATATATTGCAGTCATCATATTATACAGGACTGTATATTTACAATTGTTCATTTTACCTTTTGTACCCTGCTACTTTTCTCTGGTCTACATAGAAACATTGCATCTGTTTTCCCTGCATTTATCATTCCCCTCTTCAACTCCTGACACAGCTAGCTGCTCCCTTCTCCCCCTGTCAGGGACATTTGCAGTGACTCATGAGTCATGCAGGAGAAATTAACCTGTCAAATGCAGCTTAGAAGTATTCAATTAGTCAGTTTTTAATCATGTGATGACATAGAGCAAATAGAAAAGAGAAGAATTAGCTGGGTAGAAAGGCAAAATGTGCATTAGTAAGTACACAGTGCTATATAATATGATGATTGCAGTATAATAAGAGGATATATTTTTAGATGGTGGAAAGAAGAGTGCTTCTTTAAGAAGAGCTGAGAGTATATGCATAGAAATCAGACTGGAGAGAAGTGGCTGTGATATTAGGAGATAAACGATCCTCTGGAATGTAGTTGAGCAGGCACTAGTAGCTGAGCTCTATGAAAACCAGCTGTACACTATAAAGGACGAAAGCTCTGAGGGTATATGTTAGGTGTCAAGTTCCCGTCGCTGCACAGGGGGAATCTCGAACGATGTCCTCTGTGGTCTCCCATTCTTCCTCAGCAGCAGAGGAGCCTGCTTAGTAGAGATGTCGGTCCCAGAGTCTGACTCAAGCTGATACTGTGCGTCTGGTTACTGCTGCTGTCCCAGGTTCAGCCATTGTAACCAGCATTGATCAGCGGCGAGCAGACGCTCCAGGGTAGTCCTGCTTTTCATCTACTGAGAAATCCCGTGGGATGACCTCTCATTGGCGGCCGGTGGTCACATGCTCAGGTCCTATAGCAGCTCTGATTGGACTACTGAGAAGGTCTCGGAAGGCTGAGTCTATAAAAGGTTTGCATGGCCGCTCGGCCATGTGCTAGTATAAACCTAATATCGTATGTCTGTGGATGTGTGGTTGTTATCTGTTGAAAGCTCCTAATGATCCCCTTCCTTAGTGCTCTTTCCAGGCCCTAGTTAGGGTGGTTAGTGACTTCCGCCAGAGCGGCGCTGTGCGCACCTAGCGCGCTAAATTTATTAGCATTTTATTTTCGCCAGACACCGCAGTTGTGGCACCGAGCGCTAGTGGGTGTAGAGGGACTCAAACCCTGTGTCCTTGAGGTACAGTCCTGTGACCAAACACTAGCGTTCACTTTGCGGTCTTGCAGCCCTGTGATGCAACAGGGTTCACCTCCTTACATACCAGGTGAGGATAACTTGTGTGTGTTCACATTATACCACCATATACTGTCCGCCATTACCAAGCAGCAGGTGTCATCTCTGCATGGTGGACCCTGGGCTGCGAACACACCTTATATCTACCTGTTTGATCTGCGGTTCCTTAGCACTCTGAAGCAGGTCTTTATAGGACCTCGAGTGTTAGGGCTAGCGGAACGCACCTAAGAATAATATGAAAGGTATCAGGCGCGTTCACTGCCCGGGATCCACCATGCAGAGAAACTCCCGCTGCTTGGTAATGGTGGACACTATATGGCGGTATAACGTGATCACACACGGGCTAGCTTCACCCGGTATGAAAAAGGGACGAACTCTGTTGCTTCACAGGGTCACCGAGCCGTAAAGTGAGCACTAGGATGAGATCACAGAACTCTGCCCCAAGGAGTGGGGGAAGAGTCCCTCTAGACCACTAGTGCTCAGTGCCGCTACTGCGGAATGTAATGTGAATATAAAAATGGCTATTTTGAGTCCATTTTGAAATATACTGAATGCATTCAGACCATTACAGAGCAGCATTTCTTGTCATACATTTACAGACAGTCAATGCTCATTGTGACACACTCTTGAGAACTGTTTATTTATTTTCTGAAGACCTTTGAGGTTACAAACAGTTTTAAGTTTGTTTGTTATTGTAAAACAAGGTTTATTTAACCTCTGTCTGTGGTAGTTTTATCTAACCCTTGTGGTCTTTTATGTATCTTTTGGGTTTATGACTAGAGTTGAGCGAAACGGATCGGACAATTTCAAAAGTCGCCAACTTTTGGCAAAGTCGGGTTTCATGAAACCCGACCCGATCCCAGCTTGGGATCGGCCATGTGGTTGGCGATCTTCTCGCCAAAGTCGCGTTTCGTATGACGCTTTAAGCGCCATTTCTCAGCCAATGAAGGTGCACGCAGAGTGTGGGCAGCGTGATGACATAGGTCTCGGTCCCCACCATCTCAGAGAAGGGCATGGCAGTGATTGGCTTGCTTTCTGCGGCGTCACAGGGGCTATAAAGGGGCGTTCACGCCGACCGCCATCTTACTTCTGCCGATCGTAGCATAGGGAGAGGATGCTGCAGCTTCATCAGAAGAAGGGATATAGTTAGGGAGGGAAGATTAACCCCCAAACCGCTTGTGCTGTAGCGATTTCCAATGTCCAACACCACCTTTTCTTTGCAGGGACAGTGGAGGCTAGATTTCTGTGCATCAGCTCTGTAGCTTATAAGGCTCCCTGATAGCTGCGTTGCTGTGTTTACGCCGCTGTGCAAACCAACTGCTTTTTTAAAAGCAAAAATCCTGTTGCTCTTTCCTTTCTGCACAGTTATCTTGTTTATTTGTCCACACTTTTGTGTGCAGCAGTCCTTTATATTGCTGGCTGCCATACTTGTCCTGACTGAGATCATTATAGGGAGACTGTGTAGTACAGTCCCTTTTTTAATATATCTGCCAGCCACTTTCTGCCACTGAAACTGTGTAGTGTAATACAGTGGGCCAGATTTTTTTCTGCGGTCTCCCACACATAAAAAGGAGATTTAAACTGCCACAAAGTGCATCTGTGTCAGTCCTGTTTGTGACATATCTGCCAGCCACTGTCTGCCACTTAAACTGTGTAGTGTAATACAGTGGGCCTGTTTTTTTTCTGCTGTCTCCCACACATAAAAAGGGAGATTTATACTGCCACAAAGTGCATCTGTGTCAGTCCTGTTTGTGACATATCTGCCAGCCACTGTCTGCCACTTAAACTGTGTAGTGTAATACAGTGGGCCTGTTTTTTTTCTGCTGTCTCCCACACATAAAAAGGGAGATTTATACTGCCACAAAGTGCATCTGCGTCAGTCCTGTTTGTGGCATATCTGCCAGCCACTGTCTGCCACTGAAACTGTGTAGTGTAATACAGTGGGCCAGATTTTTTTCTGCTGTCTCTCATACATAAAAAGGGAGATTTAAACTGCCACAAAGTGCATCTGCGTCAGTCCTGTTTGTGGCATATCTGCCAGCCACTGTCTGCCACTGAAACTGTGTAGTGTAATACAGTGGGCCAGATTTTTTTCTGCGGTCTCCCACACATAAAAAGGAGATTTAAACTGCCACAAAGTGCATCTGTGTCAGTCCTGTTTGTGGCATATCTGCCAGCCACTGTCTGCCACTGAAGCTGTGCAGTGTAATACAGTGGGCCTGTTTTTTTTCTGCTGTCTCCCACACATAAAAAGGGAGATATAAACTGCCACAAAGTGCATCTGCGTCAGTCCTGTTTGTGGCATATCTGCCAGCCACTTTCTGCCACTGAAACTGTAGTGTAATACAGTGGGCCTGTTTTTTTTCTGTTGTCTCCCACACATAAAAAGGGACATTTATACTGCCACAAAGTTCATCTGCGTCAGTCCTGTTTGTGGCATATCTGCCAGCCACTGTCTGCCACTGAAACTGTGGAGTGTAATACAGTTGGCCAGATTTTTTCTGCTGTCTCCCACACATAAAAAGGGAGATATAAACTGCCACAAAGTGCATCTTTGTCAGTCCTGTTTGTGGCATATCTGCCAGCCACTGTCTGCCACTGAAACTGTGTAGTGTAATACAGTGGGCCAGATTTTTTTCTGCTGTCTCCCACACATAAAAAGGGAGAATTATACTGCCACAAAGTGCATCTGCGTCAGTCCTGTTTGTGGCTTATCTGCCAGCCACTGTCTGCCACTGAAATTGTGTATTGTAATACAGTGGGCCTGTTTTTTTCCTGCTGTCTCCCACACATAATAAGGGAGATTTAAACTGCCACAAAGTGCATATGCGTCAGTCCTGTTTGTGGCATATCTGCCAGCCACTTTCTGCCACTGAAACTGTGTAGTGTAATACAGTGGGCCTGTTTTTTTTTCTGCTGTCTCCCACACATAAAAAGGGAGATTTAAACTGCCACAAAGTGCATCTGCGTCAGTCCTGTTTGTGGCATATCTGCCAGCCACTCTCTGCCACTGAAACTATGTAGTGTAATACAGTGGGCCTGTTTTTTTTTCTGCTGTCTCCCACACATAAAAAAGGGAGATTTATACTGCCACAAAGTGCATCTGCGTCAGTCCTGTTTTTGGCATATCTACCAGCCACTTTCTGCCACTGAAACTGTGTAGTGTAATACAGTGGGCCTGTTTTTTTTCTGCTGTCTCCCACACATAATAAGGGCGATTTAAACTGCCACAAAGTGCATCTGCGTCAGTCCTGTTTGTGGCATATCTGCCAGCCACTGTCTGCCACTGAAACTTTGTAGTGTAATACAGTGGGCCTGTTTTTTTTCTGCTGTCTCCCACACATAAAAAGGGAGATTTAAACTGCCACAAAGTTCATCTGCGTCAGTCCTGTTTGTGGCATATCTGCCAGCCACTGTCTGCCACTGAAACTGTGTAGTGTAATACAGTGGGCCTGTTTTTTTCTGCTGTCTCCCACACATAAAAAGGGAGATTTAAACTGCCACAAAGTGCACCTGCGTCAGTCCTGTTTGTCGCATATCTACCTGCCACTTTCTGCCACTGAAACTGTGTAGTGTAAAACGGTGAACCTGTTTTTTTTCTGCTGTCTCCCACACATAAAAAGGGAGATTTAAACTGCCACAAAGTGCATCTGCATCAGTCCTGTTTGTGGCATATCTGCCAGCCAGTCTGCCACTGAAACTGTGTAGTGTAATACAGTGGGCCTGTTTTTTTCTGCTGTCTCCCACACATAAAAAGGGAGATTTATACTGCCACAAAGTGCATCTGCGTCAGTCCTGTTTGTGGCATATCTGCCAGCCACTGTCTGCCACTGAAACTGTGTAGTGTAATACAGTGGGCCTGTTTTTCTTCTGTCTCCCACACATTAAAAGGAAGATTTAACCTGCCACAAAGTGCATCTGCATCAGTCCTGTTTGTGGCATATCTGCCAGCCACTGTCTGCCATTGAAACTGTGTAGTGTAATACAGTGTGCCTGTTTTTTTTCTGTTTTCTCCCACACATAAAAAGGGAGATTTATACTGCCACAAAGTGCATCTGCGTCAGTCCTGTTTGTGGCATATCTGCCAGCCACTGTCTGCCACTGAAACTGTGTAGTGTAATACAGTGGGCCAGATTTTTTTCTGCTGTCTCTCATACATAAAAAGGGAGATTTAAACTGCCACAAAGTGCATCTGCGTCAGTCCTGTTTGTGGCATATCTGCCAGCCACTGTCTGCCACTGAAACTGTGTAGTGTAATACAGTGGGCCAGATTTTTTTCTGCGGTCTCCCACACATAAAAAGGAGATTTAAACTGCCACAAAGTGCATCTGTGTCAGTCCTGTTTGTGACATATCTGCCAGCCACTGTCTGCCACTTAAACTGTGTAGTGTAATACAGTGGGCCTGTTTTTTTTCTGCTGTCTCCCACACATAAAAAGGGAGATTTATACTGCCACAAAGTACATCTGCGTCAGTCCTGTTTGTGGCATATCTGCCAGCCACTGTCTGCCACTGAAACTGTGTAGTGTAATACAGTGGGCCAGATTTTTTTCTGCTGTCTTCCACACATAAAAAGGGAGATTTAAACTGCCACAAAGTGCATCTGTGTCAGTCCTGTTTGTGGCATATCTGCCAGCCACTGTCTGCCACTGAAGCTGTGCAGTGTAATACAGTGGGCCTGTTTTTTTTCTGCTGTCTCCCACACATAAAAAGGGAGATATAAACTGCCACAAAGTGCATCTGCGTCAGTCCTGTTTGTGGCATATCTGCCAGCCACTTTCTGCCACTGAAACTGTAGTGTAATACAGTGGGCCTGTTTTTTTTCTGTTGTCTCCCACACATAAAAAGGGACATTTATACTGCCACAAAGTTCATCTGCGTCAGTCCTGTTTGTGGCATATCTGCCAGCCACTGTCTGCCACTGAAACTGTGGAGTGTAATACAGTTGGCCAGATTTTTTCTGCTGTCTCCCACACATAAAAAGGGAGATATAAACTGCCACAAAGTGCATCTTTGTCAGTCCTGTTTGTGGCATATCTGCCAGCCACTGTCTGCCACTGAAACTGTGTAGTGTAATACAGTGGGCCAGATTTTTTTCTGCTGTCTCCCACACATAAAAAGGGAGAATTATACTGCCACAAAGTGCATCTGCGTCAGTCCTGTTTGTGGCTTATCTGCCAGCCACTGTCTGCCACTGAAATTGTGTATTGTAATACAGTGGGCCTGTTTTTTTCCTGCTGTCTCCCACACATAATAAGGGAGATTTAAACTGCCACAAAGTGCATATGCGTCAGTCCTGTTTGTGGCATATCTGCCAGCCACTTTCTGCCACTGAAACTGTGTAGTGTAATACAGTGGGCCTGTTTTTTTTTCTGCTGTCTCCCACACATAAAAAGGGAGATTTAAACTGCCACAAAGTGCATCTGCGTCAGTCCTGTTTGTGGCATATCTGCCAGCCACTCTCTGCCACTGAAACTATGTAGTGTAATACAGTGGGCCTGTTTTTTTTTCTGCTGTCTCCCACACATAAAAAAGGGAGATTTATACTGCCACAAAGTGCATCTGCGTCAGTCCTGTTTTTGGCATATCTACCAGCCACTTTCTGCCACTGAAACTGTGTAGTGTAATACAGTGGGCCTGTTTTTTTTCTGCTGTCTCCCACACATAATAAGGGCGATTTAAACTGCCACAAAGTGCATCTGCGTCAGTCCTGTTTGTGGCATATCTGCCAGCCACTGTCTGCCACTGAAACTTTGTAGTGTAATACAGTGGGCCTGTTTTTTTTCTGCTGTCTCCCACACATAAAAAGGGAGATTTAAACTGCCACAAAGTTCATCTGCGTCAGTCCTGTTTGTGGCATATCTGCCAGCCACTGTCTGCCACTGAAACTGTGTAGTGTAATACAGTGGGCCTGTTTTTTTCTGCTGTCTCCCACACATAAAAAGGGAGATTTAAACTGCCACAAAGTGCACCTGCGTCAGTCCTGTTTGTCGCATATCTACCTGCCACTTTCTGCCACTGAAACTGTGTAGTGTAAAACGGTGAACCTGTTTTTTTTCTGCTGTCTCCCACACATAAAAAGGGAGATTTAAACTGCCACAAAGTGCATCTGCATCAGTCCTGTTTGTGGCATATCTGCCAGCCAGTCTGCCACTGAAACTGTGTAGTGTAATACAGTGGGCCTGTTTTTTTCTGCTGTCTCCCACACATAAAAAGGGAGATTTATACTGCCACAAAGTGCATCTGCGTCAGTCCTGTTTGTGGCATATCTGCCAGCCACTGTCTGCCACTGAAACTGTGTAGTGTAATACAGTGGGCCTGTTTTTCTTCTGTCTCCCACACATTAAAAGGAAAATTTAACCTGCCACAAAGTGCATCTGCATCAGTCCTGTTTGTGGCATATCTGCCAGCCACTGTCTGCCATTGAAACTGTGTAGTGTAATACAGTGTGCCTGTTTTTTTTCTGTATTCTCCCACACATAAAAAGGGAGAATTATACTGCCACAAAGTGCATCTGTGTCAGTCCTGTTTGTGGCATATCTGCCAGCCACTGTCTGCCACTGAAACTGTGTATTGTAATACAGTGGGCCTGTTTTTTTCTGCTGTCTCCCACACATAAAAAGGAGTTGTATACTGCCACAAAGTGCATCTGCGTCAGTCCTGTTTGTGGCATATCTGCCAGCCACTGTCTGCCACTGAAACTGTGTAGTGTAATACAGTGGGCCTTTTTTTTTCTGCTGTTTCCCACACATAAAAAGGGAGATTTAAACTGCCACAACGTGCATCTACATCAGTCCTGTTTGTGGCATATCTGCCAGCCACTGTCTGCCACTGAAACTGTGTAGTGTAATACAGTGGGCCTGTTTTTTTCTGCTGTCTCCCACACATACAAAGGGAGATTTATACTGCCACAAAGTGCATCTGCGTCAGTCCTGTTTGTCGTATATCTGCCAGCCACTGTCTGCCACTGAAACTATGTAGTGTAATACAGTGGGCCTGTTTTTTTCTGCTGTCTCCCACACATTAAAAGGGAGATTTATCCTGCCACAAAGTGCATCTGCATCAGTCCTGTTTGTGGCATATCTGCCAGCCACTGTCTGCCACTGAAACTGTGTAGTGTAATACAGTGTGCCTGTTTTTTTTCTGTTGTCTCCCACACATAAAAAGGAGAATTATACTGCCACAAAGTGCATCTGCGTCAGTCCTGTTTGTGGCATATCTGCCAGCCACTGTCTGCCACTGAAACTGTGTATTGTAATACAGTGGGCCTGTTTTTTTCTGCTGTCTCCCACACATAAAAAGGGAGATTTATACTGCCACAAAGTGCATCTGCGTCAGTCTTGTTTGTGGCATATCTGACAGCCACTGTCTGCCACTGAAACTGTGTAGTCTAATACAGTTGGCCAGATTTTTTCTGCTGTCTCCCACACATAAAATTGGAGATATAAACTGCCACAAAGTGAATCTGTGTCAGTCCTGTTTGTGGCATATCTGTCAGCCACTGTCTGCCACTGAAACTGTGTAGTGTAATACAGTGGGCCTGTTTTTTTTCTGCTGTCTCCCACACATAAAAAGGGAGATTTATACTGCCAAAAAGTGCATCTGCGTCAGTCCTGTTTGTGGCATATCTGCCAGCCACTGTCTGCCACTGAAACTGTGTAGTGTAATACAGTGGGCCAAATTTTTTTCTGCTGTCTCCCACACATGAAATGGGAGATTTAAACTGCCACAAAGTGCATCTGCGTCAGTCCTGTGGGTGGCATATCTGCCAGCCACTGTATGCCACTGAAATTGTGTTGTGTAATACAGTGGGCCTGTTTTTTTTTCTGCTGTCTCCCACACATAAAAAGGGAGATTTAAACTGCCACAAAGTGCATCTGCGTCAGTCTTGTTTGTGGCATATCTGCCAGCCACTGTCTGCCACTGAAACTGTGTAGTGTAATATAGTGGGCCTGTTTTTTTTCTGCTGTCTCCCACACATAAAAAGGAGATTTAAACTGCCACAAAGTGCATCTGCGTCAGTCCTGTTTGTGGCATATCTGCCAGCCACTTTCTGCCACTGAAACTGTGTAGTGTAATACAGTGGGCCTGTTTTTTTTTTCTGCTGTCTCCCACACATAAAAAGGGAGAATTATACTGCCACAAAGTGCATCTGTGTCAGTCCTGTTTGTGGCATATCTGCCAGCCACTGTCTGCCACTGAAACTGTGTATTGTAATACAGTGGGCCTGTTTTTTTCTGCTGTCTCCCACACATAAAAAGGAGTTGTATACTGCCACAAAGTGCATCTGCGTCAGTCCTGTTTGTGGCATATCTGCCAGCCACTGTCTGCCACTGAAACTGTGTAGTGTAATACAGTGGGCCTTTTTTTCTCTGCTGTCTCCCACACATAAAAAGGGAGATTTAAACTGCCACAAAGTGCATCTGCATCAGTCCTGTTTGTGGCATATCTGCCAGCCACTGTCTGCCACTGAAACTATGTAGTGTAATACAGTGGGCCTGTTTTTTTCTGCTGTCTCCCACACATTAAAAGGGAGATTTTTCCTGCCACAAAGTGCATCTGCGTCAGTCCTGTTTGTGGCATATCTGTCAGCCACTGTCTGCCACTGAAACTGTGTAGTGTAATACAGTGGGCCTGTTTTTTTTTCTGCTGTCTCCCACACATAAAATGGGAGATTTAAACTGCCACAAAGTGCATCTGCGTCGGTCTTGTTTGTGGCATATCTGCCAGCCACTGTCTGCCACTGAAACTGTGTAGTGTAATACAGTGGGCCTGTTTTTTTTCTGCTGTCTCCCACACATAAAAAGGAGATTTAAACTGCCACAAAGTGCATCTGCGTCAGTCCTGTTTGTGGCATATCTGCCAGCCACTTTCTGCCACTGAAACTGTGTAGTGTAATACAGTGGGCCTGTTTTTTTTTCTGCTGTCTCCCACACATAAAAAGGGAGATTTAAACTGCCACAAAGTGCATCTGCGTCAGTCCTGTTTGTGGCATATCTGCCAGCCACTGTCTGCCACTGAAACTGTGTAGTGTATTACAGTGGGCCTCTGTTTTTTTCTGCTGTCTCCCACACATAAAAAGGGAGATTTAAACTGCTACAAAGAACATCTGCGTCATTCCTGTTTGTGGCATATCTGTCAGCCACTTTCTGCCACTGAAACTGTGTAGTGTAATACAGTGGGCCTGTTTTTTTTCTGCTGTCTCCCACACATAAATAGGGAGATTTAAACTGCAAAAAAGTGCATCTGCGTCAGTCCTGTTTGTGGCATATCTGCCAGCCACTGTCTGCCACTGAAACTGTGTATTGTAATACTGTGGGCTTTTTTGTTTCCTGCTGTCTCCCACACATGAAAAGGGAGATTTAAACTGCCACAAACTGCATCTGCGTCAGTCCTGTTTGTGGCATATCTGCCAGCCACTGTCTGCCACTGAAACTGTGTAGTGTAATACAGTGGGCCTGTTTTTTTTCTGCTGTCTCCCACACATAAAAAGGAGTTATATACTGCCACAAAGTGCATCTGTTTCAGTCCTGTTTGTGGCATATCTGCCAGCCACTGTCTGCCACTGAAACTGTGTAGTGTAATACAGTGGGCCTGTTTTTTTTCTGCTGTCTCCCACACATAAAAAGGGAGATTTATACTGCCACAAAGTGCATCTGCATCAGTCTTGTTTGTGGCATATCTGCCAGCCACTGTCTGCCACTGAAACTGTGTAGTGTAATACAGATGGCCAGATTTTTTCTGCTGTCTCCCACACATAAAAAGGGAGATATAAACTGCCACAAAGTGCATCTGTGTCAGTCCTGTTTGTGGCATATCTGTCAGCTACTGTCTGCCACTGAAACTGTGTAGTGTAATACAGTGGGCCTGTTTTTTTTCTGCTGTCTCCCACACATAAAAAGGGAGATTTATACTGCCACAAAGTGCATCTGCGTCAGTCCTGTTTGTGGCATATCTGCCAGCCACTGTCTGTCACTGAAACTGTGTAGTGTAATACAGTGGGCCAAATTTTTTTCTGCTGTCTCCCACACATGAAATGGGAGATTTAAACTGCCACAAAGTGCATCTGCGTCAGTCCTTTGGGTGGCATATCTGCCAGCCACTGTCTGCCACTGAAACTGTGTTGTGTAATACAGTGGGCCTGTTTTTTTTCTGCTGTCTCCCACACATAAAAAGGGAGATTTAAACTGCCACAAAGTGCATCTGTGTCAGTCTTGTTTGTGGCATATCTGCCAGCCACTGTCTGCCACTGAAACTGTGTAGTGTAATGCAGTGGGCCTGTTTTTTTTCTGCTGTCTCCCACACATAAAAAGGAGATTTAAACTGCCACAAAGTGCATCTGCGTCAGTCCTGTTTGTGGCATATCTGCCAGCCACTTTCTGCCACTGAAACTGTGTAGTGTAATACAGTGGGCCTGTTTTTTTTTCTGCTGTTTCCCACACATAAAAAGGGAGATTTAAACTGCCACAAAGTGCATCTGCGTCAGTCCTGTTTGTGGCATATCTGCCAGCAACTGTCTGCCACTGAAACTGTGTAGTGTAATACAGTGGGCCTGTTTTTTTTCTGCTGTCTCCCACACATAAAAAGGGAGATTTAAACTGCTACAAAGTGCATCTGCGTCAGTCCTGTTTGTGGCATATCTGCCAGCCACTGTCTGCCACTGAAACTGTGTAGTGTAATACTGTGGGATTTTTTGTTTCCTGCTGTCTCCCACACATGAAAAGGGAGATTTAAACTGCCACAAAGTGCATATGCGTCAGTCCTGTTTGTGGCTTATCTGCCAGCCACTGTCTGCCACTGAAACTGTGTAGTGTAATACAGTGGGCCTGTGTTTTTTTCTGCTGTCTCCCACATATACAAAGGGAGATTTATGCTGCCACAAAGTGCATCTGTGTCAGTCTTGTTTGTGGCATATCTGCCAGCCACTGTCTGCCACTGAAACTGTGTAGTGTAATACAGTGTGCCAGATTTTTTTCTGCTGTCTCCCACACATAAAAAGGGAGATTTAAACTGCCACAAAGTGCATCTGCGTCAGTCCTGTTTGTGACATATCTGCAAGCCACTGTCTGCCACTGAAACTGTGTAGTGTAATACAGTGTGCCTGGTTTTTTTCCGCTGTCTCCCACACATAAAAAGGGAGAATTATACTGCCACAAAGTGCATCTGCGTCAGTCCTGTTTTGTGGCATATCTGCCAGCCACTTTCTGCCACTGAAACTGTGTAGTGTAATACAGTGGGCCTGTTTTTTTCCTGCTGTCTCCCACACATAAAATGGGAGATTTATACTGCCTAAAAGTGCATCTGTGTCAGTCCTGTTTGTGGCATATCTGCCAGCCACTGTCTGCCACTGAAACTGTGTAGTGTAATACAGTGTGCCAGATTTTTTTCTGCTGTCTCCCACACATAAAAAGGGAGATTTAAACTGCCACAAAGTGCATCTGTTTCAGTCCTGTTTGTGGCATATCTGCCAGCCACTGTCTGCCACTGAAACTGTATATTGTAATACAGCGGGACAGATTTTTTTCTGCTGTCTCCCACACATAAAAAGGGAGATTTATACTGCCACTAAGTGCATCTGCATCTGTTCTGTTTGGCGTGTATCTGCCAGTCACTTTCCGCCACTTATACTGTGTAGTGTAATACAGTGGGCCTGAATTTTGCAGCAGTCTCCCACACATATGGAAAGGGAGATTTAAATTCACAACAAGTTTACACACACCTTCTACCTTGTTTTACAGTACCATATAATGGTTGTTAGTTTGGTTACATTTTCCCAAGAATGAGGAAGTCTGGTGGAAGAGGTCGTGGCCGTAGGCGGTCATTGCCAGCTGGTAATGATGGTGGTGGTGGTGGTGGAGCATCTGGTGGTAGTGGGAAAAGCAAAATAGCACCTAAGGCTCAAGTTGTTGAGCCAGCGTCATCGTCTGGCTACACAATGCCTCGAAGGCTCCCTTTTCTGGGAGTAGGAAAACCGCTTTTTAAGCCGAAGCAGCAGGAAAAAGTTTTGGCTTTCCTTGCTGACTCAGCCTCTAGCTCTTTCGCCTCCTCTTCTGAAAGTTCCAAATGTAAAAGCAGCGAGTCATCAGTGGATGCTCACGGTCAGGAACAAGTCGCTTCCTTGTGTCCTTCACCCAATGCAAAAGTGAAGGATGCGGCAGGCGACGCTACAGTTTACTTCATGTAGCTCTTTACACATACCGTGCCAGGGTTAGAAAGGGAAATAGTTCACAGCCCATTACAAGATGAATCGGACATGGAGTGCACAGATGCACAGCCACAGCTAGATTATTATGCTGTTCCATTGACTCAGATCACAACATTGCCCTCGCAGTGTACTGAGCCAGAATATGACCCTGATGAGACTATGTTGCCCCGTCTCGAACGCTATAGCACCTTACACGGTGACACAGAGGATGGTGCACAGGACATTGAAGAGGAGGTGATAGATGACCCAGTTGTTGACCCCGATTGGCAGCCATTGGGGGAATAGGGTGCCACTGGCAGTAGCTCTGAAGCTGAGGAGGATGAGCCGCAGCAGGCACCAACATCGCAACAGCTTTCATCTGTCAGGCCCGTATCTGGCAAAAAAACCTGTGTCCAAACCAAAAAGAGTTGTAGGACAGCGTGGCCATCCGGTGACAGTAGCACAGCGTGCAATGCCTGAAAAGGTATTCGAAAGTAGGAAGAGTGCTGTCTGCTAATTTTTTAACCAAGATCCGAATGATCAGTGCAAAGTTATCTGTAAAAAATGCTCAAGGACCTTTAGCAGAGGGCAGAATGTAAAAAATTTAAATACAACGTGCATGCGTAGACATTTAACCAGCATGCACTTGCAAGCCTGGACTAACTACCAAACGTCTTGTAATGTTGGTGCACCAACTCAGAATGAAGCTAGTCAACAACGCTACATTGCTTCCCTCAGTGTAAGCCCACCGGTTATGACACCACCAGTAACAAATGTGGAGGTATTGTCGCAAGGCCAAAGCTGCCAGGGAATCACAAGGTTCTTGGTTGGAAACACTGCCTCTCTCAGTCTGCCATGTCCACCACCACCCCCGCTACTTCCACCATATGCAGCTCTCCAGTCCAGCTCAGCCTACAAGAGACTCTTGATAGGAAAAGGAAGTACTCATCCTCTCATCCGTGTACACAGGGTTTGAACGCCCACATTGCTCGACTAATCTCGTTAGAGATTATGCCCTACCGGTTGGTTGAAAGCGAAGCTTTCAAAGCCCTGATCGCCTATGCAATACCACGCTATGACCTACCCAGTCGACACTTCTTTGCGAGAAAAGCCATCCCAGCACTCCACGAACATATCAAAGAAGGCATTGTCCATGCACTGAGGCAATCGGTCAGTAGAAAGGCGCACCTCACAACTGATGCATGGACTAGTAGGCATGGCCAGGGACGTTACGTGTCCATCACGGCACACTGGGTTAATGTGGTGGATGCAGGGTCCACAGGGGACAGCCATAGTGGCACAGTTCTGCCTAGCCCACGGTCTAGGAAACAGTTGACTGTAGGCGTTTGCACCTCCTCCTCCTCCAGAAGCGAAAGCTCATCCACAGAGCTCAGTCGCACGATCACTCCATCCGCAGCTACCAGTGTTGCACCCGTGGTGTCCCATTGTGGAACAGCTAGTGGTAAGCGTCAGCAGGCTGTGTTGGAAATGAAGTGTTTGGGTGACAACAGACACACCGCGGAAGTTCTGGCCGAGTTCTTGCAGCAAGAAACTCATTTATGGCTGGGCAGTGTACATCTTGAGGCAGGCAAGGTAGTCAGTGATAACAGAAGGAATTTTATGGCTGCTGTTGTGAACTCTATTTTTGGGCTCCCTCTAGTGGTCACAAGCGGTACTGTGTAGTGTTGTCTTTCTGCAGGTTGGCAGCATCAGCTGGTTCGTTATTCTTGGTTGGTTTCCTATTTAGCTCACCTGGAGACTCAGTTCCTTGCCTGCTATCAATGTATTCAGTGCTCTTCAGATTCCTTGTGACTACCTTGCTCCCAGTCTCTCCAAAACAAGCTAAGTTTTTGTTTGTTCATTTTTTGATTATCAGCATTCATTATGTTTCTTGTCCAGCTTGCTAAAATGTGATTTCCTCGCTTGCTGGTTGCTCTAGGGGACTGAGTTTCTCCCCCCACACCGTTAGTTGGTGTGGGGGTTCTTGAAATCTCAGAGTGGATATTTTGTAAGGGTTTTTTACTGACCGCATAGATTCCCTTTTCTATTTTCTGCTATCTAGTATTAGTGGGCCTCATTTGCTGAATCTGCTTTCACCCCTGTGTATGTGCCTTCCTCTTACCTCACCGTTATTATTTGTTGGGGGCTTCTATATCTTTGGGGATTATTTCTCTGGAGGCAAGAGAGGTCTTTCTTTCTCTCTAGGGGTAGTTAGTTCCTCAGGCTGGCTCGAGACGTCTAGGATTTTTAGGCACGTTCACCGGCTACTTCTAGTGTGTTTGGATAGGTTCAGATTTGCGGTCAGTCCAGTTTGCCACCTCGCTAGAGCTTGTCCTATGTTTGTTACTTAGCTGGAGTTATTTGTGATCCTCAACCACTAAGGATCATAACAGGCTGCCATAGCCCTTTCCGAAATGAAACACATACCTTGCCTGGCTCACACCTTGAACCTTGTGGTGCAGTGCTGCCTCAAAAATTACCCTGATTTACCAGGCCTGCTCCTGAAGGTGCGAAGACTTTGCTCGCACACCCGCCGGTTGCCCATACACTCCAGCCGTATGCTTAACCATTAGCGATCGCTGAATCTTCCCCAGCACCACCTAATAATAGACGTTGCAACAAGGTGGAACTCTACACTGCACATGCTTCAGAGGCTGTGCGAACAGAGGCGTGCTGTCATGTATTTGTGGAAGGATACACATACACGGGCAGGCAGTTGGATGGCAGACATGGAGTTGTCTGCTGTGCAGTGGTCGAAGCTCCAAGACCTCTGTCAAGTCCTTCAGTGTTTTGAGAAATGCACACGGCTGGTCAGTGCGGACGACTCCATCATAAGCATGAGCATCCCACTAATGCGTCTGCTTATGCAAAGTTTGACGCACATCAAGGAGCAGGCATCTGCGGCCGAGGAGGAGGGAAGCCTTGATGATAGTCAGCCATTGTCTGGTCAGGGAATTCTCCGGGACGAGGCGGCGGATGAAGAGGAGGAGGAGGAGGATGATGGGGCTGAATATCTATGGGAGGAGGATGCTTCTCAGGGGCAATAGAAACTGGTGGCATTGCAAGGTCAGGTACAGGGTTTTTGCGGGCCACAAGTGAGGTAGATTTTCAAGAAAGTGCCCTCAACCCAGCACAAGCAGTGAATTGACACCTGGAACTTTGGCCCACATGGCAGAGTATGCCTTGAGTATCCTAAATCGGGACCCCCGCATTATCAAAATGATGACTAGTGTTGAGCATTCCGATACCGCAAGTATCGGGTATCGGCCGATATTTGCGGTATCGGAATTCCAATACCGAGATCTGATACTTTTGTGATATCGGGAATCGGTATCGGGATCGATATTAATGTGTAAAATAAAGAATAAAAATAAAAAATATTGATATACTCACCTCTCCGACGCAGCCTGGACCTTACCGATGTAACCGGCAGCTTCTGTTCCTAAGAATGAGCGCTTGAAAGACCTTAGATGACGTCGCGGCTTGTGACTGGTCACGTGAGCGGTCACGTGACCGCCACGTGACCAATCACAAGCCGCGACGTCATCTAAGGTCTTTCAAGCGCTTGAAAGACCTTAGATGACGTCGCGGCTTGTGATTGGTCGCGTGAGTGGTCACGTGACCGCCACACGACCAATCACAAGCCGCGACATCATCTAAGGTCTTTCAAGCGCTCATTCTTAGGAACGGAAGCTGCCGGTTACATCGGTAAGGTCCAGGCTGCGTCGGAGAGGTGAGTATATCAATATTTTTTATTTTTATTCTTTATTTTACACATTAATATCGATCCCAGTTCCTGAAGGAGAGTTTCCTCTCCTTCAGACCCTGGGAACCATACAGGATACCTTCCGATACTTGGTGTCCCATTGACTTGTATTGGTATCGGGTATCGGTATCGGCGATATCCGATACCTTTCGGGTATCGGCCGATACTATCCGATACCGATACTTTCAAGTATCGGACGGTATCGCTCAACACTAATGATGACCGATGACGATTACTGGTTGGCCTGCCTCCTGGATCCACGATACAAAGGCAAATTACAAAATATCATGCCACATGAGAACCTTGAGCAAATATTGGCTACCAAACAAGCAACTCTTGTAGACCGTTTGGTTCAGGCATTCCCAGCACACAGCGGTGCTGATGGTTCTCGCATGAGCTGTAGGGGGCAACATGGCAGAGGTGCTAGAGGTGCACAAAGCCGAAGTGGCATTGGACAGAGGGGATTTCTCACCAGGTTGTGGAGTGATTTCGCAATGACCGCAGACACGACAGGTACTGCTGCATCGATTCAAAGTGACAGGAGACAGCATTTGTCCAGTATGGTTACCAAATATTTTTCCGCCAATATCGATGTTCTCTCTCACAGGTCATTCCCCTTTGATTACTGGGCATCTAAACTAGACACCTGGCCCGAATTGGCAGAATATGCATTACAGGAGCTCGCTTGCCCAGCTGCTAGTGTGCTCTCAGAAAGAGTCTTCAGTGCTGCTGCTTCAATACTGACCAAAAAAAGGACACGTCTGGCTACCCAAAATGTTGATGATCTAACCTTCATTAAAATGAACCAATCATGGATTTCAAATTATTTTGCCCCACCTTCCCTGCTGACACGTAGCTTGCCAGAAAAATTTCTTGTTTTTGGCCTCCTCTTACTGACTGCTCCAATTCCGCCATTTGCAGGTGACGAATGTCCACCAAAGGCCATTTGTATACCTCCCTAAATGGGCTGACTCCCCCCACAGGGCCGTGGTCACAATGTGGCGCAAGCACCCGTGCGAGTGCCGTTTGCCTGGACAGGTGGTTGTGCCCACTCTTGGGCCACGGCACTGGCACAGGGTCCCTCATAGTACAATGAAGTGTCTCTGACGGTGGTGGTGCACAACCAACGTCAGACACACCATCGTAATATGAGGGGCCCTGGGCCAGTACTGCCGCCCACCAGAGAGTGTTCCCCCAGCTCGAACTGTGCTCTACCACTTGCAAAACTTACCTCTCCCTGCCCCACCACTGTGTAGTCTGTGCTGTTAAATCCTTAAATGGCACTGCCATAACAAATTTGTTGCAATGATAGATGATAGTAAGAAAATACAGGGGCCGTGGCCTCCATTTAGACCCCTTAATACTTTGCGCCAACTACCCCTGTCTGCAACTCTGCAGAGGAGCCCACCCCTGTACCTCGCTATGTCACCAGTTTATTTATGACCAATTCCTTGGCTGACATTTAGCCCGCTTTAGTATTTTGGCCTACTAATAGTGTTGAGCATTCCGATACCGCAAGTATCGGGTATCGGCCGATACTTGCGGTATCGGAATTCCGATACCGAGTTCCGATACTTTTGTGATATCGGAAATCAGAATCGGATCCATATTCATGTAAAAAATAAAGAATTAAAATAAAAAATATGGATATACTCACCTCTCCGGCGGCCCCTGGACCTTACCGCTGTAACCGGCAGCCTCCGTTCCTAAGAATGAGCGCGTGAAGGACCTGCGATGACGTCGCGGCTTGTGATTGGTCGCATGAGCGGTCACATGAGCGGTCATGCGACCAATCAGAAGCTGCGACGTCATCGAAGGCCCTTCACGTGCTCATTCTTAGGAACGGAGGCTGCCGGTTACATCGGTAAGGTCCAGGGGCCGCCGGAGAGGTGAGTATATCCATATTTTTTATTTTAATTCTTTATTTTTTACATGAATATGGATCCCAGGGCCTGAAGGAGAGTTTCCTCTCCTTCAGACCCTGGGAATCATCCTGGATACCTTCCGATACTTGTGTCCCATTGACTTGCATTGGTATCGGGTATCGGTATCGGCGATATCCGATACTTTTTGGATATCGGCCGATACCATCCGATACCGATACCTTTGAGTATCGGAAGGTATCGCTCAACACTACCTACTAACTGTGTCAGCCACTTCTAACAGTTGACCTCTGCTGAACAAAGCTATGCCACCTCTGTACTCCTGTTACTGATTGTGAACTGCATGTAGCCTACTTACTTATTTGTGCCTAGTAACTGAGTCCGCCTCTCCTAACAGTTGTCCTCCCACGCTGAAAGAAGCTAGGCTGCCTGGTTAGTTCTGCTAGCAGTTTTGAACTGCATTTAGCCACCTTTTTAAAGGTTAGGCCTCTGTCTGTCTGTCTGTCCTAACATTAAACCTGTCCCCCCTGAAACAAGCTAGGCCGCCTGGTTAGTCCTGCTAGCAGTTTTGAACTGCATTTAGACACCTTTTTTTAGGTTAGGCCTCTGTCTGTCCTAACATTACAACTGTCCCCCCCTGAAACAAGCTAGGCCGCCTGGTTAGTCCTGCTAGCAGTTTTGAACTGCATTTAGACACCTTTTTCTAGGTTAGGCCTCTGTCTGTCCTAGCATTACAACTGTCCCCCCCTGAAACAAGCTAGGCCGCCTGGTTAGTCCTGCTAGCAGTTTTGAACTGCATTTAGACACCTTTTTCTAGGTTAGGCCTCTGTCTGTCCTAGCATTACAACTGTCCCCCCCTGAAACAAGCTAGGCCGCCTGGTTAGTCCTGCTAGCAGTTTTGAACTGCATTTAGACACCTTTTTCTAGGTTAGGCCTCTGTCTGTCCTAACATTACAACTGTCCCCCCCTGAAACAAGCTAGGCCGCCTGGTTAGTCCTGCTAGCAGTTTTGAACTGCATTTAGACACCTTTTTCTAGGTTAGGCCTCTGTCTGTCCTAGCATTACAACTGTCCCCCCCTGAAACAAGCTAGGCCGCCTGGTTAGTCCTGCTAGCAGTTTTGAACTGCATTTAGACACCTTTTTCTAGGTTAGGCCTCTGTCTGTCTGTCTGTCCAAACATTACAACTTTCCCCCCTGAAACAAGCTAGGCAGCCTGGTTAGTCCTGCTAGCAGTTTTGAACTGCATTTAGACACCTTTTTTAAGGTTAGGCCTCTGTCTGTCTGTCTGTCCTAACATTACTATTGTCCCCCCCTGAAACAAGCTAGGCCACCTGGGTAGTCCTGCTAGCAGTTTTGAACTGCATTTAGACACCTTTTTTAGGTTAGGCCTCTGTCTGTCTGTCTGTCCGTCCTAACATTACAACTGTCCCCCCCTGAAAGAAGCTAGGCTGCCTGGTTAGTCCTGCTATCAGTTTTGAACTGCATTTAGCCACCTTTTCTTAGGTTAGGCCTCTGTCTGTCTGTCTGTCTGTCTTCGCCACACATTACAACTGTCCCCCCCTGAAACAAGCTAGGCCGACTGGTTAGTCCAAGTGATTGCAACCATAGCCAGTGTATGGATAAAAGCAAGGTAAAACACCAGACAGGAGATGTATATAACAAACGCCTTTATTTAGATACAGTTGGCAAACAAACGTATATATCAAATACTCGTAAAACAAAAAGGTACATATAAGGACTGAAACTATATATACCAAGATAATGATAAAAAAGGTATATAGAAACGATGGCTGACCTCAACCGTAATAAATATGAGATAGAGGGTGTAACTCCTACCCCATGTATATATCTAAGAACCCATATATACATATATATATATATATATGTATATATAAGTAAGTACCGAACCACAGTGCAGAGGAAAATTAAGTATAAACACCACAACCAATCACTGAAGTAAATACTAAACCATAAAAATCAAACTATAAAGACCAAAGTGTCTAAAGGAGAGGAAAAAATATTTTAATAAAAAGGTATATAGTGCAAATACCAATGTGCACATCACATTGCAAACCACATGTGCAAAAGCAACAGTATGCGAAAAAATCACAAGCAATGATAAAACTAACGCAGGAAAAATATCCATGCAATATATCTATACCTTATAGTGAAGATACATAGAGCAAAGAAAGTGCGACAGTGCAATATTGCCAAATAGGTGAAAGCAGTGCGCGGTACAATACTATCAAGCAATATATATGGGAATTAATAGCTAACCAATCTTGGTAGAGAAAACGATGTAAAGAGTCACTAAGGCTCACATATGGCCCTAAGTGCCACAGCTGACCGAACAGTCACGCTGTGATAACAATGCAGGGAGCACACTATACCTCAATCAATAGTTCAAATCAGCGAGGTCAGCCCAGTCCTCATATGAACGCGCCCCGACGCGCGTTTCGGATAGTGATCCTTCGTCAGGGGGGTGGCTATTGGGGCACATAAGCGCGGATTATATAGAGTCCCTTTGACTGGCATCACGGCCCGGGTGTAGGCGGCGCATGCGCGGTCCATTCGTTCCGGGACTTCCGCCGTCCACGTCATGCCGCCGGACGTACGGGGGCGGAGTACCCGACGTCACCACAGCAACAAAGACATAGAACGGCCGAGCCCCATCACGCCGACCGCGCATGCGCACCACCAGAGGCTGCGTCCAGATGAATAAAGTACCAGACATCGCAGAGAAGTACCTAAAGGGGAACATCGCTTGTAAGTGTAACCATATCTGCTACACTATACATATTACAGCCTTCATGGAAAAGAATCATCCATCCAGTGGGGACAGATGAAAAGGGTAAATATATCTATACATACAGAAAATCCTAAGTACAAACCTATCCATACAGAAAAAATACTAATTACATATTCATAAATCAGGCAAACCAAGACAAAGCATGAAATGAATCATCCAATGTACTAATTACCCCTGATAGATATCAATATAGTAAATATGCTGCCAGACATAGAATATACAGATTACTGCATTGGATGTGATAGCCAGAGTAACCAATGGTTATATTTGAATAGCTCATCAAACTGTATTGTCACAAATATCACTATATAATTATATCAGATCTATATCATATTCGTATACATATATACATATATTTTAACATAAAGAGATTTGTATCAACAGAGCCATCCAATAATCCAGATCCGGACCAGCTTCACAGAGCAGCGAATACTTTTGTATCCTGAGGACGTGTCCATCAGCAGCTGAGGTCCGCCTTCTCATCCTCTTTGGACCATGGAGACGGGGCCGCCCACGAAAGAGAGCGTGGGAAGGGGACATCACGGAGGAGGCAAAGATGGCGACGTCGGAAGCACCGCATGGGGACGACCCGATCCAGCGTGAGGCTGCATTACCCGTCATAGCCCCAGATTCGCCATCGTTACAGGGACTGGCCCTTACGGAGTTACCGCTGGGCAGACCCAAATGGCCGCCATCCAAGGAGTGTGTGGCTGCAGCAGAGGCCCGGCGGGTAGCGTGCCACCGGGAGGCCGACGATCGTGTGCTCTCTCAGCTGGGCCAGCCCACAGAGGTCTGCCTATCTCCGGTGTCCCCCGCTTCCTCCCTCCCGGCCGCAGCAGAGTGTGAGCTGCAGGCACAGGGCCTGAGGATCCTGCCAGAGGCAGAACACCTGCAGCGCCTGATGACGGCGTGGAGAAATAGACCCCAACCTGCGGTCCAGAACGACCTGACGAGTGCTGAGGCGGTCCCACTGTCACACTGGGGTGTGGTGGTATTCTTTAACCCTCGGGAAGGAACGGGAGACATTCAAGAAATTGGAGAGCCACTGCAGGTCCGTGTTGATCGGAAGGAAGTGGAGCCCTGCGGTGGAAGATATGACAAAGACCGCTATTTGGAGCCCGGGGACGCAGTGACCTATACCCGGTGGAGGAGGGAGGTTGGCTGGATGGTTCGGGGCGTTCAGCGGTGTATCGCTCTCCAGGCTGCCGCCGGAACATCAGAGGATGGACCCCCTGCGGAAAAGGTAGCGGAACCTGTCCCTGCGGAACCCCAGGGAATCCTGACCCACCATGTATCCATGGGACGGGGCCGCTCTCGGTTGAGGAGGGTGGCCCAAAGAGGAGTGCTGCCGCTGCCTAGACGAGGACTGGGCCTTTCTACCCCACCACGGGCCGTTTGCCAGGTGAGGCCCGGAAGGAGGCCACCCCCGGATCAGCCAGAACCTGAGTAAGCATAAATGCTTTACAGAATGTATATAGTTAACTAGGTTTGAGCAAAACGGGTCGGCCATTTTCAGAAGTCGCCGACTTTTGGCAAAGTCGGGTTTCATGAAACCCGACCCGACCCCTGTGTGGGGTCGGCCATGAGGTCGGCGATCTTCTGAATCTGGTATCGGAATTCCGATACCGAGTTCCGATATGTTTGCGATATCGGAAATCGGTATCGGAATCCACATTTAAGTGTAAAATAAAGAATTAAAATAAAAAATATTGATATACTCACCTCTCCGGAGGCCCCTGGACATCGCCGCTGATAACCGGCAGCCTTCTTTGCTTAAAATGAGCGCGTTTACGGCCTTCCATGACATCACGGCATCTGATTGGTCGCGTGCCGCTCATGTGACCGCCACGCGACCAATCACAAGCCGTGACGTAATTCTCAGGTCCTAAATTCCTCATTCTAGGAATTTAGGACCTGAGAATTACGTCACGGCTTGTGATTGGTCGCGTGAGCGGTCACATGGGCGGCCGCGACCAATCACAAGCTGTGACGTCATCTAAGGCCCTTCACGCGCTCATTCTTAAGAAGGAAGGCTGCCGGAAAGAAGCAGGGCGCGTCCGAGGGTGAGTATATACCTAATAGGATTATACTCACCCTCGGCTTCTTTCCGGCAGCCTTCCTTCCTAAGAATGAGCGCGTTCAGGGCCTTAGATGACGTCACGGCTTGTGATTGGTCGCGGCCGCCCATGTGACCGCCACGCGACCAATCACAAGCCGTGACGTAATTCTCAGGTCTTAAATTCCTAGAATTAGGAATTTAGGACCTGAGAATTACGTCACGGCTTGAGATTGGTCGCGTGGCGGTCACATGAGCGGCACGCGACCAATCAGAAGCCGTGACGTCATGGAAGGCCCTGAACGCGCTCATTTTAAGCAAAGAAGGCTGCCGGTTACCAGCGGTAAGGTCCAGGCTGCGTCGGAGAGGTGAGTATATCAATATTTTTTATTTTAATTCTTTATTTTACACATTAATATGGATCCCAGGGCCTGAAGGAGAGTTTCCTCTCCTTCAGACCCTGGGAACCATAGTATCCCATTGCACTGCATTGGGTTTCGTGTTTCGGCCGACCCTGACCCCGACTTTTTTATAGGATCGGCCGATTTCACTCGACCCGACTTTTGAGAAAGTCGGGTTTCGTGAAACCCGACCCGATCCTATAAAAATAAAAGTCGCTCAACCCTATAGTTAACTGTTCGTCTTTTTGTGTTTTTCTGCTTCTATAACCCGACTAGGGTTATCTCTTAAAGGGATCCCTTAGTTGACCCGGGATCCCTATTTTGCCTTTTTGATTGGTTCATCACTGTTTTAAAGACTACTGAATCATGGACGGTGAATGATTCACAAACTGTTTTGTGAATAGTTCGCACCCTCTTAAGGGTGCCCTCTACTGGTTTTACAACAAAGAGAACTCTTTGCGAAGAAACTGTTCCTGGGGACAGCATTGGAGTTCCTACCTACACAGACTTGCAGCATGAGTAGCTGCACCACCTTAACGAGACTTGGCTCCCTCTTAAAGGGAATGTTAGTTGTATTTAAGATACAATGTCGCCTTGAAAGAGAATAGATAGAAATAATGTTTTCCATAGAAAAGTTATATGTACTTAGTTAGTTGATTATAGGAAATGCTTAATAATGTGTTAGAGAACGAGGACAAGAGAGTGAACCCGTAGGGGTTAGTGAGTGAGTCCTCCTAGGAGCCATAGAGAGATGGCTCAATGATACTGTACTAAGAAAAGAGGCAGTAGGCCTGGGCAGATAGACAGGCGGTCCTGCATGAGACAATCAGAGAGTAAAAAAAAGAAAATATTGCACTTAGGAAAGAAAGATGAAGAAAAGTTAATGTATATTTTAGAAGTTTTATTATAGGCCTTTAGTGGATTCAGCTTACACGTCCTTAGAGGCAAAGTTAAATTATTGTTCAGAATTTGCACTCAGTAGAATACCCGGCTGGGTAATAGAAGTTATTTATAGTGTGTTATTTAAGATATTTAACCATGTTGTAACGTTCAAGAGTCCTCACCTCCCATAAAGGGAAGCATTGTTACTTTCACTTGTTATTGGTTTACTGCATTTCAAAATTTGTATGTCGTTTGCTGACATGTATTGTTGTTTTCTTCCCAGTCCGGGAGTACTGGATTTAACTGGGGGGGAGTGCAGCGCCCCAGAGTCCTGGTCGTTGCAGTACTGATGCTCCGCCGCTAAGGGGAGTGATGGTACGTCTGATGGCACTGAAGGAGTTCACCTGACCAGGTATCACAGACACCAATACACTTCATAGTCTGGCCTCCAGGGGGAGATAAGGGCGCTATGTATTAGGCCACTCCTCACAATCTGGTAAAACTGGGGGTTAGATAGAAAGTTAGACAGAAAGCTGACTGGGTTGGAACCAAGCAACATCCTGTGGCAGAGGGTGTTGCAGGGGAAGATTCAGGGGGGTCCCTGTCAGGGGTGGGATCCTGACAGAGACCTAGCGAACAGGAAAGAACGTTAAGGAACCGCGCCTGCACTACATTGCGGCGGTATCTCAAGAAAGGACAAGAAGCGAGGTTTATTGTGGAGAGTGAGAAACGAGATCAAAGCAAAAAGGAGATAATACCAGTAGGAGTCGTGATGTAAGATCGAGGCAACATCCTACTGAGGCGCGTAGCCGGTGGCCAGAACACCGAGGAAGTATTAGTCTCCAAGCAATACTTCAAACAGAGGCAGGACAGTTGATTTTAGGTTGGCTGTCTCACCAAAATCACCTAAGAAGACATAGGGGGCAACTGTGGGAGAGGGGCGATGCTAGGGTCCCGGAAGAACTCCAGGCCTTCCCGTCATTCGGGTGCGTCCTATCCATATCATCTGGGGGACGGAGAAGAAGATCAGAACAGACATAAGTTGTGGGAAATAACATCAGGAACAGACACAACAGTTGTGAGGACTATCCCGTGGTGCTCAGCAGGGAAGTACTACAACACACAGGCGCTAGAAGGTAGGCACAGATTTCCACCTGCAAAGGGAACTCTGGAGGTGCCATCGGACCGGCCGGTCTCTTGCAGCCCTGTTAACCGTACTCTGGATTGAGGACCTTGAAGCCTTCAGTAAAGAGGTAAAGAGACTGCAACCCTGTGTCCTCGTTATTCATCGCGACTTGCACCACCACTTACAACTTTCATTGGACGCCCCTTAGCAGGGTCACGGACCGAGTCTAGCCACCGTGACAACCCTAGAACTGAGACAGAGAGGCCCGGTACCGAGTACCCTGCGGCCCTGCGTCTGGGGGCGCTCCAAAACTACATGGGATCTTTTAGTCCTGATGTGAATTGGGGATCTTTATCTTGTCCATGGTCATTATAAATGGACAGGTTTTATATTTTTTCTGGTTGCAAGGAAAGGTTCCTGTAGCTGTTGGAGAGGACAGGGAGCTTCTGACAATGATGCTTCTTAGATTTGGGGGCTGCCTAAAACACAGTAGTGGGGGGTCTAGAAAAATGGATTGTAATCAGGGATCTTTTTGTAGTACAGGTTGTAATTACCGTGCAGCTCCCCTTAGCACCTCCAGATTTGGATTGTAGGTGACTACTGGAGGTACCCGGTTATTTTCTTCTTTAGCTTTGTAATGTAGCAGGTGATTCCTTGATATACTGCTGGCTCTTGTAATCTGGTTTTCAATTGTTCATGGATGGTAGCCCTGATTCACAAAGGTCTTTCTGAGGTGACCAAGGTGTTCATCTCTATCTATGGGGTTGGAACATATACGATTGTATCTGATGGCTTAACTGTAGACAATAGAGTTTTTTATGTGTTTTGGATGGAAACTATCCCATTTAAGGTATGTTAGACGGTTGATTTGCTTCTGATACAGGAATGTCTCTATTTCATTGTTCTGCAGCTTAATGATGGTGTCCAAAAAGTTAATTTCAGTGCAGGAGTAGTTGATTGTTAAGTTGATGGTGGGATTAAATTGATTAAACTGTTCATGGAACTCTTTAGCTGTTGCTCAGACTCCATCCAGATGATTAAAATATCATCAATGTAGCGGTAGTGGCCAGAGGCCTGATGGGACACGAGGACAAAAAGTCACTTTCAAACTTGGCCATGAAAAGATTTGCATACCGTGGAGTCATTTTACTTCCCATTACTGTACCAGTCTCCTGTAGATATATCTTGTTGTCAAATTCAAAGTAATTGTGGGTGAGGATGAATTTTATAAGTTTCACCACAGAATCAGCATCATTCCCTGTGTTTTCCAAGAATAATTGCAGGCATTTAATCCATCCTGGTGTGGGATATTAGTGTACAAAGATTTCACATCCATGGTGGCCAGGATGGTTCCTTCTGGTAGAGGACCTATTGCTGCTAGTTTATTCAATAGGTCAGTTGTGTCCTGAATGTAGCTGGGTGTATCCTTTACCAGGGGTTTAAGAATGCCCTCTACCCATCCAGATACCTGTTCAATAAAGGTGCCCACACTTGAAATAATTGGTCTTCCTGGATTTCCAGACTTGTGGATTTTGGGAAGCATGTAGAAATGGCTTAAATTTCACAAGAGTAGAAATAGTGTAATAGGGACTGACAGGTCATCCACTACACCCAATCCAGCAGATGGACACTCATCCAGGAGTGTTCACATTTCCAAAAATTGTTAGTAGACACCACCATAATGGCATCATTTTCACCACAGTAGAAATAGTATAATAGGGATCGACAGGTCTTCCATTACACCCAATCCAGCAGATGGACACCCTACCAGGAGTGTTCACATTTAAACAAATGAGGGGTTTCCACCACAGAAGTGGTATCAATTTCACCACAGTAGAAATAGTATAATAGGGATGGACAGGTTTTCCACTACACCCAATCCAGCAGATGGACACCCAACCAGAAATGTTCACATTTCCAAACATTATTGGCAGACACCACCATAGTAGAATCAATTTCACCACAGTAGAAATAATAGAATAGGGACCAACAGGTATTCCACTACACCCAGTCCAGCAGATGGACACCCAACCAGGAGTGTTTACATTTCAAAAAATTATTGGCAGACACCACCATGGTGGCATCAATTTCACCACAGCAGAAATAGTATAATTGGGACTGACAGGTCTTCCACTATACCCAATCAAGCAGAAGGACACCCAACCAGGAGTGTTCACATTTGAACAAATGAGGGCCTTACACCACAGAAGTGGCATCAATTTCATCACAGTAGAAATAATATAATAGAGACTGACAGGTCTCCCACAACACCCAGTCCAGCAGATGGACACCCAACCAGGAGTGTTGACATTTCCAAAAATTACTGGCAGACACCACAAAAGTGACATCAATTTCACCACATTAGAAATAGTATAATAGGGATTGACAGGTCTTCCAATACACTCAATCCAGCAGATGGACACCCAACCAGGAGTGTTCACATTTAAACAAATGAGGGCCTTACACCACAGAAGTGGCATCAATTTGACCACAGTAGAAATAGTACTATATAGTAGGTCTGACAGGTCTTCAACTATACCCAATCCAGCATATGGACACCTAACTTGGAATTTTCCTATTTTAAAAAATGAGCGCCTGACACCACCGAAGTGGAACAGATATATCTTCCACTACAGCCTACCCAGCAGATGTAGACCCACCATGACTGTTAACATTTCCAGAAATTTGTGTTAACATCAGCAGCAACAGCATCCACAGCAGGCACAGAAAAAACACTAAAGATATCACAGAGTGCAGTTACGTGATATTCGTGCATCACACTATGAGACACAATATCACCTAGTCTATACAGTCTGCGATTGGGGTTCACAAGTCCTTGGTTATCCATGACTTGTTCATCTTGATGAAAGTGAGGCGGTGTACACTTTCATGGGACAGCCAGATGCGCTTATCCATCAGGACACCACCAGCAGTGCTGAAGACATGTTCTGAGAGAATGCTGGCTTCCGGGCATGATAAAACCTCCAAGGCTTGTGAGGTGAGCTCAGGCCACTCATCCATTTTGGAAGACTAAAATGTGAAAGGCTCCAAACTCTCCCTGATGGCATTGATATTCAGTTCTAGATACTCGTCCACCATCCTCTCCATTCATTCACCACGTGTAAGACTTGGACTCTGTTGTGCTGGTCTACCAGCTGGTCTAAAAAAAGTGTCAAAGGACACTGCTGCTGTTAATGTTTTGGCATTGATGATTTGACATGTTGGATTTTGGAAGTCTAGAGCTGTGACGCGAACTGTGTGCTTCACTGCTGTCTTGGTGAAAAGCTCTCTTAAGGTTGTGTAAAAGCGTGCTTCAAAACTCCAGCATTCACGGGTCCCTTTCCAGGGTGGGATGCATCTGGCAAAATTTAGTTTTATAATGTGTATCTAATAATGTAGCAACCCAGTAGTCATCAGTAGTGTTGAGCGATACCGTCCGATACTTGAAAGTATCGGTATCGGAAAGTATCGGCCGATACCGGCAAAATATCGGATCCAATCCGATACCGATACCCGATACCAATACAAGTCAATGGGACTCAGGTATCGGACGGTATTCCTGATGGTTCCCAGGGTCTGAAGGAGAGGAAACTCTCCTTCAGGCCCTGGGAACCATATAAATGTGTAAAATAAAGAATTAAAATAAAAAATATCGCTATACTCACCTGTCCGACGCAGCCGGGACCTCGGCGATTGTAAGCGGCAGCGTTGTTTCTTTAAAATTCGCGCTTTTACTTGCTTACGTGAATTCCCGGCTTCTGATTGGTCAGGGCGGCCATGTTGCCGGGACTCGGACCAATCACAGCAAGCCGTGACGAAATTACGTCACGGCTTGCTGTGATTGGTCCGCGTCCCGGCAATATGGCGCCGTGACCAATCACAAGCCGTGACGTCACGGGAGGCTGGACACGCGCGCTTTTCAAAATAAGCGCGTGTCCAGCCTCCCGTGACGTCACGGCTTGTGATTGGTTAATGGCGGCCATGTTCCTGGGACGCGGACCAATCACAGCAAGCCGTGACGTAATTTCGTCACGGCTTGCTGTGATTGGTCCGCATCCCGGCAATATGGCGCCGTGACCAATCACAAGCCGTGACGTCACGGGAGGCTGGACACGCGCGCTTTTCAAAATAAGCGCGTGTCCAGCCTCCCGTGACGTCACGGCTTGTGATTGGTTAATGGCGGCCATGTTGCCGGGACGCGGACCAATCACAGCAAGCCGTGACGTAATTTCGTCACGGCTTGCTGTGATTGGTCCGAGTCCCGGCAACATGGCCGCCCTGACCAATCAGAAGCCGGGAATTCACGTAAGCAAGTAAAAGCGCGAATTTTAAAGAAACAACGCTGCCGCTTACAATCTCCGAGGTCCCGGCTGCGTCGGACAGGTGAGTATAGCGATTTTTTTTATTTTAATTCTTTCTTTTACACCTTTTTACATTAATGTTGTTTCGATACCGATATCCGATATTACAAAAATATCGGATCTCGGTATCGGAAATTCCGATACAGCAAGTATCGGCCGATACCCGATACTTGCAGCATCGGAATGCTCAACACTAGTCATCAGTATTCCTAATCAATACTATACGGGGATCATGTTGCAGATAGTGCAGCAAGAAGGCACTCATATTTCTGGTTTTACCATGAGGTCCAAGCCCATGCTGTGTTGGTGGCTAGGTAACAATGAGGCTCATTTCCTCTGTCCTCTCCCGCCAACCACGAACAACACAGAGTGGAGGATTATCCTCTTCATCTGACAGTTGCTCGCACATCACCTCTTCCTCCTCTGTTTGTTCCTCCGATCTTGCATCTTCGATAACAGTTTGTCTGTTATCACTAGCCCCATCGATCACAGTAATCCACCCTCCCTTGGCACCCACCTGTGTCATGACAGGCAGGAACTTAGAGACAATGTTATCCCTTCTGCATCCTCCTCTGTTTCCTCCTCTTCTTCTGGGACCACCATCTCCTCCCGCAAGCTATTCAAAGTCTGCTCCAGCATTCAGATGACTCTAATAGGGATGCTGATGGCATCGACATCAGAGCTAACCATCTTAGTAGCCATTTCGAAACAGTGCAGAAGGGTTTTAGAGGTCCTTAATCTGTGCCCACTCTGTAAACGTGATATGCGTCACGTTCATACTCAGTTGTCCCAGGATAAATGACATAACATAATGCATCAGGAGGGCTCATTGCTGCTGCTACAGTCGCTGCAACATGTTTATGTAACACCCCAGGGTCCTGGTTCTTACAGTGGCATTGCTTTCCTCATGGGGAGAGTGATGTCACGCTTGGAAGCGAGCGAAGATCTTCCTTATCAGGTAAACACAAACATACATTTTAACACTCCAGGCCAGAAGGAGGAGCTCTGATCCAGATAGTGGGTGGCTCCCCTATATATATTCTGGTCTGGAGGGAAAGGGAGTTAGTTCCTGCAAGGCAATACCAGAGAGAAGCTTG